>NC_046294.1:48033711-48340118 GCF_004115265.2 Rhinolophus ferrumequinum | reverse complement strand
AAGCTAGTAATGATCATATATGTTTTTATTAACTCTTCAGCTTGGTAACCAAAAAGTCAGCTGCCTCCAACTTTTCACTTCTTTCTAGATCTCATCTTTTTTTAGGAATGTTAAGCTGCTGCCTCTCTGCCTGTGATCTCTCTTTTTCACAATTTCATTTGCCACAATACCAACTATCTGTATGTCTTGGTAAAATAGGCCTACTGTCACTGCCCTGCTTTAAAACCTTCTGTTGTTTCTTTTTGCCGATAGGATGAACTTAAAGTTTTAGATATTCAAATCCATGAAGAAACCTGGCCCCAAATTACGTTTCTCTCCTCATCTCTGTCCATTTTTCCTTCTTTCATCCTTGGTTCTCCAACCCTTGGGCACCTGAAGCTGCAGTTGTGTTGCAGTTCTCATTACACCTCAACTGGACTAAAATCGGTCACCCTCCCTGCCTTTACTCGTGTTATCTAGGCTTAAGATATCCTCCTTATCATGAACAATACATGAACACTTACTAAACACCATACTTTCTCCTTGTTATCAGTTGCTACATAAATTAATCTTAGAATATGAATATACTTAACTACCTTTCTACTCTTCTTGATGTATAGTGCTGTATTTCTGATTCTAGGTTAGAGATGAGAGGAAAAGGTAGAACATAATTGTCTAGGAGAGTCACAGAATAAGTGGATCAGAGGAATATAGTAGGATTGTTGGGTCACACTAAGTACTAGAATTTATTTGCCATCAATTTAAAGTGAGACCAAGCATCGTGATAATGGTTTTCTTTCTGGCAACATTCTGCTGCACAGACATTGACATGGTTTAAATAGAATTTTGGATTTAACCAAGGTTGGGATTTGTAGATTATAATGATGGAAGAGGGGGGCAAGGGCAATACGAGCGTACGTGAGGGTGTGATTATAATAGTGCACCACGAAACCAGGCTGGGTAAGGAGCTGAGAGGGGAGATGCTGAGAGGTTGGAGAGACGGGGAGGGAAGGAGGATCAAATGGATTGTGAGTTCTCTTAGGGTTGAGTAATTGTTGGAGTCAAAATCCTAAAGGGAGTGAGTGGAAACAGGAGGTACTGGTCAGAGAACAGATGATTAAATTTGGATTCATAGCAGAGTAGTTATTGGGAATGGCAAAGTCTAGGTTATAACCATGGTAGTGCTATTTCCAGGTGAGTAGCCTTAGAAAAAATCTCACAACCTCTCTAAGCCTTACTTTTCTCCTCTGCAAAATGGGGACAATGCCTCTCTTACAAAGTTGTCATAAGGATTAAATAATATGATAAATGTAAAATACATGACATAGTACCTAGCATATAATAGGGTCTTAAAAGAATTTCTTTCCTTTCTTTTATAGTTTTGAGCCTCATTTCCTGATCTGAGCAGAATAGCATAATACAATATATGCTCGATACCTTTCCACATGCTTCAAAATTATATGAAGTCTAGTGAAGTAAAAAGAAATTTTAAATCGCTCTATAACCCATTATTATTTTTCCCCAATCAGAATGGAAAACACCACTACTAGCCTTGAAACTACCACTATTATGTTAACAAGAAGTACTTCTATTTCTACTACAGTTCTGCTACTATTACTATTCATTTAAAAGAAGCTGTGTGCCACGAGTTTTCATAGCATTTGCATTTAGTTGTTGAAAATAGCCCTGTGAGGTACATGATGCAGGTATTTTTGTTATTTCTCCATTTTCCAGTTGAGGAAATGAAAGTATAGTGAGGTGTGCTGCGTATGATTATATCGGTTAATCTGGAACTTGAACCCAGGTCTTCTGACTTACTAGTAACTGAATTCTGTTCTTTTCATGGTGTCCTATTGTTAACAATATGTTTGCCTGCTATAGATCTGCTAATCTCCAAAGATCTCTTTTTAAATTCTATAGTAAGAAGATTTATTTTTGTTGTACAGTCCTCATAATTTATACATTCATCCATTCATTCATTTTTTTTCATTCATCACTTACTAATTGTAACTTTTCTAAATGTTGGCCAGATATTAGGCCCCAGAAATACAATAGTGAGAAAGACGTACACCCCTGCCTTCATGAAATTTTCACTATAGTGAGAGGGACAGACTTCAAACAATTACATAACACTAGTTATAATTGAAGGAAAAGTGCTCGAGCCATGTGAACAAATAACAGAGGGTGACTTGATTGAGTCTGTGGGTTGGCTTGATTGTGATCATGAAAGACTTCCCTGAGGAAGTTAATTTAAGCTGAGATTTGAAGGATGAACAGCAGTCATCTAGTGAAGGGGTAAAGGGAAGAGGGTGCTACCTAGGGGAAAGCATGGATGAAGAGGTCCTTCCTTCCTTTCTTCCTTCCTCTCACAATTCATAATGGTTCTTTCTCATTTTTATTATGATTTTAAAATTTGTTTTAATATAAATTAATAGTTTACGAAGTATAGTACTGAGATTTTTCTCAGTGCATTCTTTGAAAAAATCAGTTACTTGGGCTGCTTAGGAGGACCTGTATGAGTTTACATCCTAGGTTCCTTTTGTTGTCATGCAGTAAGACCAGGGAGGACATTAATTTTGCTGTTCTTAAGTCCATCATTGCTTTTATGCTGACACTTTGTCTGGCACACCATACTGAATCTTTTTTCCAAAGAGAAGGTGATATACCTTTGCTTAAATAAATGAATATTTCCATCTAAACTGACTCATTTGATATATTACACAAACTAATTCTTTACACAAAGTAATCATTTCTTTGGTTGCGAAATGCAGTTTCAAGTTTTTTAAGTCCTAAGTAGGATGGGGACACAGTTAATTTTCTTTTTTTTTTTTTGGTTGTTATGTTTTTGTTTTTACACTGTCGTCATTTCGTCAATGTCGTCCATTGACCCAGAGCTAGCATTTTATGTAGCACGAGGTCCTATACATTGCTATAGTAGAAAATCCAAGTGACACGAGAAAGGAAATCTCAGGAGATGAATATTATACTCTATAAGTGCAAGTATCTCATTTAAAAAAAACAACGATCCATTGTGATGATGTTATAAAATGTGTTTATAACAAGTATAGGGGCATGCGAGAACTGGCTAAGGCATATAGCAAAGTAGAAGAGAAAGTTTGAAAAGGAATTGGTTGCAAAAGAACAAAGATGAATAATTCTTTGACTTTACCAAGAGATTGCTGAGCACATTTATCAAGCAGAAGTGATGGGATTTGCTTGGAATGACTCCAAGCCACAATGCGATGCTGGCTAAGCATTATTATAACAGAAACACATGTAGAGCAATGATACCGTAGACTTTTGTCAGACAAATAGATTTCTCCAGCACATAAGCAATTGTCCATGATTTTTTTCCTCAGCCACATTAGTTTATGTAAGAGAGTAATATGATATAGTTCAAAGAGAATGTGCTTGAGAGGTATCCAACCTTCATCTCTATCTCAGTACTGCCACATTCTTGTGTGATGTAGAATGATTCTCTAAATCTCTCTGAGCCTCAGTTATCTCATCTGTAAATTAAGAAAATACCTTAATGAAATAATGATACTTGGTGTTCATAATGATGACCCTGAGACAGTGAAAGTCCTGGGCAGTCTGAAATATTCACTGATTTTTATAGTGTTAGCTTTGTCTAGAATTGTAATCCTTGTATCACTTTACTCCATTAACCAAATAGCTAATAAATCAAAACAGCCAGTTGCTGAGTGATAGAGGAATAGAGTATATGTTGTGGTTCTACTTGTGTGTTGTAAAAATATTGCTACCTATAAACCAGTATAAGTACACTTTTAACAATAAAGACAACATTCGTTCTATTTGTCAGTGTTAGCCGGTGAGCAAAAAAGGTTAGCAAGCTTTTTCTTTCTTTTCCCTGCCTAATACTTTTATGTCCCTCTTTGAATTTAGGAGCATGTATCCTGTTTGGAAATCTTTTCTCGAGGGAACAATGCAGGTAGCCCAGTCTCGGATCAATATATGTGAAAACTATAAGAACTTCATTTCTGAGCCTGCAAGGACAGTGAGAAGCTTAAAAGAACAGCAACTAAAAAGGGTATTGTTTCTGTTTGTTCTTATGTGCATTTTAATACCTTAGTGCTACATTTGTAATCTGCAAGATTATATTAAATGGCATTTAACACTTGGAGTTTTCCTGTATGGTTACAAATGTTTTTGATTTAAACATGGATTTTCTGATTTCAAAATGTTCCGTTTAACTACTGTTTTATTAACTGACAAAGGTGAGTGTAATTTCAATCTGTGGACATTCTGAAAGCTCTATAAAGTCTTCTTAACAAATACCAATTTTCAGCTTAACTCAAGTAAATAGATCTACTTAGTTTCCTACTGTTGGTATAGTTTGGCGTATATTAAAATAGTTACAATGTTATTAATTTTGCTGAGTCTTGAAAAAAATCATGTTAGCTTCAACTTGAGCCATTTTGCATAATAATTTAAAGGAAGTTGACACATTTTGATGAAATACAGCAAACTTATTACCAAAAATGGTATACTCTAAAGTTTAATGATAAGGTTATGTAAAAGTAAAAGTTTTCAAGAAGATATATTTGATTATGCAGAAGTTAAAAACTCACAGAAACATCATTATTAAATGTGATTTTTTAATGAAAGCTTGCTATTGAAAGTAGGTGATTGAATTGTTCTTTTTGGAAATAAAGTTACAAAAATAGAGATTATCATAATACCGAATAAGTAATTAAATTTTTCTTATGGAAGTATTAATATTTTAGAAAATATTAAGGTGTAATTAAAGAAATAATATTTCAGAAGTCATCTAGTAGTTTGATTCTAATTGTAATTTAGATTTTCAGAATATTTTTTTACGGATAAATTTCCCCCCACGCAATAAAAACTAATCTTGTTTGCCAAAGATGATTTCAGTAGCGTGATATCAATATGTTACATGTATATTGCCAATATAAAATTTTAATCTCTTTCAAGTACTCATATAATATCGGTTGGTTTTAACATATTTGTGTAAGAATGCCTTTGTTTTATCTTTGAGCAAATACCTCTTTCAAAACAAACATTGTGAATAAACTGTGTGACCACTCACCAAACAATGCTTTCTATTTGGAAGAAAATTGTGTGTGTGTGTGTGTGTGTGTGTGTGTGTGTGTGTGTCCATCTGTGCTAGCTGAGAGAGGGTAGGTGATAGGGACAGAGAATTAATACTAGTGTAACTTTGTAACTGGGATGAAATACTGCATTTCAAATATCCAATGCATTCACCAAGTCTAACTGAATTACTGGAATGTTCCACCTTTCTCAATATCAGTATATTTTGAAATAATTTACCACTTGTCCTTTTTTCTTTTGTTGGTGAAATAGTCTCTGACCTGTATTTGACCAACATTCCTGAGCAAAGAATGTTTGGTGAGATTTGACAAGCCCTCACATCTGTGAATTAATTTGTTTTATATTATAGTTGATGATGGTGTTTATGTTCCATCTAAGCAATTGTTAAACAGTAAGTACATATTGGGCATACCTGTCAGTACTCTGAGGTTACAAATGACACAAACCCACACTTGAAACTGGTTTAAGCCAAGGAGAGAATGTGTTAGCTTATCAGTTTCAGCATGGGCAGAATCCAGGCAGGAGTGGATCCAGGTGCTCAAATAATGGTATTAGAATTCAGTTGTTCTTCCCATGCATTAGCTCTGCTTTCCCCAATGGCTTCATTCATTAGCAACTCTCCATTTGGTGGCCCCCAAAGTGTCAGATTTACAAATTATTTTTACAGGTAGTTATCCCACATTTTCCATTTTCCCAAAAGTTCCTACAAAACTACCAGAATTGAAGCTCATTGGATTATCTTGGGTCACAAGCTTCCGCCAATCCCCGGAGTAAGGGATTATAGTCCTCATGAAAACTACTTGGACTGAAAATGGGGAAAGAGATTCTCCAAAAGGAAAATTCAGATGGGTTCCCAAAGAAAACGCGAGGGAAATAGAAACAGCAAGCGAGAGCAACAGGTGGCCACTACAGCTGGCCTCTCCACTTGTACTTCCCACACTTTACAACACACTAATTCCATATAGGATCAATACCCATCTATTCTTTTTCCTTTTCTTCTCTAACTCCACCCCCCTTTTTGGACTTCTTTTGGATTAATCTTTTCTTTTAAAAAATATTTTATTGTGATAAGAACTTTTAACATGAGATCTACCCTCTTAACAGATTTTTAAGTATATGATACAAGATTACCTATAGGCACAATGTTGTATAGCTGATCTCTAGAACTTACTCATTTTGCATAACTGAAATTTTGTACTTGTTGATTGGCAACTCCCTCTTTCCTTTTCCCCCAGTTCCCACCAACCACATTTCTCTTCTTTGCTTCCGTAAGTTGACTATTTTAGATCATATAAGTGGAATCATTCAGTATTTGTCCTTCTGTGACTGGCTCATTTCACAGCATAATTTCCTCCCCCTTCTTCCATCTTGTTGCATATTGTACGCTTTCCTTTTTTAAGGCTGAATGATATTTCATTGTATGTATATGCCACATTTTTTACTCATTCATGTGATGATGGACATTTTGGTTTTTGTGTTTAGAGCTGCAGTGAACATGGGGGTGCTACTATATCTTTGAGATATTGATTTCAGTTCTTCTGGATAAATACCCAGAAGTGGGATTGCTGGATCATACGGTACTTCTGTTTTTAATTTTTTCAGGAAACACCATACTGTTTTCCATAGCAGCACGTTCTTCATTCCCACCAACAATGCACAAGGTTTCTAGTTTCTCCACCACCTTGCCAACACTTAATTGTCTTTCTTTTTTTTTTTAAAAAATAACCATCCTAAGAGATGTGAGGTAATATCTCATGGTGGTTTTGATTTACATTTCCTTGATGATAAGTGATGTTGAACAATCTTATAGTTTTTTATTATCAATTTTTCCTCCACTATTATCTTTTAAATTTTATAATCTTATATTATTCTTTTAGTAAATACTTTAGAGATACCAATTTGCCTCCCTGACTTATTACAGTGTACCTTGAATTAGTTTTTTACCACCTCTTGAACAATATGAAAACCTTCCAACAGTATAATTCCATTTACCTCACCATTATGACTTTTCTGCTATTAGACCTTTTGACTCTGTCCATATGTCTTTTGCACTTTTCCTGGATTTTTGTATTTCTACCCTTTTTTTTCTCTGTATTCCAATCTAAATAGTTCCCCCTAGTATCTTGTAGTTTATTAATACTTTGTTCTGCGAATTCTGATCTGCTTTAAAACTTGTCTATTGGGAAATTAATGTACTTTTCAGTTCTAGAATTTTTATTTGGTTTTTTAAAACATAGATTTTTTGTTTCCGGTGCAAGTCTCCATGTTTTTCCTTTATCTTCTTAGATATGTTAGTCCTAATCTGTGTTTCATAATTCAACTATCTGAATCGCTGTAGGTCTATTTTTATCATTTACTGTTTTCTTGATTTTTGGTTATTTGGGTCTACTGTTTTAGTATGCCTCTTAATGCGGATAAAAATTGTGGATAAAAATTGTGGAGGCTCTGGAAGATGTTTTCTGTTTCCAAAGAGAAGTAAGTTTTCTGACAGGCAGATGGAATACTAGCAGTTCACCTGGATCCCGTTAGGGTCTGGTTTTAGGTTTTTTTAGGGCTGGTTTATTTCACTTTTGTCCTTATCCTAGAGTCTTAACTGAAAGTGTGCTTACCAAAAAAGCCCTTCTACTTTGACAAGACTTGAACTCCTACCTCTGTCTTTTCAAAGTCATGTAACTGTTCTGATTGATCACTGATTGATCAGCTCATTAGCCTTTCAGCTACTGTTTTTTACTGGATTTCTTAGAGTTTCATCCAACACATGCCATTTAGAAGTCAACTGATGACTCGGGGAAATTGCATGCAGATTTTTGAGCTTGCTTCTCTGTAGTAGCCTTTCCAGATCTTAGCCTCTCAAATTCATATTCTTTTTGCATCCTTAAATTCCGACCTCAGTTTCCATAATCTAGTAAGAATGCCACTTTCTGTATATATACTATTTCTTTATGCCACGATTCCCTTAATGCCCTAAGGAAAAAAAGACAAGTTGAATATAGAGCTTACCTTCTCCCAGATAGGTATCATTGTCCCTGAGTCTAGTGTGCTGTTTATTAATGCTGGCAGTTTTAAAAAATCTGTTTTGTCTTACAGTTTCCAGGCTATAGGAAGGTAGTGTGAAACAACTGGTTCTGTCATGATCACAACCAATTTTGACTTAAAAGTATCCCTCTATAACATTTAATGTTCATGTTCTTTTTAAAATTTTCTCTATTTTGGTAATTTTATTTTATAACTTTTGGGGACAAATCCACATGCGTTACAATTATAAAGGGTCTGACCATTGTGGAGATTATAATGAAAATTATAGCTTTTTCTAAATCATCTCTAAATTATTTCCAAATCATTTTCTGTATGTGACATTTGCGTAAATCAAAACAAGAGCCACATAATCCTTTTGCCAATTTTTTTATTGGGTATAATTGACATAACATTATATTAATTTCAGGTGTATAACATAATGATTCAATATTTGTATATATTATAAAATGATCACAATAATTCCAATTAACATCTGTTATTCTTATGCTTAATTAGCCGTGCCTTTGTCCATAACTTTCTCATTTATATTAGAGTTTATCTAATAATTGTGATTCACATTTGTATAACTTGTTAGAGTTTGTAAGCTGCTAACACATCCATTATAGTCTCATTTGATTTTCATAGCAACCTGTTAAGTATGTAAATATTATTATTTTACAAACGATGCAACTGAATCTCAAACTGTTGAAGAGACTTACGTAGTAAATAACAGAGCACAAACTTGAATATACTACTTTCTAATTTCAAATCCTATGCATTCTTTAAAAGTTTAATAAAAATATTAAACACATGAAGTTTAATATTTAAGTAGGTTTACAGAAAAGTATATACAACTCTTTCACCTTAGACTAGTTAATTCCTTTGCTCCTTTTACCTTTTTAGTTATAATAATTGTAATTAACACATGGATAATTTGTTTTGTGATATCCCATTTCTTCATTCTCTCCATTTCCTAATTGTTCATATTTCTGTATAACTTTTATGTTTATTATTTTTATTTCTGAATGAATTTTGTATTCTGCTTTATTTAATCATACCTCCAAATCTGCAATCAAAATTAACTTTTTTCTTTTAAGTTATTTTCTCAGGATAAATTTCCAGGACATGACTACTGGGTCAGAGAACCTACTAGTTTGTAGGACTTTGATCTATTGACCCAAGTTACTTTTATTTTTATTCCTGTCTTCAAGTTATTAGCAAGTCTATCTATCTATCTATCTGTCTATCTATGTATCTGTCTATCTGTCTACCCTATTTCTGTGTCATACTCAGAGGTCATAGTGTTAATTTCTTCATTAGGATCTGAATTATAATACCCAAATTTATTATCATTTTGTATGATCCCCTAGCCTTAATGGAAACTAATACAGTCATTTCTTTGTCTGCTCAGTGCTTATAACTCTTGGGGAAGAGCTGGGCATATGTTACACCAAGGTTTTTCTTAGCATAGGCATTATTAAGCTTCTTTTTAAATATGTAACTTAGTCCACCCCAGGAAACTGGATTCCTACAAAAGAAATTTATTTTAAAAGTTGGAAAGAAAATCCTAGGTAATCTTTTCCTTTGCAAATTAAGTTTAATGACTTTTTTGGAGGGGTGGGGGGCAAACTCCTGTCCCAAGGCACCCTTTGTCATTACCACTGCTCCTCACTCCTGCGCTCGGCTTTCCAGAGGGCAAGACAGGAGATGGGGAAGAATCGTGAGTTCTAAGGGTGATGGGTAATCATGGAGGAACTAGCATTTTTCTACTACATGCCATTCATTTATACACTTGATCTCATTTAATGTCCTAACTACTTTATGAGGCATTATCTGATATAGTATAACAGTAAATGGCACCGTTTTTGGAAACAGGTAGACCGAATCCTTGCTAGTTGTGCAACCCTGACCAAGATTAATTTCTTCATCTGTAAAATGAGGATATTGATTCTTACCTCAAAGTGCTGTTGGATGCTCAATAAGTGTTAATACAGAAGGCATAAAATATGATCAGGTTTAGTAATTTGCTCAAGGTCATGTAACATAGTAAGTGGCAGACCTGGGATTCCAATTCCAGTTTAGCTAATTCTATACCCAATGTTCTTTGCACTACCACTTTGTAACTAGGTGTAATCATTTAGGGCAAGTTTCACATTAAGTCTTCTGGGCCTCAGGTTCCTCATATGGAAAATATCGAGTTAATTCATTCAACTCTTTTGTCAAGGTGTGCACATAATGGAGATTGCAGCTCCCTCCTCTCCCTTTTCATTCCACATAAGTCATTTATCTTTAACTTCTAAAACATACATGCAAGCACTTTACCAAGAAGGCACAACTGTATCGATGACTTTTATTTAATAAATATTTTTAGTATTTTGCTATGTACAGAGCACTTTCTTTTGAAGAAGACCCTAATTACTCTGACTTGAAATAGTTCTCTTGGGTGGTAAAAATCATTTGGTTGTAGATTTACTGAATGCTAGGGGAGAAAGGATCACAAAAGATCTCATCAGTGTGTACATAGGCTATCTCTAATATTGTTTGGTAAACAGTGTCTTAGATACTTATGTAAAGAGGAAAAAGAAAGTAGGAATAGAATGAACCAGAATTTCTGATGAGATTTTTTGATTCCACCAAAAATCTATTAGAACTGACAGATGAATTTAGTAAAGTAGCAGGATATAAAGTTAATATTCAGAAATCAGTTACATTTGTATGTACCAATAGCAAACTATCAGAAAGAGAAACTAAGAAAACAATTCCATTTACAATTGCATCAAAAAATAAAATAAAATACTTAGGAATAAATTTAACTAAGGAAGTAAAAGACCTGTACTCAGAAAATTATAACACATTGAAGAGAGAAATGAAAAAAGATACAAATAAATGGAAACATATACCATGCTCATGGATAGGAAGAATTAATATAGTTAAAATGTCCATACTACCTAAAGCAATATACAGATTCAACGCAATCCCTATCAAAATACCAATGACATTTTTCGCAGAACTAGAACAAGTAATCCTAAAATTTTTATGGAACTACAAAAGACCCTGAATAGCCACGGCAATCCTGAGATATAAGGACAAAGTGGGAGGTAGCATACTAGCCGACATCAAATCATGCTACAAGGATATAGTAATCAAAACAGCATGGTATTGGTATAAAAACAGACACGTAGATCAATGGAACAGAATAGAGAGCCCAGAAATAAATCCATGCCTATATATGGTCATTTAATCTATGACAAAGGAAGCAGGAATTTACATTGGGGTAAAGACAGTCTATTTAATAAATGGTGCTGGAAAAACTGTAGCGATACATGCAAAAAAAATGAAACTGGACCACCTTGTTACGCCATATACAAGAATAAACTCAAAATGGATTAAAAACTTAAATGTGAGCCCCAAAACCGTGAAACTCCTGGAAGAAAGTATAGAAAGTAAACGCGCAGACATTACTCTTAGTAACATTTGTTTTGATATAGCTCCTCAGGCAAGGGAAACAAAAGATAAAGTAAACACATGGGACTACATCAAACTGAAAAGTTTTTTTCACCAAAATCTTTTTAAAGATATGAACTATCACAAAATGCATCTGCTATTGTAGTACATATAGAAAGTAATTTATTTAATAGCCTTTTATAGATGAAAATGAATTAAGTAATCCTCATAAGCTGTTTCAGGACTAAATAGAGCTGTCTTCTTCAAAGAGTAAGGATATAAGGAAAGAGTGACTGTGTGTGGGTGTGTGTGCACATGTGTATATATGTGTGTGTATATGTGCTCATGTAGAGGTACCCATGGTGTTCATTTTATGTGGATATAATGAGACCCTATCCACATGGTTTGCAATTCCCAGGAAAACCTTTGACCTACTGTGTTTAGTTTCCTCTCAAAATGCTCAATATGCAGACTTTTTCAGTGCATGTGCGTCACCACAGGATCCTTGGGCTTCCCTTCATTGGTTAGTTTTTAAAGGCCAAGCTCCATTGTTTTAGATGAACATTTTGGATATAGATGCCTCACACATGACTCCTCCTTAAATATTCATCCCATTTTCCCATTAAACACAGTTGTATCTTTCAGACCATGTTCCATTGGTTTCTTAATATCTAATTGTAGCCAGGGAGCCCTCCCTCAACTCTTTGCACCTGCAGACTTAGCATTATTGGAACGTTTATCACTTTTCTATGGGAGTGTCAGGTTGTCATGGTGTTATTTATTAAACAAGAGCTTTGTATGTGATAAGGACTATTAAAAATTAAGGAGAAAAATTTTTCTGTAAGATAAAAGCTTACTATTTTGGTATGTCTTTACAGTGAAATGTTATTCAGCCATAAAAAGGAATGAAGAATTAATACATGATATAACGTAGATGAACCCTGAAAACATTATGCTAGGTGAAAGAAATAAGACATATAAGGCCTCATATTATATGATTCCATTTATGCGAAATGTCCAGAATAGGAAATTCACAGACAAAAAGTAGATTAGTGGTTGCCAGGGGCTATGGGTAAGGTGAAATGAGGAGTGACTGCTAATAAGTGTGGGATTCTTTTTAGGGTGATAAATATGTTTTGAATTAGGTAGTAGTGATGGTTATACAACCTTATAAATATACTAAAAACCACTGAATTGTACACTTTAAAAAGGTGAATTTTTTGGTAAGTGAATTATATGTAAATTTCTTTAAAAGCTTACTATGTTAGCATAAAGTATCTCTATATGAGACATTAAAAACATGGTTATCACAAAACGAGTACACACTATAATGGGTTACATGGTAAATGATATCATCACTTCCTCACTCTATGACTTTGGATAAGTTATTTAACCTCTTTAAGTCTGTTTCCTCATCTTAAAAAGGAACTAATAATATGAATACTTTTATCACTGTCATTTCAAGCACTAAATGTGATAATACCTATAAAAGTGCTAAGCATAGTGCGTTGTACCTGTGCAGAGCCTGTAGGGAGTCTCATTAAATGTAACTAAACATCAGACTCATGATTATCATGGACCACATCTGGCATGAGGTTTACTTAGAAGGGCATTACTACAGGGGACACAGTTAACCAGCAGGGTAGCATCCAGCATTAGTCGAATTAGTTCTAACACTAGTATAAGACTGGGTCTTATATTAATTTTTGCTCCCAAAGACTCATTAGAGCTGATTGTGTGGCTAGGTCTTATTTTCGGGGAAAATGGTACCTCAGTCTACACCCCCAGGTGACAGATCTGGGGAGGGAGAATGAGACTCACATGTGCAGGCGTAGCCACAGGCCCTAAAGGAGACTAAAATCTTTTATTACAACTCTGTAGACAGCTTCCAAGGTCTTGCAAAGCACACATCCAGATGCAGGAATTACAAGCCCAAAGCCAAGGCTTTTCCATCAGATATTTGTAGTTCATCCGCATTTTCTCCCAAATTAGTGCCATTTGCCTATCATGATTCATATGCAATGTTGCCGAATAACACAGTTGACTTTGTGTCTTCATCAGATTTCTTTTGAAACACAGACCTAAAGTTCCGGTTTTCATGCAGGTGGGAAAGAGGTGCTTTTTTTAAGCCCTTTATTCATAGCCTGATACTAAGTGCTCAATACATGCGCCCATAGGGAACCTTCCAGATCTCTCACTTCTGTAAAGTAGTCCCTTTCTTAATACCTAACAATTTCTGGGAAACTCTCCTGTATGTCACATGGCTGAGTGTATTTGTGCTTTATCCCTGCTCTTCTTATGTCCTTGCTGTACTCCACACTGTTCAGCGTGACACAGCTAGTCCCTTACCAACATTTCTTCCTGCTTTGCTGAGGTTTTTTCAGTCTCCACCAAGCACTGACTATGCTGTTCTAAGTTCAGAGGTTTTCTGATGGGAGCTGCCCTGAACTGACCTCAGGCTCGTCAAACTTTTCATTGGTGTGTTTCAAACTGAGGAAAATTATTCCCCTTTGAATATCTAGAAGGATCCCAAAGCAGTGTTACTTTGGCCCTAATATAAGAGTTTATTGATTAAACATTGTTTTGAGTTATGTTTATCCCTTCTTCTAGAAATTACTTGTGTATCCAAAGAGTTGAGATGGGAGTAGTTTTGAGTAATAATTATTATGTAGTACCGAGGTTTCTTGCTTCTCTCTATCTTGGTTTATCCTGTCAGACTTCTCAAGATTTCTTAGTGGTGAATCCTTCAGTACCCTTCGCACCATCAGGTCCCCAAACAGATGAGGTGTGATAAAAAAATACGGCGAATGTTTAAATTAAAAAATTTATTACAGTAAAAGACACATTACCATTATTCCTCCTCAAAATACTTCCCCTCACTTCGAACACACTTATCCCATTGTTCTTGCCACTTTCTGAAGCAGTTCTGGAAGTCCTCTTTCATGAGTGTCTTTAGTTACGCTGTCGTGGCTGCCTCAATATCCTGAATTGATTCAAAATGTTTAACCTTTCTGGTCATTTTGACTTTGGGGAAGAGCCAGAAGTCGCACAGTGGCAGATCTGGTAAAAAAATGGATGAGGACACACCATAATGTTTTTATTTGACAGAAATTGCCATATACCAGAAGCGATGTGTGACAGAGCGTTGTCCTGATGGAGGATGATTTACGGCACACTTTAAAATACACCTCTCAACTGTCGTAGCTCACACCCTACTGACTGCACCGAACAAGTTGTAACTGTTACTAGGTTCAGTGCGCCGCTTCCCATATTGAAGATCCCTGCCTTTCCTTTGGATGGTACTCGGCAGCAGCATTCACCATATTTTTAGATCACACCTCGTATATAGAGATCTTACTAATATGAAGAAACACAGAATTGCTTTATTCTTTTGCCTTTACTGCTATGACAGCTCCAATAGTTAGAGCATTTTCATTGTTGCTCTTCTTACGCCCTACCTTAATGTCAGTCATCAGCACTCAGGTTATTTCTCAAAGCAAAGTTGTTCCCAAACTGTGACACTATTTCATACATTACTTGAAATTGGAGTACCAGCTATTCATTGGATTTTAATTTGCAATTTGATGGAGACTAAAAGTGCTGATCCCTCTCCTGGGTTTCCATCCTGAGGGCATAGTGCAGACTCATTTCTGTAAGCCTGAAAACTAAAAGCATAATAATTGCACTTAAGACAAACTCATTTCTGTAAGCCTGAAAACTAAAATCATAATAATTGCACTTTGTATTTTACAGTGTGTGGACCAGTTGACAAAGATCCAAACTGAATTACAAGAGACAGTGAAAGATTTAGCTAAAGGCAAAAAGAAGTACTTTGAGACTGAACAGATGGCTCATGCGGTACGAGAGAAAGCTGACATCGAGGCAAAGTATGTGTTTTAGCATTTCTGAAAAAGTGATCATGCAAATAAATGTTATTTTTGTCACTGCTTTGTTTTCTGTTAATTCAGACTCATTCTTAGGTTATATTGGTTTCATCTGACCTGTGTTATGTACTTTAGATCAAAATTTTCTTTTATATTAGCTGACTTTATTTGAACTAATACAACAAAATAAGATTTGATCAGTTTTCACATTAAATTGAATTCTCAGAAGGAAAGATGACAAAAGAACATTGTATTGAAAGCCTAGCAAAGATCTCGTTAAAGTTGCTATAGTGTCTGAATATCATTTTTTTCGTGCTAGACTCTGGATCAGTGGTAGTAGGAAATCCCTGATCCTCCCCCTGCGTGCCATTGAAGGACCATGGACACATCAAGTGAAAGAGCACTGACCTCAGTATAGAAACCCCGCCCCAGGCGCAGTTTTTCTCTTATGTGAAATTCTAACATATATGCTTTTCTATGTATGCTTTAACAACTGTATGAATTTTACTTTCTGTATTTGTGATTTGCAAATCCTTTATTTTGAGAATAATTAGGAAAAGAAGGAACTGGAAGTTAGTAATGGAAAGAGATAATAAAACAAGCAGTAGAGATTTCTGCAATGATAACTCAAGGAACGATAAAAAGTTTTTGAGAAAAAATAAACCTGTGTTATAGAATGGGATTCTGCAGAGGTCTGTGAGGAGAGCTAAGACTACCGTGTTTCCCTGAAAATAAGACCTAGCCGGACAATCAGCTCTAATGCATCTTTTGGAGCAAAAATTAATATAAGACAGGGTCTTTATATTATAGTAAAATAAGACCGGGTCTTTATTAATTTTTGCTCCAAAAGGTGCATTGGAGCTGATTGTCCGGCTAGGTCTTATATTCGAGGAAACACGGTAATTCAGTGAGCTCACTGATGCAAAATCGAGGAGTCTGAACTAGTCATGAAATCAGAAAGGCTATGAAAACTTCTACAGATTAGCAAGGATTGGGAAGTGTCTTCTAATGTGTTTTTTATCTGCAAGAAATTAAGCAATCTCATAAGCATTTTGTAACAATTTAGAGACTTCTATAAAGTTTATTTAGTACCCAGGGTTGCTAAATGAATGCTCATAAAGTACTTATGTTACTGGAAAATATATTTAATATTACTCTAATTTAGTTTATCATCTTTATTTTTGTGAGCATGCAAATATTTCCTGTACTTTCATAGAGTGAATGAACTCATGTTCCCAAGAGTTTTTAGATTAGGTGATCTTCATTGAGAATGTCCTGTTGTGATGGTTTTCAGGAACTTGCTTGTTAAAACTCTCGGGGATTCTAGAACAGAGAGTTGACAGATTTGTAGGACATCTACAAATCTGCTTTAGCCAGGGCCCACAGGGTGAAAATGAGGACAGCTGCAGGGCTGTTCCTGAGAAGTGAGGATTTGACAGGGTCTGATGCACAGATGCTGATTGCAAGGAACTGCCTTCTATTGTAATATGGCCCAAATTCAAAGAAGATACAGCGAAGTGGACATTTTAGTTCAGTGTGTAACTATTCTGGAAAATTAATTCAACTACAGAGTAAGAAATGTTTCTTTACCTTCCACTCGCTCACTGTTTATTGAATAATTATATTGGGTACTGTGGGTACAGAAACGAATAAGATAATTTTGTGCCCTCAAGAAGTTTAAAGCCTGGAATCAATGTGTTTAAAACTAACTTTATGATTTGTTTATTCACAGTAAACTCAAAAAAATTAAGTGGCTAAGGTCACTCACCCAGTAACTAATTTATTTACAATAGTTGTATGAAAGCACATAAGCATAGAAAATAAATTAATTTTGCCTACTTAAAAAGGAAACTTTATAGAAGAAGTGATGTTTGGACAGAGTCTTGAAGAATGAGTATGATTTTTCAAAGTAGAGATCAGAAGGAAGAAGGAAAAACTGACATAGTTTTGATAGATGATTTGACAGGTGGTGAGATGTGAACATTGAGAGAGAGCACAGAGGGAAGGGGGACACAGTTTGAAGGGAAGGGTGAGCTCCATTTTGGATATGTAGGTTCTGAAAAACCCGTGGGACAATGGGGTGAATCTATTTGGTAGGGAGTCACATAACTGACTCTCAGGTGAAAATTTGGGCCTAAAGTTCTCACTTTGAGGGTCAGTTGCCTTTCACATGATAATTATAGGGATAAAATCATATGTAAAATGAGATGTGAAGTTTGGATCCCTAAGTAACATTAACATTTGGAAGGTAGATGAGGAAGAGGAGTATGTAGTATATAGTTCATTATTTGTATATATCTTAATGGTTCTGCGCAGTATTATTCTGTCTATTACTAATACCTACTTCAGTGCCACACGAGAATTATATGAGAATTAACAAATGAAGCAGAAACCAGAAACTTAAAACCTTATATTGGAAAATCCAAGTGCAACTCAGACTATTTGGATAATGACTATGAAAAAAAGAATGGAGAATACCCCAAACACAGTCTTTCTAAACCCTGAACAGGTCCTCTCAGATTTTAAAGTCTGTGGCCTTTGCTTTTCTAAATCAAAATGAATATCAGTCTAACAAAAACAAATACCCCATGAATATGAATGTGGCGAGGAAGAAATGACAGGAATATTTTGGACCCAATTTTTTTAAACAGTGGAGAAGTAGTTGGGACGCATATGTATACATCTCTGAGGGTTTCTCACTTAGAAAGATGAGAGCCTGTTTTTGCTATCCTCCTTACATTTGTTCTGCAGAAACTGGCTTGCTCTGTCTTCAGTCCCACGTGGTCTGCAACTTTACTTCATATTATGGCGTAGCTGCCAGCACATGCATTAAATTCTCCCATGACAATCACCATGACACTGCAGTCAAGACAAACATTGCAGCTTCAGAATTCACTAGTCATGGGAGTGTTGGTTGTTCCTTAACATTTTTCTGTTGACTCACTCCTTTATGGTTTATCTCTAGTTGTTTGGATACCAATATATTTTTACTACTGATTGTTATATTATGGTTCCCTCCCATACTGAAAGGGATTGAGGGAAATAATGACACCAAATTGGGAGAAGATTAAATAGAAAAAAAATCACATGGAACAGAGAGTCCAAGGACTTTCTCACTACCTTCTGAACACTATGTTAAAAGTAGAGAGGGCACATAGGCAGGCACCCAAAAAGAACTTTTAATAGGAGAAATAATGGAAATAAGGACTTTCCAGAGCCTGGTCAATATCATACTGTAGGTTGCATTACTGGCGTTGTCGCAGCCTATTGCACATGGCCCTGAAAGACTGCCAATCTTTGCCTCCATAGATTGGTTATCCCTGGGCTTCTTTAAGCTTCCTTGCAGGAAATAAAGTGTATGTAATTGTTATGATACGGGAATAACTGATACTTTGATGACTCTTGTTTATTAGGAAATACCAATGTATTGGATTTGTCAAATTGTATTTTTGTCATTCAGGATATTTTTATTTTATTTATCCCAATATTTCCTGTTTCACCATAATGCTAAATTCTTCCTGTAGTAAAGGAGAATAATCATTGCTCTTCCTTTTCCATTTTTTAATTCTCTTGTAGAAGTGTTGTGGAAACTGGTAACTTTCTAAAAATTTAGTAATTATAATATTTAATCATTTTATTATGATATAATATGACAATTTTATTAACCATAATTTTCTATTTTTTATAATAGATCTAAACTTAGTCTTTTTCAATCAAGAATCAGTTTGCAGAAGGCAAGTGTAAAGGTGAGTTTTTGAAAATTTTATGTCACAATTGAGAAACTTACCTTATTTAAAAAAAAATTTTTTTTTTTTTGAGTGTGGAGGTCAATTGTTTTTAATTAATTCAGAGAAGCATTTTAAAGTCATTCACTTAGGAAAACACTTTCCTTCTCAGTTCATGGGATTTTTCACCCAGTTGTCAGCGCTTTGGACAGTGCTTGTTTCTCAAGATAGCTTTACAGATAGGTTTTTATACCTTACCTGCTTATGTAGCCTTATGTCTTTAACTCTTAGTCCAAGAAAGTTAGTCCATGGGCTTTTAGAAAACTCTAAAAAATTTATTTCATTCAGATTTACACCTCGAGCAAATATTGTAGGGCAGATGCAAGTGAGTTTTTCCTGTGGGACCCTCAAGCTGTGGAGTACGTAATACGTAATAAGTACTTAATACTTAATAAGTAAGCTTAGTGACCTGCCTTTGGCTACCAGGTTGTCAGTGAGCTGCAGTTGTTGTGACACGTTAGTAGTGCTGAATTTTTAAAAACTGTTTTCTAACTCCAACAGATTTACCCGTGTCTTTGATGATAATGATTAGGTACTTAATTTGGGAACCTTTATTTTCCTACCCGGATAAAATCAGCAAAATATTTGAAGTTCTCTAAAAAGCTGTGGCTGTATGTTATGTATAAATAACAGATATTTGAAAGCACTCTTACCATGTGTAATAACAGTTCTAGTCACTGTTTATTTAATTACTCAATAGTGTTGAATAGTTTTTATGTGCATATTAATGTTTCTCTATGGTTACATTTACTCTTACTGAAGAGCCATTAACTGCCAACTAAGAGAGGTGTCCTCTTATGTTTTGCAATGTAATATTAGTTTGCACTAATTTTTTTTCTCTTTTACTATGTTTTAGTTAAAAGCCCGGCGATCTGAGTGTAACTCCAAAGCTACCCACGCAAGGAATGATTATCTTCTTACATTAGCAGCAGCAAACGCACACCAGGATCGCTACTATCAAACAGATTTAGTTAACATTATGAAGGTAATAAAGGCCTAATATCAGTGGTAATTTTGTTTCATTAAAGACAAAAACAATTGATGAGTTGAGTGTTGGGTATATGGGATTGAGTCTGTAGAATAGCACCAGGCTACTTGACATTCCATTGGGACATACTTGATATTATTTGGCTAATTACCTCTGTTTCAGGTAATTCTTAAATAATTTTTTGTGTAAGGAAATGTTTAAAGCCAAATCACAGTAAAGGATTGTATTATTTCCTAGCAGTGGCAGATATTTACTGTATAGGGGTTATTAATATATATATTAGATAAGATTGTTTTTTAAAAACTTAGATTTTTTTTTGTTTTTTTAAATAATATTAGTTTCAGGTGTACAAAACAATGCAATAGTTAGACATTTCACCACTCACAAAATGATAACCCCCTCCCCCAATGTATTATCTCTTTGACATCGTATATATCTATTACAGTTCCATTGACTCTATTCCCTATGCTGTACTCCACATCCCATGACTATATATATACTAAATTATAGTTGACATACAATATTATTCAGCTTCAGCTTCAGGTGTACAGTGCAGTGGTCAAGCATCTATACCATCCATGAAGTTGTCTCCCTAATAAGACAAGTGCCCATCTGACCCCCTACAAAATCTTTACAACATTATTGATTATATTCCTCGAACTATCTTTCGTATCCCCATGGCAATATTGTAGACACCAATTTATGTTATCTAATCCCTTCTCCTTCTCCCTCATCCATACTGCCCTCCCTTCTAGGAACCATCAGTTTTTCCTCTATATCTCTGAGACTATTTATGTTTACTTTGCTCATTTATTCAGTTCTTTAGATTCCACATATAAGTGGGATCATATGGCATTTATCTTTCTCCGACTGACTTATTTCACTTAGCATAATGTTCTCTGGGAACATCCATATCGTTGCAAATGGTAAGATTTCATTCTTCTTTATAGCCAAGTAATACTCCATTGTATAAATGTACCAGAGTTTCTTAATCCAGTCATCTGCCGATGGGTATTTCAGTTGTTTCCAAGTCTTGGCTATTGTGAATAGCACTGCAATAAACATAGAGGTGCATATATTTTTTCAAATTAGCCTCTTGGATTTCTCTGGATAGATACCTAAGAGTGGAATTGCTGGGTCATAAGGTAGTTCCATTTCCAGTTTTTTGAGATACCTCCATACTGATTTCCATAGTGGCTGCACCAATCTGCAATCCCACCAACAGTGCACAAGGGTTCCCTTTTGTCTACATCCTTGCCAGCACTTGTTGTTTGTTGATTTATTGATGATAGCCATTCTGACCGGAGTGAGGTGGTATCACATTGTGGTTTTCATTTGCATTTCTCTAATGATTAGTGAGGTTGAGCATTTTTTCATATGTCTGTTGGCCATCTGTATGTCCTCTTTAGAGAAATGTCCCTTCATGTCCTCTGCCTGTTTTTTAATTGGGTTGCTTGTTTTTTTGGTGTTGGGCTGAATGAGTTTTATAAATTTTGGATATTAACCCCTTAGCAGATGTATCATTGACAAATATCTCTCCTAATAAATAGGTTGCCTTTTTGTTTTATTGATGGTCTCCTTTGCTGTGAAAAAACTTTTAAGTTTGATGTAATCCCATATATTTATTTTTTCTTTTACTTCCCTTGCCCGAGGGGATATATCAGCAAAAATATTACTCAGGGTAATGTCTGCAAATTTACTCTATGTTTTCTTCTAGGAGTTTTATGGTTTCAGGTCTTACATTTAAGTCTTTAATCCATTTTGGATTTGTTCTCATATATGGTGTAAGAAGGTGGTCCAGTTTCATTTTTTTGCATGTGTCAGTCCAGTTTTCCCAGCACCATTTATTAAATAGACTGTCTTTACCCCAATATAAATTCTTGCTTCCATCGTCATAGATTAAATGACCATATAGGCATGGATTTTTTCTGGGCTCTCTGTTCCATTGATCTGTGTCTGTTTTTATGCCAGTACCGTACTGTTTTGATTACTATAGCCTTGTAGTATGATTTGATGTCAGGTAGCGTGATGTCTCCCACTTTGTTCTTATTTCTCAAGATTGCCGTGGCTATTCAGGGTCTTTTATGGTTCCATATAAATTTTAGGGTTATATGTTCTATTTCTGAGAAAAATGTCATTGGTAGTTTGATAGGAATTGCATTGAATCTATATATTGCCTTAGGTAGTATTGACATTTTAACTATATTAATTCTTCCTATACATGAACATGGTATGTGTTTCCATTTATTTATATCTTCTTTGATTTCTCTCTTCAGTGTCTTACAAGTTTCTGAGTACAGGTCTTTTACTTCTTTGGTTAAATTTATTGCTTTTGAAGCAATTGTGAATGGGATTTATTTCTTGATTTCTCCCTCTGATAGTTTATTATTGGTATATACAAATGCAACTGATTTCTGAATATTAATTTTGTATCCTGCTACTTTACTAACTTTGTTTATCAGTTCTAATAGTTTTTTGGTGAAGTCTTTTGGGTTCTCTATATCAATTATCATGTCTTTTGTGTATAAAGACAATTTTACTTCCTCCTTTCCAATTTGGATGCCTTTTATTTCTTTTTCTTGTCTGATTGCTGTGGGTAGAACTTCTAGAACTATGTTGAATAAAAGTGGTGAAAGTGGGCAGCCTTGTCTTGTTCCTGATCTTAAGGGAAAAGGTTTTAGCCTTTCTCTGTTGAGTAAGATGTTAGCTGTGGTTTATTTTATATGGTCTTTATTATGTTGAGATACGATCCTTCTAGTCCCACTTTACTAAGAGTTTTTATCATAAATGGCTGCTGGATTTTGTCAGATGCTTTTTCTGCATCTATTGATATGATCTTGTGATTTTTGTTTTCATTTTGTTAATGTGGTGTACCATGTTAATTGATTTGCAGATATTGAACCAACCTTGCATATCAGGCATTCCCACTTGGTCGTGGTGTATGATCTTTTTAATGTGTTGCTGAATTCGGTTTGCTAGTATTTTGTTGAGGATTTGTGCGTCTATGTTCATTAGGGATATCGGCCTGTAGTTTTCTTCTTTTGTAATGTCTTTGTCTGGTTTCGGGATCAGAGTAATAGTGGCCTTGTAAAATGTGCTTGGGAGCCTACCCTCTTCCTGGATTTTTTGGAATAGTTTGAGGAGAACAGGTGTTTATTCTTTTTTGAAAGTTTTATAAAATTCAGCTGTGAAGCCATCTGGTCCAGGACTTTGGTTATTGGGAGCTTGTTGATTACCGATTCAATTTCTTTGGTAGTAATCGGTCTGTTCAGAATTGCTGTTCTTCTTGATTTAGTCTTGGAAGATTGTTTGCTTCTAGAAATTTATCCATTTCTTCCAGATTGTCTAATTTGTTGGCATATAGTTGCTCATAGTATTTTCTTAAAATTTTTTGTATTTCTGCGGTATCTGTTGTCACTTCTCCTCTTTCATTTCTGATTTTATTAATTTGGATCCTCTCTTTTTCTTGGTGATTCTGGCTAAGGGTTTGTTGATTTTGTTTAAAAAGCTTAGATTTTTAAAATTTTATTTTTAATTGATAGGTAAACTTGTACATTAATATTTTATTATTTTGAAGTGCCTACGGAAAAATGAGAAAATGTCTGTTAGTTATATGATAATGGCTGCACCTTGGTATCACTTAGAAATGTAGATAGATTGGATTACAATTTTTTGTGTGCCCAAACTTGATCTTGGTCTTGCCCTGTTTATACACTATATGTATCTTTGACTTTCACTGCAGTCAAGTTAAAACGGAGGAGAAGAAAACCTTTTAACTTGCTGCCAGGTGTCCCCTTGTTGCTGGTAGACAAGTTCCACTTTGAATTGTATCTCATTCTCTTTTGTCTTCTCAAGAACCCAAACATTTGATTATTCTGTCTTTCTCTTATATTTTTAACCCTTCCCTCTCAAATGTATTGTCTTTAATGACTATCAGATACATTGCTTTCAGTGAATTGCTTGCTTTATGTATCAGTGGTGTTGAGAATGGAGATGCAACAGGAGTGGGTGCTATTTTTTCTGTAGTGGCTTTGGGAAAGCAATAAACTCTGTCCAGAAACTACAAGTTCTTTCCTTGAGAGTACAGACAGGATAATTCCTGGGACCTTTAGGGGAAAATGGGAGTGATGGAGAGAGACAAACTGGACTAACAGTATCCCATTGCAAATTTTTGTCTTTTCTGTTCACTGCCTGAAATTCCCTTTCCCTAACTTCTATCCTGTTCTAACCTGCTGGTTAGAATACAGGTAATGAGAGAGACAAGGGATTGTTTTGACATCCCAGATGAGAACTTTGCATACATTTTCCCATAAAATGTTGGACCCAGCAGTTTAGGCATTTCAGTATCTTATTAGGTGTTACATAGTGCATCAGACCAAGGACCAACTGGAGACTTGGTAGTACAACTTGCATTTAAGATTGTGATTCCTTATATACTCTCTAGTGTTAATTCAAAGCTGTTAACTATATTTTTTCTTCTTTGAATGCTTTAAAATGAACATTATATTATTTTAAGCAACAGCAAAAGCAAAATCTTCATTTTTAAAAAATTGAATGTACAGCCAAGAAAGATTTCTTACTTGAAACACTATGGCCTTTGATAAACCAGGAAAGGTACAGTATTATTTGGGGATCTGCCCTCTGCCAAAAAACAAAGGAACTTAATGGGTCTGATCAGCTCTCAGTTATGTATCCCTGAACTTACTTTGAAGTCCTCATGCACGTATTTGATCAACATTTGGGTAGGTTTTGCTTCAGGTTACTCATTTCATGAAACATTATAGAGTACTCACAGGGTAAAAATAGAGGCAGGAGTCCTTCCTCTTCCTTAAAAATAGGAAAATGTATTTTAATTTTCATGTGTGTGTGTTAATTCATTTTCTTCCTTATGCTAATTGTATAATCTGTAATACTGGCAGACTGCCATCAGTCATGTTGTCATCTACTTAGCAAGTTTCTGTCATTGAATTGACAGTGACCCTTTAGTGCCTTTCTTAGAAATGTCTATTTTATGAATTGTTTTTAAGGATATAATGCTCTGGCTAGATTCTTTTTAAAAAAATTATATAAATAGCTTGGAAGCAGATTTGATTCATTGACTTAATCATACATGTACACATTTAATAGTCACTTATAGTGTGGTAGCTACTGGGCTAGACTTTGGAAAGAAGCAAAGATGAGTAAGATGCTCTCCTTATCCTCAAAGAGCTAAATGTGGAGAGAGAGAGAGAGAGAGAGAGAGAGAGAGAGAGAGAGAGATTGAGAAATGATTACAAATTAGAATAATCGAATCACTTACTGCTAGAGGACCATGGTTAGTAATAATAATAGCTATCTCTTTTTTTTTTTTTTAAAGATTTTATTGGGGAAGGGGACCAGGACTTTATTGGGGAACAGTGTGTACTTTCAGGCCTTTTTTCCAAGTCAAGTTGTTGTCCTTTCAATCTTAGTTGTGGAGGGCGCAGCTCAGCTCCAGGTCCAGTTGCCATTGTTAGTTGCAGGGGGCGCAGCCCACCATCCCTTGCGGGAGTCGAACCGGCAACCTTGTGGTTGAGAGGACGCTGCTCCAACCAACTAAGCCATTCAGGAGCTCAGCGGCAGCTCAGCTCAAGGTGCCGTGTTCAATCTTAGTTGCAGGGGGCACAGCCCACCGTCCCTTGCGGGACTCGAGGAATTGAACTGGCAACCTTGTGGTTAAGAACCCATGCTCCAACCAACTGTGCCATCCAGGAGGCAGCTCAGCTCAAGGTGCTGTGTTCAATCTTAGTTGCAGGGGGCGGAGCCCACCATCCCTTGCGGGACTCGAGGAGTTGAACTGGCAACCTTGTGATTGAGAGCCCACTGGCCCATGTGGGAATCGAACCGGCAGCCTTCGGAGTTAGTAGCACGGAGCTCTAACCGCCTGAGCCACCGGGCCGGCCCCAATAAAGATAATTATTGAAGTTTATATTAGTTTCAGATGTATAAAGCAACGTAATAGTTAGACATTTATACCCCTCACAAAGTGATAACCCCTAATTATTGATTTATTAATTCAAAAAATTTTTATTGCATGTCTACTATGTGCCTAGTATTGTTCCTGGTATTAGAGATAATATCACTAAAAAAAAGACAATGATAATTAAAAGCACTTATAAAGCACTTAGTATATGTTAGGCACTGATCTAAATGATTTACTCTTATTAACCGACCAACTCTCTATGGTAGGTACTATTAATATTCCTATTTTACAGAAGAGATAAGTGAGACACAAAGTAACAGGTGGAATTTGAATGCAGCCAGTCTGGCTACAGTTCTTTTAACTATTATGTAATACTACCTCTCATCTAGAGTCACTTCCACCGATGCCTGCTGAAATTCGGATATTCCATTACTATGGCAATTCTACAGTCTAGCAACTCTAATTATTAAAAAATAAATAAAATAAGAGGATCTATTATGACCTCATCCTTGTGTGAGTTTTGTTTTAACCGGTGTGGGCTCCTGGTGATTGCCTTTATCTTTTTAAATTATAAAGCTATTTGTTTAATAATATTTTCCAGAATTTGATAGGAAGACACATTTTTCTTCTCCATCATTTTTAATATATTAAAGTACATTTTTATTTTAGTTTGTCATTTTAATATAAAGTACATTGTTAGAACAAAAAAAGAAAGAGAAAAACTGAAAGTTTATGTCGTTAGTTGACAATTGTTAAGGAAAAACATCTCAGTATAAATTTAGTCATCATCTGGTTTATATAAAATATATTTTATAAACTTTTCCCATTCTTTTCACATTGAATATTAGTAGCTTATATCAATGGTTCTCAAACTTTTTGGTCTCAGAACCGCTTTTCACTCTTAAAAATTATTGACGACCCCAAGAACTTTTGTTTATATGTGTTATACCTATTGATAGTTACTGTATTAAAATGTAAATTGGTAAAATTGTTAAGACACAAGGATACACAAGCACAAATTTCATTAGCTGTTAGACCAATTGCATCATCACATGCTGTCACGCTCTATTATATCCATTGGAAAACTATTGTATACTTGTGAGCAAATGGGAATAAAAAGGCAAATAATGTCTTAGAATTATTATTAAAATAATTTTGATCTTGCAGCCCCTTAAAGGGTCTCAGAGATACCCTCATTGGTCCTTTGATTTCACCTTGAGAACTTCTACCTTATGCTAAATAACCTTTTTATTGCTTTCAGATAGAAGAAACTCTAAGACTGAAATTGAAGGTCTATAATTGAATATTTCAATGCAATGCTTAGGTTTCAACAATAATACTTGTTAAGGACTATCGAAATGAATTAGATACTTTACAGGTACAGAGATGAAACAGATGCAGCTTCTTCCTTCAAAGAGCTTAGTCTTGTTAGAGACAAAAGCATTTACGGATCAACTTGAAAAACACAGTAGAAAGTGATAAGTGACATGCTATGTGTCTCAGTAATAAAATAAACTGAACTCACTATTGCAATTTATAAATTAAATTAATTCCATAAAGTATGTTTGGCTACTTGTGATTCTCTTGACATAAGTGATTAAGTATAAGCAAAAATTACAGCAAATTTAGAGGTCTTTATTTCATATTTTACTTGGGTGGTATATTTGATAACTGACTAAAAAATTTGGGTAAGTAGAAAGCAGGGAATATTGCTGTTATCAAGTCATCTCAGATTCAGTTCTCAAAAGTGTTCATTTCTGAACTACGCATACTTCCTGTATTTCAAACAGCACTAATACAAAGAAATACCATTCAAAATGATCTGGAAACACCTGGATTTGACATATTTGCAGAGCACCTAAGAATTAGGGAGGGCAGAGACCACATTTTTTAATTGAAGCAGGATCAGAAGTTACAGTATTAAAGATGGAAAGCATTAGGTGTGAGCAGTGCTAAGGCAACGTCACATGTATAATAGGTCACCCTAGGTCACCCTATATCTATGTACCCTACTTTGCAGCCAACCAATAGTACTTTAGATCAAAGGTAGGAAAGCACGGTGAGTGAGAGGTTTGCCTTTCTCCCTAAGCACAATTTGCTCTCTTTAGTCTCAGCCCCAATTTCTGGCTGTACCTGTGAAAAGAATCTTGGGAATTCTTTTTATCACAGCCTATTTTTTTTTTTAAACTTCATCCGTATTGTTAGAGTGTATTTTAAACTATGAGGTTCTTTATTATTCTCTCCCCTCATTCTGTACCTTTCCCCTATACCCACCCCCAACATTATCAAGGCAGAGAGCTTTCTGGTGGCTTACAGAATGGGTGCTATTTTACTAGAAATAGAAATCTTTGTAACTTTAAAAGAAATGGAGATGGCAAATAGGTTTCCGTTTATGTGCCAGTTATAATAAATTAATAGTGGCTGCCTGTAATGCTGGACCAAGAAGTATTCTGAGACTGCTAGGCTCAAGTGCCATGATCCATTAGCAGTCTCTATCGTGGATGTGCAAGGAGCAACTGCTAGCACAGGGACCCCATATTCGATGCCTCCAGCCTACTAAATCTCTGCTTTGGATCCCTTTAAGTCTATAGATGCAGCAGGTGTGTGTGTGTGTGTGTGTGTGTGTGTGTGTGTGTGTGTGTGTGTCTACACACCCCCCAACGGTGCCAAAAAATGTATACACATTTTTAAGAAAGGAAAAAACTATATTAAAATTGTAATAATCAACGTATACTGATAACAAAAGATGAATACAAGTCACATTTGACTTCTGCAATTACAAGAGGTGCTCAAAGTGGTTACAATCAGCATAATTTTAGTACAGTTTTTTCCTTTCTTAAAATGTGTATACATTTTTTTGGAGCCCTCTGTATATACCATATTAATTTGTATTGGAAGTATGTAGCTTCTTTTTATATATCTATGTTTTAAAATATATCTTCCCCAAAGTTACACAGAGGTTAATGCATTGGAATATCTGAGGTATCTTGATGACACCAAAAAAACCCTCAGAAACTTAGAATCAGAGGAACGTGACTTGTTCTGCCTCTGCTAGTCAGCGTATGACTAGCATAACCTATCTGGATCTCAGTTGAACCAGCCTGACATATAATATTAAATACTTTCATTGTTCCTTTCAGAAAACACACAGCTAATGGGAGCAGGTGCTGTGAAATGGCTTTCTTTGTAATTTATTGAAAGCAGGCCCACCTTGTGTCGAGACGCGTCATTTAGTGTGGCGCTTGACCCACTGTAGGAGCGGATCTACACTGATAGTCTGAATTGTTAATCTTAGAATGGACTGAGCCTTTCTGATAAATGAAGACTGTAGAATATATGAAGTGGAAGAGACAGAGTAACAGTTAAACTAGGATTAAAATTTTTGAAATAGGTGAAGAGTATTGACAGAATCTTAGAGACCATATAGGCTGCAAATCACAGTTGGCTAGTGCCCCTCCTTCTCACTCTCAAGATTCTAATATGTAGAGAGACACATGGCATGCACACACACAGAGTTTTAGTACTGATGAGCATGTGTCATATTCTTTATGTGTGTCAAAGCGTGAAAGTAATTAAGAGACTGATCTAGTTCAGTGCTCTTATTTCCAAAAATGGAAACAAGTCAGTTATTTTGATAACACTAGAATGTACTATCCTGAAACAAGATTCTGGATTTTTTTTTCAATTAAAAGAATATATTCCTTAGGGGATTTGGTTAAAATAGGTGGGAATTTTTTCTTAAATCTGATCACTTTTAAGTGATTATAGATAAAACTTAGGGAGGCGATAAGAGACCTTTCTCTGAATAGGAAGAGATCTTTCTCTAAATTGGGGTTTTTAATAAAAGGAGAAAAAAGAATTGGTGAGCTTGGAGTAGAAACTAATGGATCAGTAGGGAAGATGCTAATGCATAATGAATATCCAGTTACGTATTAGATTTTGTCCCATGGTGTTTACATGAAGTCCAGCAACTGTTTTAGAACTTCTCATTTTTGCATTCTTTTCCTTAGCTCCAAACATTCACCTATGACTTAACTTGAAGCAAGCTATCTTTTCCCTTTGTAAAATAGTAGGAAAATTCATTGTTAAAGTTTGCAGGTGAAATGAATCCAAAATCTTTAATATTAGAGCAGAGTACTTTAAAGTCGTTAAAAGGGTGTGTGTGTGTGTGTGTGTGTGTGTGTGTATACATTCATAGAGATATATGCATATATATGTATACATTTATCACTCAATAAAATTGAAGAAGAAATAGGTTTTTTTATATTAACTGTTACTAAAATAATTTATATTAGTACCATGTTTCCCCAAAAATAAGACCAGGTCTTATATTAATTTTTGCTCCAAAAGACACATTACGGCTTATGTTTAGGAGATGTCATCCTGAAAAATCATGCTAGGGCTTATTTTCAGGGAAACACGATATAATCCCAAACTTATAGAAAAATTGCAAGAATAGTACAAACACATGTATCCCTTTTACCTGGATTCCCCAGTTAACATTTTATTAATTTGCTCCCTCTCCCTTTAAGATATCTGTGCATATATGTATGTGTTTGTGTGTGTGTATCCGTTGTCATTACTTTTTTCTGATCCATTTGAAAGCAAATTGCAGCCATACTGCCTCATCACTTATAAATGCTCCAGAGTTTATATCCCCCAAATAAGGCTACTCTCCTACCTAACCATCTAAACATACAAATCAGGAAATCAACATCAGTACAACACTGCCATCCAATCCACAGACACAATCTAAATTTTACCAGCTGTTCCAACAATACCTCTTTTTTCTTCCAAATACAGTTTCGGGTGTACAATATAGTGATTAGACATTTGCATAACTTATGAACTGATCATCCTGATAAGTCTAGTACCCATCTGATGCCATACACAGCAATATCTTTTTTTGATTTCTGATTTGAGATCCAGTCCAAGTTCATTTTTTCCCATTTAGTTGTCCTTTCTCCTTAGTCTTTTTCAGTCTGGAAGAACTCCATTTTGTTCTGTCTTTCATGACTGACAGTTTTAAAGAGTACAGGCCTTTTATTCTGTCCCTCAAGCTGGGTTTGTCCAGTTTTGCTACATGTCCAGTCTCAGATCATTCATTCTTGGCAGAACTACCTCCAAAATGATGCTTTATTTTTCTCAGTACATCATATCAAGAGGCACGTGATGTCAACCTGTGCTGCTACTGATGATGTTAATCTTAATTGCTTAGTCAGTTTGGTGTCTGCTAGGGTTTTTTCCACTATAAAGTTATAATTTCCTATGCAATGGTAAGTAGTTTTGGGGTGGATTATGCCAGTATCCTGTTCCTCATCAAACCTTTGGCCACCAGCTGTAGCATACTTTGATGAAATCCTCCTGAGTCAACCACCTTTATGGTGATTACCTAATGGTGAAATATTTTCTCATCATTTCTTCTACATTTATTAGTTATAAGTTTTTATTCTCCCCTGTTTATTCATTCACTTACATTGTCATGGTCATGGATTTCTATTTTATTCACTATATTGAAATTTATTGCTCTTATTATTTATTGCTATGCTCAAATTGCTCCATAGTTGACCAGTAGGAGTCCCTTCAAGCTATCTCCTGTCCTTCACATATGTCCCAATCATTCTCTGAGCATTTCCTTTCTGGGGCAAGATGTTCCAGGCTTATCTTTACTCACTCCAATTCTAGAATCAAGTATTTCCTCAAGAACCCTTATTTCGTTTTTGTGGAAGATAGTATTTAGAAACTGAGATCTGGGCAAACTTGTTTCGGGGTGTTATAACTTCTAGTCCCTCTCAGTGGACAGAGCTAGGAAATACATGTTTGTACATTTCACACACATACAGCTGTATTTCTTTATCTATGTGTATAAACATAAATTCACATTGAGATGTCTGGTTCCAATCCAATACTTCAGGATTATTTCTAGCCTTTCTTTTTCTATATTTGTATGTAAATGCCTTCTTTGATAGTGAGAAATTTGTCTCCCATTGTCCTCAATATGTTTACTTATTTGCTCAATCTCTTTGTATATTATTCATGTCCTGACCATTCTGGTCACCTACTCAGCCTTTGATTTTTCTCTCCCAAACTTAACTACTCTTGAATCTTCCCAATCTCAGTGATAGCAACCACATCCTTGCAATTGCTGAGGCCAGAAAAAAAGCCTTAATGTCATCCTTGTTTTCCTCTCCAAACCCCACACCCGTCCCATCAAGTAAAATCCTTCAACTCTCCCTTTAAATAGAACCATTTTCTCCCCACCTCCATTGCTACTGTCCTAAACCAAGCCACCATTATTATCTTACATATACTTTAGCAAGTCTTCTAATTAACTCTGCTTCCAACCCTCTCTTCAATGTCTGTTCTCCACATACTAGCCAAAGTGATTCTTTTAGAATATTAGTCTCAGATTATGTCATTCCTTTCCTCCAAATCTACTGGTAGCTTCTCTTCTCAGTGAGTTTAAATGTGAAAATTCTTATCAAGATCTACCATCTTTCCCTCACTGTAATTTAGCCATATTGTCTTATTATTGTTCCACAACAATCATACTCTCACCTCAGGACCTTTGCCCATGCTGTTTTCTTAGCAAACTACTCCCCCAGATATCCAGTAACTCATCACTCCCTTACTTCATTCAGGTCTTTAATGTGACTTTATCAGTGAAGCTTTCACTGACTACTCAGCATAAGACATCATCCCTTTCTTCTCTATTTCTTTACTTTGTTTATGTTTATTGTATTTATTATGACCAGACTACATTTAAGAGCAGTGGGTTTGGTGTGTTTTATTTTTTTCCATGCAGTACCCCCATCACCTGGTACACCTGTACTAGGTGATGGGGGGTACTGCATGGAAAAAAATAAGTGTCTGACAAATAGTAGACGCTTGATAAATATTTGCTTAATAGTCATTAAACATTTGTGTTTAATACATTCATTTGGATGAAATTTATTTGAGTAACATATTAGTGATACCTGTTTTATATAGCTGCAAATTAGATAGATGTTTCACTTGTTTACAAGGAAATTAGTGTCAAATAAGTTATTACCTGACCTTAAGAGAGAGTTCACTTTCAGATTATAAATGTTTCAGAAAACAGAATTAGAGATTAGAAACATTTTTTTGTAATAAGAATTTTTTATTTTTAATACTTATTTATTTTTTTAAATTAAATTTATTAGGTGTGACATTGGTTAGTAAAATTACATAGGTTTCAAGTATACAATTCTGTAATACATCATCTATATATGACATTGTGTGCTCACCACCCAGAGTCAGTTCTCCTTCCATCACCTTATATTTGACCCCCTTTACCCTCTTCTACCATACCCCCTACCCCCATATGCTCTGGTAACCACTAAGCTGTTGTCTGTGCCTATGAGTTCTATACCCAATGGAATACTACTTTGCCATACGAAAAGATGAAATACTGCCATTTGTGACAACATGGATAGACCTTGAGATTATTATGCTAAGCGAAATAAGTCAGATAGAAAAAGTCAAGAACCATATGATTTCACTCATATGTGGGATATAAAACTGAAAGCAAGAAAGGAACAAAAAAAACAAATAGAGATTAGAAACATTTTGAAAATGAACCTGTTAGTGGAATTGATAAAAGATTTGCTCAACACCAGCTATATGTTTCTAAGATCAGGAGTTTACTTACTTAGTTTCTAATGCTTGGCAGACCCTCTCAAGACCATTTGTCAAAGAATGTCCTTTTTCCCTAACTAACCTTTCTTTCTGACCCAAGACTGTTAGGCATCTTATGTTTTCTGACATATTTTATTTTTCTTAATATCTAATACCATATTTATTTAATTTTCTATTGGAACATAGTAACTTCATAAGTTCCTCTTATTCTTTCCACTTCCAGTAACAAAATTTTTGAAAGTTGAATTATATTAAAACTAGTAGAGGAATAGTTCTATTTGCTCCCGGGTAGGCTGAAGCTCTAGAGAGGGTGAACTGTTGACCTTAAGAAAAAGCAGATAATTCTATCAAGAAAGCCTTCCTCTAGAAGTAGGCTTTCATTGCCTTATATTTTTTGACCTTTGAAGTCCTGTTTCTTCATCCATGAAAACAGGACTAACAGTATCCTTTTCATGAGTTATATATGTATGTAAGTGGTTGGCGTATTGTAGTTGTACTTTAAATATTCATCTCTCTCCACCTTCCCTGCTCTTCACTAGTAACACAACGTAAGGTCTTACTTACATTAATAACCACTTAGGGACCTTAGTCAAATTTTCTTACCAAAATAGTTAAAGTTGGTGAACACAAGTAAACAAAAAGTATATGGAATTATTTCTGCTCTAAAAATGCTGAAGGCTAATATTAGATGAATGTTTTCCCCTACAAACCTCATACATCTTTCTGGCATTAAAATAGAGAAGAGAGAGTTACTTCACCTGAGTGATCAAGCAAGACCAATATAAATGAAAGCACGTAGGGAGTTTCCAAGCGTTAAACTCATGGGTGCTCTTCCTCCCTAATTTTATCTTCATTTGACATATGCAGACATACCATGAAGATTTAGGGATTTTTTGGTTGTTGCCAAAAAATAAACATGCCCTAAAGTGTGCCTGATGAGACTGCTAACAACGTGGAGATTCTGAAAGTTAGTCTTTTAAGTGAAAAAAAAAAAAAGACTGTGTTTGTTATACTGTTCTTGTCAACTAGCATTTTCCCTAAGCTTTATGGGGTAAAAACTTTATCTGCTAAATTGAACTCTAGCCTCATTTCCTCAGCAAGCATGATTGATTTCAGCTAAATATTAAGAACTTATAAATAAATTCTAAGAAGCTACACTTCAATCAATAGGAAAATAACATTATAAAGGTAGTGATGTTGATGCTCTCTAGAAAAAGGAAAAAATTCGATCCCTAGATCATACCAAGCCAAGTTATAGATTTGTTAAAGATAAATGTAACAGAAAAACATGAAATAAATGTTTATCTGTTCTTAGTGTGGGGAAGAGATTTTTAAGTATTCTAGCAAAGGCAAACACTATGTGGGAATATGGTGATAGATTTGACAATCCTAAATTTTAAAAATGTATAATGCAATACCAACAACAACAATAGCTAACAGTTATTAAGCTAAGCACCAAGCCTTTTGTAAGTGCTTTACATATAAGTCAAAGTGCCAAGATTGAGAACCTCTGCCCTAGAGCTGCACCATCTGTAACACTGGTCTGCTTTTCACGTTATCACCGGCCATGGGATCACCTGATGTTTTGCCACGGTATAGCAAGTATTTCCAGCTTCCTAATCTGCACCATCTGTTTCCTCACTGCTTGCTACTCTGCTGCTTAGCAAATGCCACCTATATTAGGTTTTCTTGTTGTTACAGCAACATCCCACTACAAGATACTTATTCTGATAGTAATTCTGTATTAATTAGGATACAGGCTAGACGACTAAAATAGAATGTAAAAAATGTAATGGCTAAAAAAAGACAGCTGTTAATCATTTCTCATGCAATAGTTCAGGGTAGATAGGTAGATTCTACCTCCTGAAATTATTCAAGAACCCAGGTGGCAAGGTGACTCCACCACTTTGTCTCTTTACTAGCTTGGCCAAACCTCAGTCATTGACTCATTTGAGTTTTAGCCAGTGGGTAGAGGAAAGAGAGCATGGAAAGTACATCCGTTCTCTTAAGATCTAGTCCTGAAAGTGGCCTATATTAACTTCCGCTCCCATTGTATTAGAGAGCATTCAGTCACATGGCCATACCTAACAGCAGAGGAAGCTAGGAAGTGCAGTCCTACCATGTGCCCAGGAAGAAAGGGACAACAAATTTGGGTAGACAACAAATAGTTTTCACCACGACCACTATCTGTGCTGCCTCTAAATATCTGATAAGACAGATGACAATATGAAAGTTAAAGTGTTCTTATAAATCAGTAAGAAAAAAAACCCTAAAAGAAATAAGGAAAAGCTACAAATTTAGTTTAAAAAAGAGAAATATACCCTTGCATATACATTTGACAAGGGAGCCAAAATATTTGACAACAGAGCTAAAAATAATCAATGGGGAAAGGATAGTCTCTTAAATAAATGGGGTTGGGAAAACTGAATGACTATATTCAGAAGAGTGATATTGGACCCTTCCCTTATACCACTCAAAATAATTAACTTGAAATGGATTAAATACTTAAACATAAGACCTGAAGAAACCATAAGGGAAAAGCTCCTTGATATTGGTCTTGGAAATGAGTTTTTGGATATAACAACAAAAGCACAAGCAACAAAAACAAGTGGGAATACATCAAACTAAAAAGCTTCTGCACAGCAAAAGAAACAAAATGAAAAGGCAATCTATGGAATGAGAGAAAATATTTGTATATTATCTATCTGATAAGGAGTTAATATCCAAAATACATAAAGAACTCATACAACTCTATAGCAAAAAAAAAAAAAAAAAAAATCTGATTTAAAAATGGGCATCTAACAGATATTTTTCCAAAGAAGACGTACAGATGGCAAACAAGTACATGAAAAGGTGCTCAGCTTAACTAAACATTAGGGAAATGCAAATCAAAACCATAGTGAGATATCACCTCACACCTATTAGAATGGCTATCATCACAAAAATAAGAGACAACAAGTGTTGATGAAAATGTGGAGAAAAGGGAACCATTGTGCGTTGTTGGTGAGAAAGTGAATTGGTTCAGCTACTATGGAAAACAGTGTGGAGATTCCTCAGAAAATTAGAAATACTGTATGATCCAGCCATCCCATTTCTAGGTATATGTTCAAAGGAATTAAAACCAGGATCTTGAAGAGATATCTGCACCCCATGTTCATTGCAGCATTATTCACAATAGGCAAGATATGGAAACAACCTATGTGGCTGTTGACAGATGAATAAAGAAAATATGGTATGTATACAATGGAGTATTATTCATGAGAAAGAAGGAAATTCTACCATTTGTGACAACTTGAATGAACCTTGAGGGCATTATGCCAAGTGAAATAAGTCAGAGAAAGACAAATACTGTATAATACCACTTATATGTGGAATCTAAAAAAGTTGAACTCATAGAAACAGAGAGTAGAGTGTTGGCCCGGGGAATGGTAAAAATGGGGAAATATTGATCAAAGGATACAGACTTCCAGTTATAAGATGAAGAAATTCTGGGGATTTAATGTACAGCATGGTGATTATAGCTAATAATACTGTATTGCATACTTGAAAGTTGCTAAGAGTAGATCTTAAATGTTCTCACCACAAAAAAGAAATGGTAAATATGTGACAGGAGGAAGTGTTTAGCTAATGCTATGGTAGTAATCATTTCACAGTATATAAACATATCAAATCAATATGTTGTACATTTTAAACTTAAACACAGTGTTATACGTCAATTATGTCTCAGAATGGCTGGGGAAAAAAGACCAGTTACGGTACATCTATAGTCATTTGAGTTTTGACAAGGTTGCCAACCCCATTCAATGAAGGAAAGAATAATCTTTCAACAAGTGTTGCTGGGACAACTGAATATCCACATGCAAAAGAGTGAAGTTGGACCTCTATCTCACACCATACATAAAAATTAATTTAAAAAGAATTAAAAGACCTAAATGTAAGAGCTAAAACTATAAAACTCTTTGCAGGACAAATAGGTGTTAAGTCTCTATGACCTTGGATGAGGTACCAGTTTCTTAGACATCACTCAAAGCACAGGCAACAAAATAAAAAATAGACAAATTAGACTTGATCAAAATTAAAAATTTTTATGTACCAAAGGACTCTATGAAGAAAGTGAAAAGATAAACCCACAAAGTGGGAGAAAATATTGGCAAATTATATATCGGATAAAGGTATAATATCCAGCACATATAAAGTTTTACAACTCAACAATAAAAAGACAACCTATTTTTTTTAATCGACAAAGGATTTGAATAGACTTTTCTCTAAAGAAGATGTACGAATGTTCAGTAAGCACATGAAGAGATGCTTTACACCATTACTCATCAGGAAAATACAAATCAAAATCACAGTGAGATACCATTTCACATCCACTGGGATGGCTTGAATTTAAGAAACAAAAACAAAAACGGAAAATAACAGGTCTTGATGAGGATATGGAGTAATTGGGTGGGAATGTAACATGGTGCAGCCACTGTGGAAAACAGTTTGGCAGTTTCTCAAATTGTAACAGAATTATATATGAACTTGTAATTCTACTCTTAGGTAATAACCAAGAAAATTGGAAACAGGTTTTAAAACAAAAGCTGTATACACAAATGTTCATAGCAGCATTATTTATAATAATAAAAAAATGGAAACAATCCAAATGTTTACCAGCTGTTGAATGGATAAACAAAATGTGGTATATCCTTACAACAGAATGTTATTTGGCCATAAAAAAAGGAATGAAATACTGATACATGTTACAACATGGATAAACCTTGAAAATATGATAAGTGAAATAAGCCAAACACAAAAAGATCACATATTGTATAATTCCATTTATATGAAATGTCCACAGTAGGCAAATCCATAGAGACAGATTAGTGGTTGCTAGGTTCTTGGAGGAGAGGGAAATGGCAGTGACTGCTGAATGGATATGAGGTTTCTTTTTGAAATAAGGGTGGCACAACATTAAAATGGTGAATTTTATGGTATTTGAATTATACTTCAACAAAAACAAAAAGAATAGTGACTGAAAATCTTCCATTTCACCAATAATCAATAAAATGGAAATTATAACAGTGTTATGTCAATTGGGCCCAGCAAAATAGTAAGTTTTAAAAATTGTAATGCATTTATATTCTGTTGTTGAGAGTGTAAATTGATACGGTTATTTTGAGAACCTTTTGTTTATATCTGTTAAACGCCTTAAAAACTGAACCATACTCTGCGTCAGCAATTATATTCTAGAAATTTATTCTAAGTATATAAATATGTATCTATGAAAATATTTGTCTATATACATGGTTACAACAGGATGAAAAATTGAAAGCAACTAAAATGTTTAAAAATAAAACTAATTTGAAGTAGTTTAAATATTTGATAACAATAGGTAATTTATGATACCCAAATGATGGCGTATGCTGCAATTCATTTTTAAATTACAGAAGATTAATGACATGGAAAATGCTAACGCTTGTTAACTGATTAAAATGGATCATAAATAATATATAAAATATAGTCCTAAATTTGTTTTTAAGTTTATTTTATAAATATATGTTCACATATCTATATATATGGATAATCATCAAAATACTTAGAATTATCCTAGATAGTAAGATTACCTATAGTTTTTGTACAAAAATGACTTCCATATATTGCTCCAAACCCATGAAATTTTGTTCCCTCTGTTCCAACTGCTTTTATATACAGTGTACAGTTCAAAATCCATATTAGTTTCTGGTGCTATCTCTTGAACAGCCTGGCAGTTGTGTCTTATAAGAACAGTTTACCAAGCAGGAGTAACTAAACTGTAATGCTTCCTTTAGAAGTATATTTTAGACTGCATTGTAGTTACTTCTGCCCACTTGGTTTGAACTTGACTATATTACATATATATTTTTTATTTGTAGTATTATTTTTATATGATATATTTTAATATAATGTAGCTTATGTTATTTATATATTATTTAACTATATAAAGCTGCAGCAGTTAACATTTTCATTCATATGAGTAAGTATCCCCAGATTTTGTAAATGGGTATAATTAGTTTATTTTAAATGATGGGAGTAAAGCTGATCAGAAAACAGCTACCCAGAATTATAAATCAAACTCAGTTATTCATGTAAATGAAAATGTGAATTAATTAATATATTCTGTGGTTACTTATAAACCTCATCAGTCTTTCTCTTCAATTTCTTTTCCTTTCAAACTATTAATAACTAACAAAAGTGTGTGAATTTCTTTTCTACTGCGTTCCCATAATCAAAGGTGGAAACCTTAATGATTAGTGAAATTAGGGAAAACCAAGAAGCAGAAGAGAATTTTTTAAAGGCCCCTAAATTAGCCATAAACAAGATTTATTTCGTACAGAATTGCAGCTCTTCACCCAAGGTTTGAGCCTTCCTGAGCATCTGTGCTCTTCCATACCTAATAATACCATATAATGTTCTGTGCTGTCTTTGTCCTGATTCAGTCGCTCACTAATTAATGCTTTCCTTCTCAAACCTTTTCATCAGTCATCTGGACTTCTATTCAATAGTAAACAAATCCCTTATTTAGTCAACATTTTAAAAAAGTATAAAATATTTCTAACAGAAGAATAAAAAATATCATAAATGTTCATGTATCCATTACTTAAAATTAGCAAATAGTAGTAACATTTATTAAATTCATGCATATAGTTTAAATCCCATTGTACCCCTCATCTATTCCATTTCTTCTTTTCTTGTTCCCTTCCACTTTAGAGACGACACTATGCTGATGATAGTATCTTTCTTTTATGACCATGTTTTCAGTACTTTTATGAAGTTCACATAAGTATGTATTCATAAACAATATATAATAATGTGTGCTTTTAAAGAAATTATATACAGCGGCATCATCTTGTGCCTGTACTGTAACTTAATATTTTTAATGAACACATCATGTTTTTAAAATTTATCTAAAAATATAACTCTAATTCATTTATTTTGACTTCTGTATTGTATGCCACTTTATAAACTAATTGACTTATGTATTCTGCTATTGAAAGACATTTCAGTGGTTTCTAATATCTTACTATTAAAACAATTCTCCTTTGAATGTTTTTATACGGTTCTAGTTTCACTAAGTACTGTCAAAGTAATTATACAAATGTGTACTCTCCAGCAGTATATAGATGTTCCTATTTCCCCACATCCTCCTCAATACATAATATTAGTAGACATTTTAATTTTTCCCAATTGATGTGAACTAAATGGTATTTTCTATTGGCATTTTTTAATTACTAGTGAAGTTGAGCATTTTTATCATTCCTATTTCTTCTGCTGTGAGTTGCTCATTAATATCCTTCATCCATTTTTCTATTCAGTTATGTTTTCCTTATTAGTTTGTAAAAATTCTTTTTTTATTCTGGATACTTGTTTTTTGTTATATATTACAGTTGGGTTCTTTTTTATTTATATTGTCTTTTATTAATAGAAGTTTTGAATTTTTAGGTACTCAAATTGTCATTTTTTATTTATTTATTGGGGTGACAATTGTTAGTAAAATTACATAGATTTCAGGTGTATAATTCAGGTATTACATCATCTATAAATCCCATTGTGTGTTCACCACCCAGAGTCAGTTCTCCTTCCATCACCATATATTTGATCCCCCTTACCCTCATCTCCCACAAATTGTCATTCTTTTCTTTTGTTATTGCTCTTTTTTATGTTCCTACCTAGAGATCATACGGATATTTATCTAACTTATCTAGATTTTCTTCTATGCTATAAAATTTTGTTTTATAAATGTAGGTCTTTAATCCTTTTATAATTTACTTGTATGTATGGTTAAATTAGTGATTCCATTTTCCCTTTCTAGGTAACCGCTTGTTCCAATACCATTTATTGAATAGTCTGATTTGAACTAACCTCTATTATAAACCAATTCCTTTATATATGAACATGTATTCTAGGTTTTGTATTCTGTTTTATTTGTCTCTTATCTATTCCTGTCTATATCACACTGTCTGTCCTTCAAAATTATGTTAGTTCATTACAGTCCTTCACTCTTATCTTTAGAATCAGCTTGTTATCCCATGTGTATTTTTATCAGGATTACATTGAATTTGTAGATTATTGTATTGGTTTCCTAGGGCTGTCATAACAAATTACTATAAACATAATGGCTTAAAACAACAGAAATTTATTCTCTCACAATTCTGGAAGCCAGAAGTCTGAAATCAAGGTATCAATAGGATTAGTTTCTTCTGGAGGCTCTGAGGCAGAATCCATTTCATACCTCTCTTAGTTTCTAGTGGCTATTGGAATTCCTTAATGGATCCTTTGCTTTTAGACTGATATTACTGCAATCTCCACCTCTGTCTTCACATCTCCTTTTCCCATATCTCTATCTATCTTTGTCTTCTGTCTCTTATAAAAGACAGGCCATTAGATTTAGGTCCCATCCAAGCAACCCAGGATGATACCATCTCAAGAGTCTTAACTTAATTACATCTGCAAAAAACCTTTTTCTAAATAAGGTCACATTCACAGGTCTTAGAGGTTAAGACATGGACATATCTTTTTAGGTGTCACCATTCAATCCACCTCACCAAGAAAAAAAGACCAAGAAAAAAAGAGAAGACTTAAATTACTAAATTCAGGAATGAAAGTGAGATATTACTACCAACCTTACAGAAATCAAAAGGGTTATAAGAGGGTACTACAAATAGTATACCAAAAAATTAGATAACCAGGATAAAATGAACAAATTCCTAAAAATACAAACTCAAAACTGATTAAAGAAGAAATAGAAAATCTTAATAGTCCTATAATAAGTAAAGAGATTGAATTATTAATCAAAAAACTTCCAACTTAAAACAGTTCGGGACCAGATGGGTTCACAGGTGAATTCTCCCACACACTTGAAGAATTAACACCAATGCTTTTCTTCCAAAAAAGAGAATAAGAAGAAACACTTCCAAATTCATTCTATGAGGGGACCATTATCCTGATACCAACGCCAGAGAAAGACATCAAAAGAAAACTACAGACCAGTATTCCTTCTGAATAAAATCCTCAACAAAATAGTAGCAGATTGAATCCAGTAGCACATTAAAAGGATTTTTATACCATGATCAGTGACATTCAATCCCAGGAGTTCAAAGGTGGTTCAACTTATGAAAATCAATACAGTATAATATACCACATTAATAGAATGAAGAAAAAAACACATGATCCTTTCAATTGATTCAGAAAATGCATTTGATAAAATCTAACACCCTTTGTTGATTTAAAAAAAAAAACTCATCAAATTAGGAATAGAAGGAACATCTTCAACCTGTTAAACAACATCTATGAAAAACCCACAGTTAATATCATACAAAATGGTGAAAGACTGAAAGTTTTCACCCTAAAATCAGAAATAAGACAAGGATGTCCACTTTTGCCACCTCTTTTCAACATTATACTGGAAGTTCTATTCAAGATAGTTAAGCAAGAAAAAGAAATAAGGCATTCAGATTAGAAAGGAAGAAGTAAAACTATCGGTATTTTTGGGTGACATGATCTTATGAATAGAAAACTTAAAGAATCCACAAAAATTCTGTGAACTAACAAATGAACTCAACAGAGTTCCAGGATATGAAATCAACACACAAAAATCAGTTGTATTCAATAGCGATGAATAATCTGGAAACAATTCCATTTATAATAGCATCAAAAAGATTAAAATACTTAGGGATAAATATTACCAAAGAAGTACACGATTTGTACACTGAAAATTGTAACATTGTTGAAAGACATTGAAGACCTAAATAAGTAGAAAGACCTCTCATGTTCAAAAGTTGGAAGACTTGATATTGTTAAGATGGCAGTACTCCAGAAATTGGTCTACAGGTTTAATGCAATCTGTCTTAAATTTACAACTGCATTTTATGCAGAAATGGAGAATCTGATCCTAAAATTTTTGTGGTACTCTGAGAGCCCTTGAATAGTCAAAATAATCTTGATAAAGAAGAGCAAAGTTACAGGACTCACACTTCCTGATTTCAAATTTACTATAAAGCCACAATAATCCAGAACAGTTTGGTACTGACATAGGGATAAATATATAAATCAGTGGAATAAAATTGAGAGTCCAGAAATAAACCTATGCATATAAACCTTGATTTTCTACCAGGGGTATAATAGTCTTTTCAACAAATGGTTACTAGGTTAACTGGATGTACAAATGCAGCAATAAGTTAGACCATTACCTCTCACTATACATAAAAGTTAGCTCAAAGTGAATCAAAGACCTACATTTAAGAGCTAAAACTATAAAACTCTTAGAGAAAACATGGGAAGAAATCTTCATGACTTTGGATTTGACAATGAATTTTTTTGATGGGACACCAAAAGCATAAGCAACAAAAAGGGAAATACTGTGTTTTGCCGTGTATAATGCACACTCTTTTTGCCCAAATTTGTGAGGGAAAAATAGGGATGCACATTATACTCGTACATGGGTAGTACTAATTCCGTATCTTTATAAATGTTGTTAACTCTTATTTATGCTTGTGAGTTAAGAGTATAACTCTAGCAATCAGCAACGATACCCATATGCAAAATAATACCCTGCAGTACGATAATCGGTTTTGTTGAACTTACAACGAACTTGCAATGACAAAGAGTTCTTGGCCTTCTATGATGCGTAAATATCGTAAATTTGTTACGGGTGCATACCGTGTTTCCCCGAAAATAAGACCTATGTGGACAATCAGCTCTAAGGCGTCTTTTGGAGCAAAAATTAATAAAAACCTGGTCTTATTTTACTGTAATATAAAACCGGGTCTTAATATAATATAATATAATATAATATAATATAATATAATATAATATAATATAATATAATATATAATACCGGGTCTTATATTAATTTTTGCTCCAAAAGATGCATTAGGGCTGATTGTCCACATAGGTCTTATTTTCAGGGAAACATGGTAAAATTTTTTGTACCTTGTATCTGTTCTTGTGTTTTGTAATTATTTGTTACGTAAAATTTCTTGTACCATAATATGTTTAAAAATAAATGCTAAAATTCCTTTATAATACAAAAAACAAGTACCTAAATGTAAACAAATAAAATTTTGAATTAAAAAATTAAAACGAAAGATTTTTTTCCCCTGAAAGTTTGGGCCAAAAACATGGGTGTGCATTATACACGGGAGTGCATTATGCACAGCAAAATACAGTAGCTAAATTTGACTTCATCAAAATTAAACTTTGTGTATCGAGGGACTTGATAAGGAAAGTGAAAAGACAACCCATAGAATTGCACAAAATATTTATAAATCATACCTGATAAGGTTCTAGTATCCAGAATTAGAAAATGAGCAGAGGACTTCAATAGGTATTTCTCCAGAGATATACAAATGGTCAATAAGCTTGTATAGATATTCTCACCATCATTAGTCACTAGGGAAATACTAATAAAACCCACAGTGAAATACTTCACACCCAAAAGGGTGGCTATAATTAAAATAAAATGAATAGCATAGCATATAGCATAGCATCCTGTAGCATGTTTGTAGTAAAGCCAATACCCCTTTCTCTAATTTTAAAAAAGATACATGTTCAGCTTTATTACCGAAGTACCAAAAGATAATTTGCAAAGTACAGAGAAACCCAAAGATAAAATAACTCTTTTAAAATAACTTTTCTATGCCTATATTATTACATATACAGCATTCAAAATTGGTATCATTTTACTTACCTAAGTACTTTCTTTTTTAATATAAAATACACTGTGAGTTATTCCTGCCTTAACTATTACTTAAAAATGTGATTTTAATGACCACATAGTATTTGATTATATTAATATGCCATAAATTTTCTCCTCTCTTTTTATCTGCTTTTATAAATCTGTAGTAGAGATTCCTTTACACAAATCTTTGTATACCTCTTTTATAACTTTCTTAAGATACCTTTTTAAAAATTCATTCCTTGGTCAAAAACAAAGATTTGTTAATACTTTCCATGTAGGCTCATTACCTTACAAAAATATTATATCAATTTATACTCCTAAAAGCAGTGTATGAAAGTACCCATTTCCTGGCACACTTATCAAAAATGTGCTTAATGAATAAATATGAGCAACAAGCTGGATGAATATATAATATTCTTAATTCAATATTTAGTTTTTTGCTAACTAATAAGTTGAACATTTTCATTTTGTGCTGTTGAAACAACGCTTCTGACCAGTCACAAATTGAAGGAAAGTATGGATTATTAAAAGAATAAAACAGTTAATGCTGAAGATAGTAATGATACATTAATAGAGTTGGAGCCTATATTTTATACCAAGAAAACTGACATCCAATGTAACTTACTAAGCACTTATATATTCTTAGATACTATTTTAGAATGGGGGATACGGTACTGTTAGCAAACATTTTTATTTCAGGCCATTCATGCATTCATAATTTAACAAATACTTACTGGGTGCGTTCTATGTGCCATTTACTAGAGACACAATAGTGAACAAGATCCACATGGCCTCTGGCCCCTTAAAGGGGAAAAACAATATAAAAACAGGCCTATTCATTCATTAACTATTTATTACTTACCACACATTATACTAACCTCATTACATATTATTTTCTTTAATATTAAAACGATATTTAGAAACTGCATTTTGGAGACATGCATGTGTCTGGTCAAACTTGTTTATATCAACTGAAATACTACTGTGCTTTTATAAAAGGCCTTTCAGTATCGAAAGTATGGTCATTTATGATGAGCATAGAATATGAACACATGCAGACAAAGCCTCATTCCATTTAAATACTGTTGTGAGACTTAGTCTTTAGAATATTGTAGTGATGAGTTTAAAAGGCTAAGGATGATGACAAAAGCTGATTCTCACTTAGGGCTAAAATTTATTTAGCTTCTGTGAAATTAGAGCTAAGAATCATCTGTGTTCAGCTTAAAGGCCTTATTCAATTTGGCTTTGTTTACACTTTCTACATAGAGGCTATAGTGCTGTCACACAAAACACTAGGGGCTCTTGCCAGGAGACTGAATAAGCAGTCCACAGATGTTGCAGAGGCTCTCTCGAACTTCACTACTTGCTTACAGAAAGAGTCACCCACCATCTCATAGATTTCCTATAATCCAGGAAATTTAAGAGATAAAAATCTAACAGAAATTGGAATGTTTTTACCAAACAGGCACCTTTTAAAATCTAAGTAAATCTCCATAACGCTTTAAAGAAAATTGTTAGAATTTTACTTACCATTAAACTTTGGAATAAGAAAATAGAAACTTAATTTTCATTTTATAATTTTAAATCCATTACATAGAAAGGTATGTGAGGCACAGTCTATTACAACTACAGCCTTACTAAGTAGGGGGAAAAGTTTAGCTGTAACTTTTTTAGAAGGGGAATTGCTGTCATTGCTACGTACTGAAAAATGAATCCTGTCTTTCTTGACCTTCCTTCCTTCCTTCCTTCCTGAAAGTCCTCAGTTATGTTTTATCTGTGATTCAAATACTGCTGAGCACAGCAGACGTTGTTGCAGGAATTGACTTCAGTATAGATATGTGAGTGTTTATAATAAGAAAAGCCAAATTCTTTCTTCACGGACTCTGTACTTGAAAGCTTTGATATTCTGAATACTAACTGTATGCCCCCAAAAGTACAATTTAGCTACTATATTAAAAAATTGAAAGTATCCTGCTTTACATGTTTAGTTCAGAGGCCACTTTTATTGAGTGTAAAGACCAAAACTTCTGTGGCTCTTAGCCTTACTGTATTTTCTAGAAAATATTTATAATTTTAAGTCTCCTTTAGAGGGCAACTCAAAGACCATTTTAAAAACCTATTGAACTGATTTATTAGGAAAAGAAAAATAATCAAAATGATAAATTAGTCTTAGGCAAGCTTTGATAAATACTGATTTCAATAGTTAACTGAACCATTCTCTTTATAAAAATTGTGACTAACAATATTCTTAAAGACTTTCAGATGCACTCAAGGTATCATTCCCTCCAGGAAATCTTCCTTAAACCTCCATATTTGTCTGGGTGCCTCTCTTACAGCACTGTGTATAATTAAAATTATCCTATTACATGCTTGTCTCCAACACTTGCTCAAATTCTTCATGGTTATGTTCTCAAATACACACATATAAACACAGACTCAACCCTTAACCTAGTTGTTGGAACAGTTCTCAAATATTTATTGAATTGAACTATTGAATAATTTATTATTATGCTTATCACAGGTTCCTTTTGTCATAGTATTCCAAATTCCATAGAAAATTCAGGTGTAGAGAAGTTTAGCTGTCACATGTGAGTATACCATATGTCTCAGATTGTTCCTGTCAGAGGCTGTCTTGGGGGTGTAAAGAATCAGACCATATTCCGTGCAACCATCAATTGATTATCGTTCGGAAGAGAGCAATGGAAACATCTAAGGGCAGCAGATTACTTCCTTTCCATTAATGATCCCATATATCCAAGAAACCTGTATTGACTCTTCTGTAAAATTTTAGTATAAGGAATGTTGACATAAAAAATGTCCAAATCTATAGAGAATTTTTATGAGTTTATTTGAGCCAAACTGATAACAATTGCCAGGAAGCAAAAATCACAACAGATTGAGAAAATGCTCCAGAGAATTGCAGGTTTGCAGCTTATTTTATACATTAGAATCAAAGGAGATGTAAGGAGGGTTACATGAAATCCATTGGTGGTAGATTAAGTGGGCAGGAGAAAGTAAAATGGGGGAACCTCTGGGATTGGATAAAAAGTAAAAAGGAGAGACATACTTCTTTTACATTGATTGATACCGGAGAGTTAATAATTAACATTTGCAGCACATAGAAATTAGGTATTCGGGGAACAAGGTAACAATTATGGGTTCTGTGGTCTCATGCTCTGGTGTGAGATGTTACCCTGAGGGGTCCGGAAAAAGGATTACTCTTGACATTCCAAGGGTATGTTATCTTAGATGCAAAAAGACAACAGACAGGTTCACTTAAGGTAAAGACTGACCTTTGTCAAGGAAACTACAGGCCCAGGATATGACTACCTGCCATGACTCACTTTTAGTTAGGAATTTTTATGTTCAGACCAACTTTTGTGGTTACTTTCAGTCTCTGAGTTTGTAAGGCCCTCCATGCAAGTCTCCCCTGAGCTTGTCAGGTTTAGTATGTGGCCCCTTTTTCATCCACAGTAACTTTCATATTGCCAACATCAGGGATATTGCTTCCTGAACTAAGGCTTCCTGAACTAAAACTAAGGCTTTACATTCTTCATGCTAAGTACTTTCTGGCACTTCAATACTTTAATGTCAAAAATACTCATGAGAGATGCTATTTAAATACTACAGCCAAAGATGAATATGGGGAAATTCTAGGTCTAAATTGGAATGCCAAAATTTCTTCTGTTTGCCGCAGTCCTATTTACTGTCTGAAATGTATGTTTTTCCAGTTTCCATATCTAAAGATCTGAACTTCTGTTGTAGTTTTCCCAAAAGCCTTTAGGGATTCTCCATTGGGTTTTTTAGACCTCCAGTTCTTCTGCTTCCAGTTATGCAGCTGTACCCATATCATTAACTATTGGTCATCAGGACCACAGCTAAGAAAGAGCCCCTCTTTGCTACGGGGGTGGTATGGTTGATAAGCAGAAATCTGCTATTGTTTGTTTTATTGTTTTTTTAATTAAAATTTATTGAGGTGACAGTTATTAGTAAAGTTACATAGATTTCAGCTGTACAATTCTGTAATGCGTCATCTATATATATCACATTGTGTGTTCACCACCCAGAGTCCGTTCTCTTTCCATCACCATATAGTTGATCCCCTTTACCCTCATCTACCACTTCCCTCCCCCCTTACCCTCTGGTAACCACTAAACTATTGTCTGTGTCTAAGAGTTTTTGTTTCTTCATTTGTTTGTCTTGTTCTTTTGTTGTTTTCAGTTTTATATACCACGTATTAGTGAAATCATATGGTTCTTGACTTTTTCTGTCTGACTTATTTTGCTTAGCATAATTATCTCATCCATGTAGATCCATCCATGTTGTCGCAAATGGTACTATATCATCTTTTCTTACCACCGAATAATATTCCATTGTGTATATATACCTCAACTTCTTTATCCATTCATCTATCGAAGGACACTTTGGTTGTTTCCATGTCTTGGCCACCGTAAATAAAGCTGCAGTAAACATTGGAGCACACGTGTCTTTATGGATAAATGTTTTCAGATTTTTTGGGTAGATCCCAGGAGAGGGATTGCTGGGTCATATGGTAATTCTATTCGTAATTTTTTGAAGAACCTCCACTTTCCTTCCATAGCAGCTGCACCAATCGGCAGTCCCACCAACAGTGTATGAGGGTTCCTTTTTCTCCACAGCCTCTCCAACACTTATTATTATTTATCTTGTTGATGATAGCCGTTCTAACCAATATAAGGTGATATCTCATTGTGATTCTTATTTGCATTTCTCTGATGATTAGTGATGTTGAGCATTTTTTCATATGTCTATTGGCCATTTGTATGTCCTCTTTGGAGAAATGTCTCTTCAGTTCCTCTGCCCATTTTTTAATTGGATTGTTTTTGTTGTTGTTGTTGAGTTGTGTGAGTTCCTTACGTATTTTGGATATTAGCCCCTTATTGGAGGCATTGTTTGCAAAAATCTTCTCCCATTCAGTTGGTTGCCTCTTTATTTTGTTAATGGTTTCTTTTGCTGTGCAGAAACTTTTTAGTTTGATATAGTCCCATTCATTTATTTTAGCTTTTACTTCCCTTGTCTTTGGAGTCAAATTCATAAAAGGCTCTTTGAACCCAAGGTCCATAAGTTTAGTACCTATGTTTTCTTCTATACAGTTTATTGGTTCAGGTCTTATGTTTAGGTCTTTGATCCATTTTGAATTAATTTTGGTACATGGTGACAGATAGCAGTCCAGTTTCATTCTTTTGCATGTGACTTTCCAATTCTCCCAGCACCATTTATTGAAGAAGCTGTCTTTTTTCTATTGTATGTTTTAGGCTTCTTTGTAAAAAATTATCTGTCCATATTTATGTGGGTTTATTTCTGGGTTCTCAATTCTATTCCATTGGTCTGTGTGTCTGTTTTTCTGCCAAAACCATACTGTTTTGATTATTGTTGCCCTGTAGTACAAGCTGAAGTCAGGGAGTGTGATACCTCCAGCATTGTTCTTTTTTTCTCAGGATTGCTTTGGCTATTTGGGGTCTTTTGTGGTTCCATACAAATCTGATGATTTTTTTGTTCTCTTTCTTTAAAAACTGCCATTGGGATTTTGATGGGGATCTCATTAAATCTGCATATTGTTTTGGGTAATGTGGCCATTTTAATTATGTTGATTCTTCCAATCCATGAACATGAAATGTCTTTCCATTTCTTTGTGTCTTCTTCAGTTTCTTTTGAAAATGTCTTATAGTTTTCATTATGTAGGTCTTTCACATCCTTGATTAAGTTTATTCCTAGGTATTTTATTCTTTTTGTTGCAATTGCAAAAGGAATTTTTTTTTCTTTTTCTGAGATTTCATTGTTAGTATATAGGAATGCAATGGACTTTTGTACATTGATTTTGTAGCCAGCAACTTTACTGTATTAATTTATTGTTTTAAGAGCTTTTTGGTGGAGTCTTTAGGATTTTCTATATATAGCATCATGTCATATGCAAAAAGTGACAATTTAACTTCTTCATTCCCAATTTGGATGCCTTTTATTTCGTTCTCTTGCCTGATTCCTCTGGCTGGGACTTCCAATACTATGTTGAAAAGCAGAGGTGATAGGGGACAGCCCTGTCGTGTTCCTGAATAAAGCAAAGGGCTTCAGTTTTTCACCGTTAATTATGAGATTAGCTGAGGATTTGTCTTATATGGCCTTTATTATGTTGAGGCGTTTTCCTTCTATACCCATTTTATTAAGTGTTTTAATCATAAGTGGATGTTGTATCTTTTCAAATACTTTTTCTGCATCTATTAATATGATCATATGATTTTTGTCCCTTGTTTTGTTTATGTGGTGTATCACATTGATTGGTTTGCATATGTTGAACCATCCTTGTGCCCCTGGGATGAACCCCACTTGGTCGTGATGTATAATCTTTTTAATGCATTGTTGCATTTGATTTGCTAGAAGTTTGTTTAGGATTTTAGCATCAGTATTCATCAGAGATATTGGTCTATAATTTTCTTTTTTTGTGTTATCTTTACCAGGTTTTGGTATGAGGATAATGTTGGCCTCATAAAATGAGTTAGGGAGTATTATCTTTTCTTCAATTTTTTGGAAGAGTTTGAGTAGGACAAGTATTAGATCCTCTTTGAATATTTGGTAGAATTCACTAGTGAAGCCGTCTGGTTCCGGACTTTTGTTTTGGGAAGGTTTCGGACTACTGAATCAATTTTCTTACTGGTGATCGATCTATTTAGATACTCCAGTTTTTCGTGATTCAGCCTAGGAAGGCTATATGTTTCTAAGAATGTGTCCATTTCTTCTAGGTTACTGAATTTGGTGGCATATAGTCCTTCATAGTATTCTTGGATGATCCTTTGTATTTCTGTGGCATCTGTGGTAACTTCCCCACTTTTCATTTTTGATTTTATTTGTGTCTTTTCTCATTTTATCTTAGTGAGTCTAGCCAAGGGTTTGTCAATTTTATTAATCTTTTCAAAGAACCAGCTCTTTGTCGCATTAGTTTTTTCTGTTGTCTTTTTGTTCTCTATTTCATTTAGTTGTGCTCTGATTTTTATAGAAATCTGCTATTTAACTAAGCAGGAGGCACACCCTTCTAAACAGTCCTGTAGTGGAATAAAAACTGGGACAGTGATGAAATTTAAACTTGAGTAATCTAGGACCCTCTTTTCCCTGGGCAAAAATTACTATAGTCTCTTAGGTTATGTTGATTAAAATGTTATTTAAATATGCACAACTAAGACTAGGTAAAAACTTATGACATGATGCTATATATACAAGTATGAAACCAAAACAGGGTTATCACTTAAATATAAACAAACCTATAAAGATTCAAATTGACAAAAAGAGTTAAATATGATCGTTGATAATGATTAGCTGATCCTAAATCACTACTTGAAATGTGAGTTATGGTATTGTCTTTAGGCTGTTTTGAGTTCTCAGTGCCTATACTAACATATACATATGACTTTTCTGTCACCACACTTTTCGCTTCGTTAGTATAACATTCACTGATGTCATTTGAGCTCCATGTGTTGCAACTATGTCATTTACATTTTAAGTCAAAGGTCATTTTAAGTTCAAGATCTATTCTCATTAACCTAGGACCATTGGAGTAAAACGATTTGGCACATTGATTATAAACATAAGCATAGACATTTAAATCCCATGGCAAAACTCCAATAAAAGGTGATCATCCATATAATCCTAGATTAAATTACAGTGTTTAAAAATTATATATTAAAAAGAAAAGAAATTAAATTCCCACAGAGAATTTATGGACTGCAAAAACTGTGATTATACCTTCAGCTTCCACTTTAAGGAAAACTATTCTAATTATTTTTGCCTATACATGTATATGAAGAATGTGAAGAATAAAAGAGATTTGCATCTACAGGGACAGGAAGCAAAAGAGATTTCCTAAAGCTGAGATTTCCTACCCAAGCTGGTATATCTTGGCCTGAGTCTCTTGAAGTATAGTGCTTTAAGTTCATCTGGGCAAGTCAGTCACCTTTATTACATAATTTTACTTAACTTCACTGGAGTTATTAGTTATTTCTAATTCTGGTAAGTTTGTTAGAAATGAATATTAATGTTTAGCAGTAGGGTGCAATGGAAAACAATGAGTGGCTGAGGGACTGAAATAAGTTCATGTATATTTAAAAAGTCAAACTGGTGCATGTTAAAGCTTTCAAATATGTCTGAAGTCTGTGAAACTCCTTGCAAAATTCTGGGATCCCCTGGAACACAGAGATAAAACATGGTCACTAAATAAACAAACAACAGCAACAACAACAAATCTTGGGGAGAAAAAAGAATCTTATTTCCAGAATTGCCACATTGTATTATTTTAAATGTCTAGTTCTTAACAAAAAATTAGACATGCAAAGAAACAGGAAAGTTTAGCCCATATAGCAGTAATAACAGGAGTCAATAGAAACTGACCTCACGGAAGCCCACACATTGGATTTAGTAGACAAAGATTTTAAATCACCTATTTTCATTAGGTTGGTGCAAAAGTAATTCCAGTTTTTGCAATTATTTTTAACCTTTTAAACCGCAATTACTTTTGTACCAATGTAATAATATATTCAAAGGGCTAAAGGAAACCATGTCCAAAAAACTAAAGCAAAGTATGAGAACAATGTCTCATCAAAGAGAGAATGTCGGCCCAGCAATAGAAATTATATAAAGGAACCAAATAGAAATTCTGAAGTTGAAAAGTACTATAATGGAAATAAAAATACACTAGAAGAGTTCAGCAGTGAAGCTGAACTTGCAAACGAAAGAATCCATGAACTTACAGATCAGACAATTGAGATTATACAGTCTGAGAAAGGAATATATAATTTGGTCTGATTTAAAAGATAATGCATAAAACAATAATTATAAAAATATTGTTGATGGGCTTATAATGTATAAAGGTATATTTGTGTGACAATAATAGCACTGACGAGGGAGAGAATAGAGTTATGTAGGAGCATAGTTCTTGTATACTGTTGAAATTAAGTTTGCACTAATCCGAAACAGTTTGCTTTAAATTAAGATGTTAAATTGTAATCCCCAGGCAACCACTATAAAAATAACTCTCCTCTCCCCCCAAAAAAGTAAAACAAACAAGGGAATTAAAATGCTACACTAGAAAATATCTATTTTACAGACTTTATGAGGAGATGCTATTATTATCTCTGGATTTTATAGAAAACGAGGCTTAGAGAGGTTAGTCTGCTTAAATACATGATAGAATAAAGACTCAAAAGACATTCTGTCACCAAAATCCCTTACTATAGGTTCTGGAAGGGAAATAGGTGAAATTCTTGGGTAGAACATAGAAGTGGTCAAGCTTTATTATTTCAATGACCATCTTTTTACAAGGACCATACTCTTTTTGCCTTCATCACATCAGGAATTTAAAGCTTTTCAAGAAGGTTCAGTGTTTTCCCAGAATGAAATTAATAGTAATGGTAGAACTGGGATTTGCATGCAAGTGTATATGCTTCAAGGCTTTCTCCTGGACCGCACTGCTTTGCGGTTGCAACCTAAATATCCTGGTGGTTTTAGCACACTCCCAGCCAGATGATATATGCTAGTAAATAACTCAGGAGGCCAACACAAACTGTATAGAAAAGCAATATTGTGTTTTCCTTTCCTGGCTTTGTAATTTATGGACAGAAACGTTCTTATTTGTTTCCTGTTTCATACAACCTGAAGTAATTCAGTGCTTTTAAATAAAACAGCCAAGTATAAAATTAGGTAATGTGTTTTAATTTTACTTTATGTTAGTTGACAAACTCAGCCATGTGTTAAGATATTTACAGTGATGCAGTTGTATCCCAGTACTTGCTTTGGTTTCTTTAAATTTGTAAAAATCTGCTTTCTCTTTACATCCTGGTTAAGTACAGCCTGGGGTCTTCTCGGAAAGAAAAACAAATGTAGGCAGGCAATCATCATTTGCTTCCATCAGCAAGGGAGGACTGTAGAATTTCATAATTTAATTTTAAGATAGTTCATATTTATCACCATCTTGATATTTATATTTTTGACTTTTACCAAACAAAGACTTAGAATTCCCATTGCTCTCAGAAAAGGAAGAATTTGCTTTTCTAGGCTGCATTAAGGAAACTTAACAGTGTAATTCTATGACTGCAGAATCCATGCCCTTCCTGGAACTAAATAAGTAGGCAACTGTTTAAAGTTCTCACTTTAGCGGAAATTGCATCAAATGCTCAGAAAGATGACACATTTTCTTTCTCCTAACTTCTAATTCATCATAATTTTTCTCATCAAACAAGTTCCAAGGAATTTACATTTTCCTGTAAAATTAATGTTTAGTTAGTGGAACATCCTAGACTTCTAAGTTTCTGAATTGGTTTTTAGGATATCCCAAATTTTGTTTTATTTTGAGTATTTACCATTGAGTCAAACTCAGCTGATTTTAGAGATCAAATTGATCAAATGAGTAAAGAGGGCAGAGATAATATATAAGGGAAGATGGCTGCTTGGAAGCATTCAAATTCAATTTTTTTCAAAAACACTGCTAGACCATTAAAACATATTGCTGATCAAAAGTTCCACGGTGTCTTCATTTAGATGTTATAGACTTCTTCCCCTAACAATTTGCATCAAATAATTTTTTTTAAAGTTTGACTATGTTTAAAAATGCACATTTGGATGAGTTACCTACCAAATTTTTTCATAGCGGAGACCACCAAGGAGCTCATACAGCCAGATTAACTCATATTTGTATAAACCTTGAAAGAATGCTTCTCCTGCCATTTCTGAGCATATATGTGAATTCTGGTGTATCACTGATTATGAAATTTATGGCTCTTCATACCAGTCTCTTTGGGAATTGAAGTTTACGCACATCTGTTCATTTAAAATTGAATAAACGAGTATATTTAGAGAACATTCCTGTTCCTTGCTCATATAAATGCTGGACAGGGCTCAGATGCATCTTCACCATGCATGTCCTTGTCAAACTATTATATTTGTGATACTTTTATCATTTATTGTAAGCTTTAAGTAGTTTTTACCTTACTTTAAATTTATAAGAAATACATGCAGCTTTTGGATTGTGTCTGTCATTCAGCTTTTAAATAAAAATTGTCTACTTCAAGCTTTTAGATTTAATTGAAGGGAACCACAAATAGTAAGACAAGGTATTGGATTATTATTAATTGCAGTTAATTATATGAATCAAGGTTTTTCCTTGAAATAAATTAGATAGTGAGGCTTATATAAGCTACAAGTATCATCCATAACCCTTTAGTAAGGAGGCTCTTAATTGCAAATAACAAAACTTAAAGTAGCTTGAGTAAAGTGGGCATTTGTTGGCTCAGGGAAAGACAGCACAGAAAGGACGAGGTGCTGCTTGCTCAGGAACCACCCAATCTAACAGCACTCTGTGTCTCTCTCTTCTGCCCCCTATCCCGAGCTTCACTTTGCAAAATTTATAACCACTGCTTTTCCTTGTAAGTTGGTTTAAATCTCTCGTACGCCAGATAGGTTTTCTCTACTTTGTGGGAAGAATAGCCATTTGGTGGGAAGAATAAGCCATTTTGGACTCATCTTTCATGTGCTATCCCAGGGATGGCCTAATTTAGGTCAAGTGCCCCCCTCTGCCCAGTAAGTGTTCTTTCTGTCGTGCATACCAGCTTGGCCTGCAAGTTCACCCCTGTGGTCAAGAGAGCAGGCTCTGTTGCTAGGAGAGAGAAGGTATGCGAAGTCATATTATGTTTTATGTCTGGGATTCCACATCAAAATATGCCACTACTAAAAAGATTTGAAAACTGTTAGAATAGACAAAGTTTTGTGGAAGTAGTGTCTTTAGTTTATATAAAACTTTACCAGTGTTATATAACATGAGGCTTACTTTTCAGTCATGAGACTCAAGTGTGGCCTCATTCAGTTTTTTTTAACATTTGGATTCTGATTAGGGTATTGTTTGTTGAACAGAACCAATATTTATGAAGCACTACTAGTATGTCACACCCTGTGCTCAGCACAGAAGACGCAGTGGTAAACAGACAGGCATGATCCTTCCCTTCACTGCACTTAACAAACTAAAAGAAGAGACAGACAAATAGGCATCACCAGTGCAAGACTGCATGCTATGGTTAAGTGTTAATGCAGCAAAAAGACAAGAGAGATGTCTAAAATGGATCGTGATTAAGTGAAGATGTAAGTATAAGAGTTAGCTAGACCAGGGAGGAGAGGGTAGAGCGTAGTCAGGAAAGAGGAAAAGCTGGTGTGAAAACTCAGAAGCAAAAGGAATATTGGCCAAACCAAAAGATAGGCATTGTAGGGAAAGTGTAATGGGGAAGGGAAATGGGGAGCAATAAGCAAAGAAGCTGAAGAGGAAGCCAAGTCAAGATCATGAAGTCAGGATTTTTATTTTTATTTTTTTGCTTCATCATAAATATAATGAGTAGCCAATGAATATTGTTGAGCAGTCAAGTAAAATATGCAATTTAGAAACATCTTTCTAGCCACACTATGGAAATGGGTTAACAAGAGGAAGAACTGGATTCAGGGCAGCAGGAACTTATTGCAGGAATCCAGATGAGACAGGATGGCAGGGGGGTAGTAGCTGTGGAGATTAGGAGGGGTGAGTTTCCTAAATACTTAAGAAATAGAATCAACAAAATTTAGTAATGAACTGGGGGAAAGGCAGAGGGGAAAGGAAACCTTTTGTTCCAAGCGTCTGACATAGGCTGGTGAACAGATAGCGGCATTACACACTGAGCTAGGAACACAAACAGAAAAGCAGCTGGAGAAGAGAATGATTCAGTTTAAGAGGCAGTTTGATATATAGGTGAGAAAATCAGAGGAGAGAAATGGTGTCTGGTCAAAATCTAAGTCTGTCTGAATAATGACATATTTTTTCAGCAATTAAGATAGAATAAATGCCCAATTCTCTTAATTCACTCTCAAAATGTTTCTTCATCACCTTCCCTTATACAGTCGAGCCTGGTTTTATAGCTCCCACTTTTCTCAGTTCAGTTCATTTCAGTAATCGTTTACTGCAGTCTGTCTTTGCTAAGGTTAGGATAAAGGGAAGAAGCAACTGCTGCCTGCTTTCAAGGAACTAATGGTCTGTTGGGGAAACCAGACATGTATATAATGGTTTTGATATGCAATTTAGAAACATCCTCCTAACTGCAGTGTGGAAATGGGTGTGTGGGAGGGACCACAGGAAAGTGCTGCAGTAATCCTGATGAGACGGGTACTAAGTACTATGATAGGTAATGATAAGTACTCTGTGTGGTAAGTACTGTGAGGGAGGAGTTTGTAAAAAGCCTCTTTATGCTATCTTCTTTGGTTCCCAATATTTCATTCTATTTTGGGGAATTACTTTCCTAATTATTGGCTTTTTAATCAAAGTCCATATAAAAATTTATGCAATCTGCCTTCTAATCACAAACCATGTTGAAATACTACTACCCAGAATTGCTTTGAACTTCATCTCTGGGCACCAACTGGTTCAAACAACTGGAGTTAACTTGAGACGGGGCTGGAGCCAATCATAGGGTGGGTAATCATCTACTTCCTGTACTTTGATCCAACAGTCTCTTAATTTTCATACCTCCTGCATTAGCTCTGTGCGCACTAGCAATAATCCACGTAGGCCAGAAGGCCTCCAGCTATCCTATTCTTAGACACCAGAAAAATTGGCATGTGTGCAGGTTAATGAATACTGCAGCACTGCAAATGTAATCATTAAAATTCAGGGAATTCTAGGTGTTGAATAAGATGAAAGAAATATTTAAGATTGATCAGTCTGTTGAAGAGGCTTCCGGTCACTTGGCCCACCTCCCACCTAATGACGTTTCATTAAGCCTTATTTGGGTTGTGGAAGCCAAGAGAAGACTTGCCTGTGTTTGGTACATGATGTCTAATGGTACATTTTCTCTTAACTGAAACATGCTAGGTATAGCTTGCCTGTGAGGTAACTAATTCAGGGCATATTTGTTGCTAGAGCAAAGCATTCATTTATTTATAAATATTTTTGAGCATCTATCTGCCAGGCCGTGTGCCTGAATAAGACTCAGTCCATGACTTGCAATAATCCCTGTACAACATACAGGAGGTTGAGGAGTCACTAAGGAGGAACTGGTTGAGTCGGTTCTGTAAGGCACTGGGAACATGATAAGCCGTTAGTAAATGTTAGTTGCCTCTCTCAGCCCTCATTATTACTATTTGAGTAGGAGACAAGAGGTGGAAGGACTCCTATTTGAGTAGGAGAGAAGAGGAGGAAGGAAGCCCTCATTATTACTATTTGAAGAGGAGGAAGGTCAAGAGAATCACTTAACTGGAACCATGAAAGTGAATGTCATTTTCCAGAATGGCCGGGTGCAGTTGGGATGTAGAGTGCAATGCAGACAACAGTGATGAGAGATGGTGCTGAGGAGAAGTAGTGCGGAGCTAGATTTTAAAGGACCTTCAAAATACACAGTGGAAGCCATTGCAGGAAAAGATTGTGGCATCACTTTTTTTCCTAATCTGATTCAGGTTTTCTTTTTACTTTTTAATGGAAAATTTCCAACATGCAGTAAAGTAGGAAAAGTAGTGTAATGACCCCCATGTACTCATTATCCAGCTTTAACAATTATCAATATGTGGTCAATCCAGTAAAGATTTTCAAGCAAGATGAGAGAGGACTAACATCGTGCCACGTTCATTACCTTATTTTATCTTCACAATGTCCCATGGAGTGTGTGGTATTCCTACTTTCCCTAGTTGCAAATCAGAAAACCATCAAAATGATGAAGTAAACGTTCTATGATTCTAACCCACACCCAACTTATTTCAGAACTCACGTTCTGTCCCATGCTGCATCGTGCTGCCTCTGTAATTCTGAAGTAGATAGAGCATAATTCTCAGTTGAAAACAGCTGCTGATCTGCCTTCTTGTTCTACTGGTGCTGTTGACCCTTCCGGATGGTAGACTTCTCTGCCTCCAGCCACTTTGCTTCCATAGGGTCATCAGGATCTAAGTCTGTGTAAAACATTTAACCTAATCATCTGAAATGACTGTTTAGTCCAGTGGTTCTCAAGGCATGATTCTCCAGCCCAGCAACAAGTTGTTAGAAAATACAAATTCTCAGGTGCCACCCCAGTCTACTAAATCAGCAACTCTGGGGGTGGGAGCTCATGGTGCCAGTATTGCTATTTGCTGTATTTAAATAAAATACTCCAGTGGTTTCCTGAAAACACAAGGATATGGCCATCTACCAAAAGCATTTCTAAGGGAAAAACTTCATATCAGAGGAAGTTATATGTTTCTTTTCTAACAAGTTCATGGAAAGCATGTCCTAAGGCAGGAATTTTTATTCAGACTTAACACCTGGAGTCTCTCTGGGGATGTTATGTAACTACATGGAAAGGAATCTTAAGGAATTTGCACTGCCTTTATTTAACGTGCTTGATGGTGCCATCTAGTGGCTTAAGCACTACACAACGTACAGCCTTACTACTCAAGTCCACTCGGGCAAAATTTGTGTGTTTTTAATAAATCAGTTTTATAGTAAAAGTTTAATGGAATAGCCAAACACAAAATATATAAAGCATTTCTCTATAAAACCTCCATCGAGGATTCTTAGGTATGACACCAAGACACAAGTAACAAAATAAAAATAGATAAATTAGACTGCATCAAAATAAGAAACATTTGTATATCAAAGGACACTATTGAGAGTGAACAGACAGCCCACAAAATGGGAGAATATATTTGACAATCATGTATCTGATAAGATATGTGTATTCAAATATATAAATAGTATCCAAATATATAAAGAACCTTACAACTCATAGACATTTCTTCAAAAAAGGTATACCAATGGCCAATAAATACATGAAAAGATGCTCAACATTGTTACTAGTAGAGAAATGCAAATCAAAACTACAATGAGGGGCGGCTGGATGGCTCAGTTGGTTAGGGCGCAAGCTCTGAACAACAGGGTTGCCAGTTTGATTCCCACATGGGCCAGTGAGCTGTGCCCTCCACAACTAGATTGAAGGACAATGACTTGGAATTGATGGGCCCTGGAGAAACACACTGTTCCCCAATATTCCCCAATTAAAAAATAATAATATATATTTTTTAAGCCACAATGAGATACCACTAGGATAGCTTAAATAAATTTTTTAAAAATAACAAGTGTTGGCAAGGATGTGGAGAAATTAGAACTTTCATAAATTGCTGGTGGGAATGTAAATGCTGCAGCCACTGGGGAAAACAGTTTGGCAGTTCCTCATATAATTAAACATAGAATTACCATAGGACCCAGTAATTTCACTACTGGGTATATATACCAGACTTGGAAACAGGGGTTTAAACAAAAACTTGTACACATATTTATAGCAACATTATCCATGATAGCCAAAAGTGGAAACAACCCAAATGTCCGTCAACTAATGAATGGATAAAAAATGTGGTATATCCATACAATGGAATATTACTCAGCCATAAAAAGAAATGAAGTACTAATACGTTGATGAACCTTGAAAACATTACTCTTAGTGACAGAGGCAGGCACAGAAGGGCCACATATGTATGATTCCATTTATATGAAATATCCAGAATAGGCAAATCCAAAGCGATAGAAAATAGATTAGTGGTTGCCAGAGGCTAGGGGAAGGGAAGAATGGAAGTGTCCACTTAATTTGTGTGGGATTTCTTATTGTGATGATGCAAATGTCTTGAAATTAGATAGTGATGGTTGCACAGCATTGTGAATGTACTAAAAACCATTGAATTTAGCTATTTAAAATAATTAAAATCGTGATTTTTATGTTATGTAAATATTACCTCAATTTTTAAGAAAACCTCCATTAATTGGCAAGACTCTGTAACCTTTTTTGATTATTGTTGATATATTTTCCCATCATTGTTGCTGGTATGTTTGTATTCTATTTTTGTTCTTTTTTTAACCTGAAATTATTTGATACATACTTTTCCATCTGTAAAGTTTCCAGTTTATATTTTGGTGACTGTATATATTTTAGTCATTATACACATCATGGCTTAATCATTTCTCAAAGTTGAGTGGTTTTCTCTTTTTTAGTTTCAAAGAGTATTGTTCTATGCTTCAACAAATAAGAATGTCTAAAACTCTTCATAGACATTGTATTGGTGTTTCTTCCTCAAAACAGAATTTGTCATTTTTCTTTTTTTTCTTTTTTTTGTCACTATTCCAATTGTATGTTTTCTCTGATTGCTCTATAGTAAGAATATACTAATTTATAATCCTACCAATAACGGATGAGGAGAAATAGAAGAGATTAATGATTATTGAGTATCTACTCTGTTCTAGGCACTGTGCCTAGATCCTTTCACATCCATTATTTCGTTTAACTCCCACACTGTTCCCACTAAAGTGACTACAGAAGTTGACACAGCTAATAGCAGATGAGCAAAGCTCAGAAACCAAGCACTTTGTCTTCAGGTTTTGTCCTGTTCCACAGCTTTACCAATATTGGATTTTACCTTTTTATAGTTCCTATTTATTAGAAAGATTCACTGTTTTCCCAAGTGATTGTTTACTGTTTATATTTACTCTTACATAATAATCTGTATCTTTTGTTCATTTCTTAATAGATTTTAAACTGAAATCACCTTGTAGACAGTAGGCATTATGTGTCAAAGCTTTATCATAATGTTTTTGCCTTTTGTTTATTCCTCTTTTACAGGCTCTTGATGGAAATGTGTATGATCACCTGAAGGATTATTTAATAGCCTTCAGCAGGACTGAGCTAGAAACATGTCAGGCTGTGCAGAACACATTCCAGTTTTTATTAGAAACCTCCAGCAAGGTAAGTTACCTTTAGTGTAATATGTGATGTTATCCATTTTTGAATCTAAAATGTTTTTACATACAAACTAAATGAAGCTACCAATGATATTAGAAGAATGCTATAGAGGACAAATGTCTTAGAAACAGTATTCCTTCTGAAAAAAAGTTGGAGGGTATTCTATTCTCCTTGATGAGCTGACACAAAGGGCGAAAGGGGAAGTCTCGATAACAGGCTTGCTCACAACATCAGTCCATTGCCATGTAGGTTGCTTTTGAGAAGAATGGTTTAAAGAGTTTTATCTTCTACTCAAATTTTGAATGCACTTAAAAGTTTTTCCAGTTTCCATTCGATTTGGAGTATATACGGGATAACATTTTTCATTCTATTAGAAATTGTATCTTATTTTTATTTTATTGTATTTATTCTAATTTTATCAGAGAGATTGTCCTCTGACAATCTCTCATTCAAATGGGGGAACAAAAGGGTCATTTGTCAATTCAAAGAATAATAAAGGGGGCAAAGGGGAAAATAGCATTTTATAATCAATAAAGGAATGAATAGTATAATGTAATACCTGTTTTTTAGCTGTCATGTCACACTGTGTACAAAGAAAATAAATAAAATTGCTTTTCTTTAGCATCTGACAGATTGAATTTTTTTGCAGTAGAGAAATTGTCCTTTGGAAGATAACTTGTTTCTGTGATTAGTAATTTCTTTCTGATAAATTAAGTGCATGGTAAACATTTCCTGACTGAATGCATTCATTTGTAAACATATATTCATTTTTAACTGCCATTTTAAAAGATCCAGTTCAATTCTGTTTTATGGCAAGGAAAGCAGGAACTGGCTAATACCATAAGAAATTGTTTAGAAAGGAATCACGGTATCCATCTCGCGAGCCAATGTCCAAAGGAAAAAAAAGGAGCACAGACTCTTCTTCTTGAACTCCTCCTTTTGTATTTATTCTTGTTTTCAGTGTACCATAGCTCCAATTCTATTTTGAGAAAAACATTTAAAATATTAAGTTTATATGGAAATATAAAGATCACTCGTCTGTTGCTTTGAAATCCTGTCATATTTCTATTTTCTTGTATCCCCCCGACCCAGGATCCAGTGAAAGATATAAAAAGACTGATGTATAGAAAGAATGATGGATGAATGGTTATGTGAAAGCAAAATGCAAAAAAAAATGTTAATTGAAGAAACTAAATAATGGGTATACGGGTGTTTTAGTACAATTCTTTTTATTTTAATATATGTATATTTGAAATTTTCCAAGAGAATGTTGGGGGAGAGAGTCTTATGAAAACATCTTGTCTTTGTTCCTTTTTATGGAGCGGTTGATTTTGACTAGTGATCAAATTGTTTATATTTATTGGTCCATTCATGTTTTCTGTTTCTTTCTTAGTACATTTTGGTAACTTACACTTTCTTAGACAATTGTCCATTTCATTGATCAAATTTGATGGCATAAATTTGCTTATAAACTTGTTTACTTGTGTAGTTGTCCTCCTTTTTATTTCTAATATTGTTTGTGCTTTCTGTCTTATTTTGATCATACTTACCAGTCTATTTTATTAATCTTTTCCAAGAGTCAGTTTTTGCTCTACTTTTCAATGTTGTTATTTTCGTTCCCTTAATTTCTGCCTTTATGTTCATTATTTCTTTCTACTTTATTACAGTTTATATTCTTATTCTGTGTCAGGCTTCTTTTTCTATTAGGTCCGATAGCAGTCGTCTTCCTTGTTTTCAAATAAATCCACTTAAGGCTAAAAAATTTCTCTTTTTACTTTAATTGCATGCTGTAATATATAGGGCTTTTGTGTTGTTTCTACTTTCCCCCCCTCATTTACCCATGAATTATTTAGAAGTGAGTTTTTCCAGTTTCCATTCGATTTGGAGTATATACTGGATAACATTTTTCATTCTATTAGAAATTGTATCTTATTTTTATTTTATTGCATTTATTCTAATTTTATCAGAGAGATTGTCCTCTGACAAAATACACTACCTTTAGTTTATAAAACAGGTAAATGTGTGGTCTTAAAAAACAGCTAACAGTTTGCACAACACTTAACAATTTTCTAGAAGTTTTTTAGCACATCCTCTGAAGTTGACATTATTGTGCTCATTTTATAGAGAGGAAAACAGACTCAGAAAGTTTATGTGGCTTGCCTAAGGTCACACACTCACACATAGTGCTTTCCGTGCGCTACTATTATACTATATTCTCTGCTTAGCTTATATCATTTTCATAGAAAATGAATTAAAAATGTATAAACTGATTTAGACATATAAAGAGATAAGCTTTCATTTTCCTCTCCTTTCACTCACATGAGCATCTTGCTCCCCCGGGATGAGGAGTAAATGAGATGTTCTTATGTTTAGAGTGAAAGTGGTAGTAATAAAAATTTAATAAGAATGATGTAGTTAGGAGATGTGTCCTTTTGTTCCAAGTACCAGAAGAGGTCACACCTACCAAAGTTTTATGCCATGTGTTTTTCTGCTACAAAGAAATTGTTATGCTGCTTTTGTTATACTGCTGAAAACAACCCAGTGATCTGATAACCCAAGAAGAATTTTGAAACTTTTTAGGTTTTTATTCTACACCATTGTCTTTTGGAGAGAAAATCCATTTTTTTCGCACATACCTAAATTGTAACTGTGTGTATTCTGAAAGATATTTTGGAGTTATTCATAGTGACGCACTATTAATGTTATAATGCTCTCTATATCTTTCATTCCCTAAAGGGTAACAGCTGGCCCTGAGAGCTTTTGTTTAATTATTTATAAAGCTTGCTTTTCTCCTTAATATTTTATGAAATGTTTTGTGTATGTAGCTGAAGTAGATGTTGTCATAGATATTTTCTCCAAGATAGTAATTCCAAAGGTAGTTATGCTGGCCTTCCTAGCTTGTTTATGTGTGCTTGCTTTCTGTCTGCATGAGAAAATTCCTACCAATTAATGTAGCTTTTTTAACAATCCAAAAATAAGTGTTATTCTATATTTCTTTGAAAATTAAATTGTCTAGTATTACCATTCTTAATACCTTGAAGACTAACCAAAAAAAAATAAACTTAATAAAAGGAAGGGGGGAAAACCACATGAGCATCTCAAAAGACACAGGAAAAGCATTGTACAAAATTCAACACTTTTATGATAAAAACACTCAGCAAATTAGGAATCGAAGGGAATGTCCTTAACATGACAGAAGGCATTTATGAAAAACCTACAGCCAGTATATTCAATGGTGAAAGACTGAAAGCTTTCTCCACTAAGATCAGGAACAAGACAAGGGATGCCCACTTTCACTACTGCTATTCATCATTGTCCTGGAGGTCGTAGTTAGAGCAGTTAAGCAAGAAAAAAATAGAAGGCATCCAGATTGAAAAGGAAGAACTAAAATTATCTGTATTTGGATGTGACATGATTTATATAGAAAATCCTATAGAATCCACAAAAAAGTACTAGAGCTAATAAAAGAATTCAGCAAAAGTTGCAGGTACGAGATCAAAACACAAAAATCAGTTGTGTTTCTATACTCCGTTAATGAATGAACTGAAAGAAAATTAAGAAAACAATTTCAACTACAACAACATCTGAAGAATAAAATACCTAGGAATAAATTTAACCAAGGGGAGGGGGATGTGAAAGACTTCTGCATTGAAAACTACAAAACATTGCTGAAATCAATTATAGAAGACCTAAATAAATAGAAATAATAAATGTTTATGGATTAGAAGATTTCATATAACTAATACTGCAATATTCCTCAAAGTAATCTACAGATTCAGTGCAATCCCTATCAAAATTCCAGTGGCCTTTTTTTTTTTTGCAGAAATGGAAAAGCCTAACTTCAACTATATATGGAACTTCAAGGGGCCCTGAATAGCCAAAACACATTGAAAAGGAAAAAAACGTTGGAGGACTCACACTTCCCAATTTCAAAACTTACTGCAAAGTTATGGTAATCAGGATTGTGTGGTACTAGAATAAGGATAGACATAGACCAATGAAATAGAATTGAGAGTCCAGAAATAAACCCAAACATCTATGGCCCATTGATTTTTGACAAGATTGCCAAGGCTATTTGATGAAGAAAGAATAATCTCTTAAACAAAAGGGTTAACAGCTGGGACAACAGAATAACCACATGCAGAAGAATAAAGTTGAATCCCTACCTCATTCCATATACAAAAATTATGTCAAAATGGATCAACGACCTAAAACTATAAAACTATGGAAGAAAACATAGAAGTACATCTTTAGGACCTTGGATTTGGCATTTGTAGATTTGATATCAAAGTACAAGCAGTGCTTGAAACCTATGTAATTTTAACCATTGTCACCCCAATAAATTTTGATTAAAAAATTAAAAAAAAAAAAAATATATATATATATATATATATATATATATATATATATATATATATATATATATCCATATAATAAGATGCTGTTATGGGTTGAATTGTGTCCTGATAAAATTTGTATATTGAAGTCCTAACCCCAATTACCTCAGCATGTGACTATATTTAGAGATAGGGCCTTTAAAGAGGTTATTAAGGTAAAGTGAGGTCATATGGGTGGGCTCTAATCCAACATGTGTCAATTATACCTCAGTAACACCTTTAAAGAGGGAGATTGGGCATGTATCCGAGAGAAGATGAAAATTTAGTTTTACACAGAAACTTACACAAATGTTATAGTAGCTTTATTCATAAGAGCCAAAAATGGAACTGCTTCAACGGCCTTCAATGAGTGAAGAATCAAACAGTGGTATGTCCATACTGTGGAATACTACTCTGCAATAAAAATGAACAAAATGTTGATAAATGCAATGACTTGGATGAGCTTCGAGGAAATTATATGAGTGAAAAAAGGCAATCTCAAAAGATATATGCTGCATGATTCCATTATATAACATATATATAGAGATAACATATAGAGAGATAGAGAACAGATTAGTGGTTGTCAGGAGTTAGGAATGGGGAGAGTAGATGGAGCTATTATGGAGTAGCACAAGAAAGTCTTACAGTGATGGTTCAGTTGAGTATCTTAATTGTGATGGTGGTTACGTGAAGCTACACCTGTGATAAAATTGCGTAGATATCTACACATACACACCCCCAAATGAGTGTCTGTATAACTGGTGAAATCTAAATAAGGTTTATGCTTTTGTACCAGTGTCAGTTTCTTGATTTTGCTTTTACTATAGTTATGCAAGATGCCGACATTGGGAGTTCCACAGGACCTCTTTGCAACTTCCTTTCAAAATAGGAAGAATGGTGACTATCCCAGTATCTCTAGCGTGCAGATTTTTTTCCAAATACTTTGTATTAGTCACTTAAATAAACAAGAGGGATTTTGGAGAAATAGAACTGATTCTATGTCTGGGACATAAAATATATGATAAACCTTAAATTGTCTGTCATAATAGAAAGCTAGGAAACTATCAAAACTATCAAAAGCTATAATTAGTCATTCTTTGGAGGTTTCTGAGGAAAAAACACAATTTGACAACCAGATAGTGAAGGAAAAGAATTAAGCACTTACCTTGACTTATACACACTGTACCTCAAGGTAACTAAATAATGGATAATTTCTCTTATAGAAGTATTTCGGCTAATAAATGAAAAAGGAATGGTAGAATTCCTTGATAAAATGATAGGAAAAATAGAAAAATCTGTAGTTTTTGCAGTGGATTTAGGCATTTATCATCATAGTCCTGTTTTATTCGTTTCCTTAGGGCTGCTGTACAAATTACCATAAACTGGATGGCTTAAAACACCAGAAATTTATTCCCTCCGAAAGTCAAAAATTAGAGGGTCAGCAGAGCTGCGCTCCCTCCAAAGGCTTTAGGGGAGAATCTGTTTCTTGCCTCTTTCAGCTTCTAGTGTCTCCAGGCGCTGTTTGGGTTGTCGTCATATCCTTCCAGTCTCTGCCTCTGGTTGCACTGGCTCCTCATCTGTCTGTGTTTCTTCTGTGTATCTTTTATAAGGACTCTTACCATTAAATTCAGGGTCCATCTAGGGAATCCAGAATGATCTCGTTATCTCAAATTTTTTAACTTAATTACATCTGCAAAGGGCCTTTTTCCAAATGAAGTAACATTCACTCGGTCCAGGGATTAGAACACAGATATCTCTTTTTTTTTTTTTTTTTTGGGTGGGGAGCATCTTTCAGCCCACTACACCTGTTAATTTCATGAAAAGAGGCAAGTCAGAGGTAATCTTCATGGAAGTAAACACCACCTTGTCAAAACAAAACAAAAACCTGAATATAATGAAATATCAATTCATAGGAAATATAGTAAACAGAACACTACAAGGATGCAGTCAACAAAATTCAGACTGGGAAACTGTACAGAACAATGCAGTTTCTTTAACAAATAAATTGCAAGGGGACAAAAAGAAAAAGAGGTAGAGGAAGAAACCTACATATGAAAAGAAACCTAAGCACCATCATCCAATTGCACTGTGGGGACCTTACTTTGATCCTGACTTGAAAAACTAAAAAATGTGGAACAATCAGGGAAATTTGTATACTTATTGGTTGTATTATAAGTATTATAAATTTTAACATGGATATGGTTTTACAAGTTTCCTTGTCTTTAGGTATTGTACTGAAATATTTATGGATAAAATGATATGTCTGAGATTTCTTTAACATAATTGGGATTGGAAGAGGTAAGTGGGTTTATAGATGAAGCAAAATTGGCCATGTGGGGATGTTTTTGGGAGTTGGATAACGGGTATGTAGGGATATACTATACTGTTGTCTCTACTTTTTATATGTGTTTGAATTTTTTTGTAACAAAAAGTTAAAATTTTTTAAAGGTTGAAACTTCCCCCTCAAAAATAAGGTTTGTAGTGCTTGAGACAATAGGTTTGGCAAAGCAGGATGATTCTTTTAGCTTTTTCTATAATACAATGGTGATTAGCAAGACTCTCAGAACTGTGTCAGGTAGCTTTCAGAGCTACTCTAGCTTAAACTGGAATCCAGGAAAAGAATAAAACACATTTCCCTTTGAGAATATGTTTATTCACCCAGCCTTCCCTGACCAAATTCTCCCAACCACTCCTCACCCCATCCCATCCGTTCCTTCAGTCTGGATTAAATATCACCTTCTTTTGTGCTCTCCTAGTACCCTCTACATATTTCCATAGCGTACTCATATTTTATATGTGTAACTTGTTTGGTTCTCCCAGTTTCAAGATTATAAATTCCTTGAAGATAGTAACCTTGATTATTTATCTTCATTCATCCATATATTCCTCCTCACCCCCGCATTTACCATTGCGCCTGGTAAACGCTCAATAAATGGGTGTTGAGTGAGGGGACGGGGAGCAGTAGAGGAAGAACTGGGATTATACTGGTAAATAAAATGCAAACTACACCTCCTTGTATTTTCTCCATCTCCTCAATAAACCCTTTTCCCAGGACTACTAAGGTATAGCTATAGAGCTGCTTTAAACGATTTTTTTTTCCTTCTCCTGCCCGTCCTCTGGCAGAGGTACTGATGAGCTGTAATATACTGCAAATGAAAGATAAGTAAAGAATAAGCAGTGTAGAAAAATGGGTTTCCACACAATCAAATGTTGCTGATTTCCATTCTTTCCCAGGGTTATAATGCAATGAATTCTTTTTATATGGCTGTCTTCCTGTGCTATTTGTTTTGCTACTTTCTGTGTATCAGAATTCCCCTTCTATATAAAACCTTTTCTAGTCTGTCTTCTTGGTATGCTTTAAGATGGTAATTCGAATATAACCTCCTAGAAAAGGTGGCGAGAAGTACTATAAAAAATACTATTTTGTGCTATGGATGGGGTTACCTGGCAGTTTCTTAGTGGATGGCAGTCTCCATAAAACACTCTCAGAGGCCTACAAAATGTTTAAACTGGGAGGAGCCTAAGAACCTGACGTGCTTCTCCATTTATGCACGTGCACACACACCACACACGCGCCCATTAAGAAGAATAGCTTTCTGTGTAATAGCTATCTTCTTGCTTTCTTTAAATATTGTGTATTGTTTAGCCCCCAAATCTGGGCTAGTTTCTAAACTAGTACTTTCCAAATTTAGATTCTTGAGTAAATAAAACACACAGATACCAACGGTTATCTAAAATGAAGAGAATATGTAATTATCATTTCTTTATGACCATGTGATATTGGATGATTTCTCATTTTTTAAAACAGCAGAATAAATCTTAAACTTTAAAATTTAATTGCTGGATATCTTAATCTTCTTAAAGACTTAAAGATATTTTATTTTCTCTTTAGGTGGTACGGGACTATAATCTTCAGCTGTTTCTACAAGAGAATGCAGTATTTCACAAACCCCTGCCCTTCCAGTTCCAGCCTTGTGACAGTGATACTGTAAGGGACTCCAGATTTTCATTTCATTTGTTTTGAAGCTGTGTTTGTGTTCTAATAACTATTATCTTTGGAATATACAGACAGAGAAAGCTGAGTATGTCTCATTAATTTTGTAGTAAACTGAGGATGCAGAGAAATTGTGACATTTCTTCGTAAAATGTGACTGACACACCCAATATCTTTATGCTTACAACTTTCTACTAAATTGGGTTAAATTATAAGACAAATTACTGAAACTCTGAAAACTGAATTTAGGAAAGAAGGAAAAATATTCCATAAATTTTTTTTCAATTCAAATATAAATTATACCTTCTATCCATGAAATTTTTCACATGTATACCCTTTCAAAGAAACCAGTGGTTAAATTTTAGCCAGAATAGAATTGATAAATAGAATAATGAATATGTGCGTGCAAATATTTTGATTGGTTTTATACAAAATTATAGGCCCTTGATAATTTCTTTCAGAGTTCTTAGAATGTTAAAAGTATTAACACAAATGCCAAATTGGCAATTTTTAAAAAGCAGACATTAGTCATCCCTTTTTATCCTTGAGTTTACTCTATGAAAAATGCTATTTTTGAACTTAAAAAAAGAACCGAAATGCTAATTTGATAACAAAAAAAAATTAACTTCTACAAGGGGAGGAAGCACATGTCTAGCATATATCTATGTGCTAGCATATCTAGCACATTCTCTCAATGTAGACTAGCCATGGGGGAAGTCAAATTATATTTGTAGGGTCTGTGGTAAATCTGGATTCATAATCAGGAGAGTTTGTGATATCATAGCTTAATGGTATCAGTGTAATAGAAACCTTTGCTATAGATATTTTCATTACTTTTCTTACTAAATTTTAAGTAGCGCTGTTAGTGGCTACATAAAGAAATGAAGGGAGATGGCATTTACCTGTAGATTATAACCCTTGCCGTTTATAGTGGTGTTTTTTTTGTTGTTGTTAATCAGTCAGCTTTTGCTTAATGATTCAGTGACATCGTCCTATAATTTGACTTATTTGAAGCCTGGGAGGAATGAAGTAGACAGAACATTAGAAAATAGAGTATAGACAAGTTTGCCAAGTGTGACTTAAAATTGCGACTAATTTGAGATTATTTTATCTTTGTTCCTTTTCCTCAGAAAATCAGAATAACAGTGACTCTCATCTCATTTGTCCAAAGCCTAACTGCAACCCTAAATCCTTTTTTGTTTCTAGACACAAATGTTCTTAGCTATGTGTCCCTGTTTGCCTTAAAATTCTAACTCTATGCTGTTTTCTGTCCCTGTGCAATCTTTACTGGGCAGAATTTAAAAGCTGCCCAGCTGGTGGATCTTGGGCTCTCCCCTGTCAGTGCTCTGAGAATGACCATAGCTGAGGTATATGGGGTGTGGGCCAAGGGTGGAGGCATGGGGTACGTGGGCTTGCATGCTCATGAAGGGTGGGACCTGCTATTGGGGTGATATACATAAGGTATATGGGACCACTGAATGCAGAAGATGGGGCTTTCCATTTCCCCTTGTAAATTAAGGATTTCCTTTCCTGTTTATAGTGAAAAGACTGAGCTTCTCATTTTTCATCTTGTCTGAAACACCTTAGATTTCCTCAACAGGAGTGCTGAAAAGAACCTTAGAGCTAATCTTGCCTTTATTAAAGGGAAACTAAAGCCTGGAAAGGAAAAGAAACTGGTCCAGACAGTGAATAATGACACTTTATTGTCCTGATTACAGCATTAATGTTCTTTCTGCATGCTACTCTGTTTTCTGCGAAGAAATGTTGAGCACTTGGGGAACAATTAATTTTTTTAGCAGTAATGAAAAAAAATTTTGTTTCAAGTAATTTTCAACTGGTCTTTAACATTAACAAAGCATTTATTGGATACTTCATATATGAGTATGTAGTTACTGGATACTTCATGTATAAGTATTTAGTTACTGGATACTTCATATATGAGTATGTAGTAAGAGAATGTTTAAAATATGACTTCATTTCATCCTAATAACCCCTATGAGATGGGTGGCATTTTCACCAATTTTCAGATGTAACTAAGACTCAAATTAGTTAATAAGCCCAAGATCATAAAGCTATTAATAGTAAATGGCATTAAGAAGATTAAAACTAGGTCTGTCTGATTTAAAAACCTGTATACCTGGGCTCTTCAGAATATGCTTTACTACCTTTGTACATCAGATTCCTCTGGCTAATGTAGATTGTATTTACATCTGCATCCAGGGTTTAGCATCTTAAACCCTGACTTCTGAGGACAGATATAAATGTAAATGCCTAGATCCTTTTGCGAAGCAAAATATAATAATAAAGTTGGTTCCCAGATTCCTAGTTGTCCAAAGAATGAATCAGAATATAACATGTAATTGTAAAGTTGATTAAATTTGGGTGTTCATTCTTTTGCTCTGTTTCAATTCATTTTATCATTGTATAATATAGCTTTAAGTGAAATGTCTGCATAGAGTAAAAGTTTTTCAACCTTGCCTACAATCCCAACAAAAATATTAAAAATTAATCCAATTTATCTAATTCTGCTTAATCTACCAATTGTGAGCTATGTGACCTTGCAAAAGCCAGTTTCTAAGATCTTCCCACTGTAAAATGTTGCTTCTTTTTGTATTAAAATTCTCTTTGGGTAATTCATATTTAAGAAATTGTTTTCTTTCCTAATTATTTTAATATGGTTTTTTTTCATGGGTTCTTAAAGAGTTTAGCAAAAGTTAAAATAATATAGAGATTAAAGCTCTGAGTCTGGAATCAGACTTGAGTAATCAAAGCTGTAACATTTAATATCTGGTAGTCACTGGAAACTTAATCTCTCTGAGCTTCGGTTTCCTTTTCTATAAAATGGCTTTATGGCCCATCTCAAAAGGTTGTTAAAAAAAACATGTGAAGTGCTTTCCATAGTACCTCGCACAGTGGGGGTTAACTTACTGTTGTTTATTTCGATTTTGCAGTTTGTTCTTTGTGAAACATAATCACAGCATTTTAGGGCTAGAATAAACCCTTAGTGATCATTTGATCTAGCATTGCTGTCTTTCATATGACATTAATGCCCAAATGAAGGGTAAAAGTTAGTTTGAGGTTTGGAGGTAATTGGTGATTGACCTGAAACTAAATTAAACCCATTATCTTTGGGGTCAGAGAGTTTGTGTTGCTGTTACTGTATTGTTTTGTTTTTTCTTTTCACTCTTTCCAATGATTATTTTTTAATGCCATTAAAACTATTGAGTGTTTCCATTTTTATCTATGCAACTATTTTAGTGTCATGTTAGGTTGGCATGAATACTTTTTTCTTCTTTGCGTAGCTTAGTTACCTGTCTTCACACCCCAAATAGATCAATTAACATATTAGAAATGAAGGTTTAATGTTCAACAACGTAAGACAACAAATAAAAACCCTGGTGATTTATGGTTTCACATTGGTTCTCTTAGTTTTCTGCTAATGTCCCTTAGTAGTGGAGCATATCTCATTCATGTCTTAGGTGCTGAGTAAGTGAAGGTCCTGTGATCTACCTACAAAATGGTAATGACTTCAATAAGGGTAACAGTGCTGTTCTCTCTTGTGTTGTAGAGCCGACAATTAGAATCAGAATCTGGGACCACAGAGGAGCACAGTCTAAACAAGGAGGCTCGGAAATGGGCCACACGTGTGGCACGTGAGCACAAAAACATTGTTCACCAACAACGAGTAAGTGTAATAAAGAGTCTTGGGCTACATTTTAGCTTAAGCCAAATGTCTAACCAATTTAAGGAACTGAGTTTTCTAAATGTGAAAAATATCCTGTATATGTTTCTTCTATAATTGCTCAGCTCTCAGCAGTCTGCTCTCAGCTGTCTACTTAGCTTGGAAATTCCTGAAGCCCGCTAGCAGCAACACAGTAATTCATCCGTTTGCGATAGAATTGCTTGAGGAAGGCTAGAGACAGTGTATTACAGTCTCTTGGGTGGTGGAAGAGACATACATAGGTTGAATTTGGCTTTTCATCCCCAAGACAGATTTTTTTTGAAGACATAATTGTAGATTCCATAAAAATATATCTAAGAGTAAACTAAAAATGCAGAGAAATTATTTTAGGTATAGTAAATTCTTTCTCTATTTCCATTTATTTGCAACTTCATTCTTCTCTTTCTTTACCTTCACATCCAACTTCTTAAAATAATTGTCCATATTTAGTATCCATATTTCCTAACATCCTACTTATTTTTTAGCCCATTACATTTGGGCTTTTCCTTCTTTCCCTTCCCCTACAACACTTCACTGAGACTATACTTGCCAAAATCACCAATGATGTCTATGCTTCTAAGTCCCGAATGGACGTTTTGACTTTTCATCTTGCTTAACCTGTTGGCACTTTCATCAAAGTTGACAACTCCCTTCATCTTGAAACATTCTCTTCTCTAGTCATCTAGAATATAACTTTGCTCATGTTTTCCTTATGCCACTCTGGCCATTTCTAGGTTCTTTTATAGGTTCTTCTTTCTCCATCTCACAATTAAATATTTAAATTCCTTAGATTTCTGTACTAGGCTGTCTTCTTGTCTTATTCTTTATTCTCATTGTAGGCAGTCTCAATCACTTCCATTTATGTACCAACAAATGATAAATTAATTATCTCCAACATTGGGCCTTTCTTCTGTTTATTAATATAAATCCTCTTGCCTGCTTTGACATCCGCTTTATACTATCTCACAGGCATCTCAAATTCAATGTTCCACTTAGTTAATGTTGCATACCAAAACTCTTCAAATTTAATGCCAAAAGCCTTTTTTATAGTGTCTCATGTTACTCTGGGATGGGATGGCCTCAGCTTGGCAGTTCTCACTTGGTCTCTCATTGTTACCAGATAGTGGCTGGTGCTGGAGTCATCTCAGAGATTTCCCTCTGAAATATCTGGTATTTGGACCAGGAAGACTTGAACAGCTGGGAACTAGAACAGCTAGAGCGCCTGTGCATCTCTGTCTCTCTGTGGTCTCTCCATATGATCTCTCCAGCATGGCAGCTTCAAGTTAGCTATTCTTCTTACAAGGTAGCACAGGGCCCCAAAGATGTGAGTCCCAACAGTGAGCCACGTGAAAGCTCTATCATCTTTTCTGACCTAGCCTCAGTAGTAGTATAATACTAGTTGTGTCATATTTTTATTAATCGAGGCAGCCACAAAGACCTGTCCAAGTTCAAGGAGAGAGCACATAAACTCCACTTCTTGGTGGGGAAATAGCAAGGTTCTGGAAGAACATGTGGAATGAGAAATATTACTGTAGCTATTTTTAAAAAAACATAATCTGCCACAGTCTGCCTTCTGGCCCTAACAGTTCACATCCTTCTTACATGCAAAATATAATTCCTCTTCACCCAAAATCTTCCAATCCTTGGCATCAGACTCCAGCTGGAAATCCAGAATCTCATTATCTAAATCAGATTTATGGACAGATAAGGCTTCTTGCGTACAGTTCCTCTAATACAGTTTATCTCAATCAAAGAATTTGTGAACTAGAGAAAGAGGAGTTACTGTATACTCACACATCCAGTAAATAGTGATGAGATTAACTACTGCAGCTTTATACTTAAAAATATAAAACACCTACTTTTTTTTTCCACTAGAATGCTTGACTATATTTGAAAGTTAATGTTCAGATATTAAAAATAAATCTGTTTTCTCTCTGTTGTCAAGGCACGTTGTGTCTTTCTGCTGGGAGGTAGAGACAGATAGGTTTCAATAAATTTTCAGTATGACCTATGTTAGGCTTTAATCTAATAAGGTATAAGTTCTGACAGTTAAGTTTGTGAACTTGCCACCGTGCACTTACATTGGCAGCACTGTACAAACAGCTCGGTAAGGTTTCATTAGCTTGGTATATCAGTGTCTCAGCTGTGTTCTTGTCGACATGTGGCGGTATCTTGCTGAGTGGCATTCATTATTGTTGTTGTGTGTTTTTGTGTGCCATCGCGAGAATGTCTGAGCTTGAATTAGAGCAACAAACAAACATTAAATTTCTTGTTAAACTTGGCAAGAGTGGAAGTAAAATCAGGGACATGTTAGTCCAAGTTTATGGGGATAATGCCATGAAGAAAACGGCAGTGTACAAATGGATTAAACATTTTTCTGAGGGAAAAGAACACGTCACTGATGAAGAGAGGTCAGGGCTGCCAGTAACGAGCAGAACTAATGAAAACATTGCAAAAATTTGTCGAATCGTGCATCAAAATTGTTGGCTGACGGTGGAGAAGCATAGCAGACCAAGTAAACATCGATAGAGAAACAGGAAAATCTTAACTAAAACTCTTGGCATAAGAAAGGTGTGTGCAAAAATGGTCCCAAAGGAGCTCACTGATGAACAAAAGCAAAGGAGAGTCAAAGTTTGCCAAGACCTTTTGGAGAGGCAAGACAATGTTCTGGGCCATGTTATCACTGGTGATGAGACATGGGTGTACCAATACAACCCTGAAATAAAGCGTCAAAGTGCACAATGGAAGTCAGCCTATTTTCCACAACCAAAAAAGTTCCATCAGTCCAAATCAAGAGTCAAAATGATGTGGCTAAATTTTTTTGATATCAGAACGATTATTCATTATGAGTTTGTGCCAAATGGACAAACGGTTAACCAAGTTTAATATTTGGCTGCGTGAAAAAGTTAGACAAAAACGACCTGAGCTTTTTGCCAACAATTCTTGGCTCTTGCAGCATGACAATGCCCCAGCTCACACAGCTCTGTGAGGGAGTTTTTAGCAAGTAAACAAATAACCAAATTGGAACATCCTTCCGACTCACCTGATCTGGCCCCCAGTGACTTCTTTCTTTACCTGAAGATAAAGGAAATACTGAAAGGAAGACATTTTGATGACATTCAAGACATCAAGGGTAAAACGACAGACAACAGCTCTGATGGCCATTCCAGAAAGAGTTCCAAAATTGCTTTGAAGGGTGGACTAGGCTCTGGTGTGAGTGCATAGCTTCCCAGGGTGAGTACTTTGAAGGTGACCTTAGTGATATTCAGCAATGAGGTATGTAGCACTTTTAGGATAAGTTTGCAAACTTAATTGCCAGACCTCATATATTTTAAGCAATAAAATGAAGTTTTTTTTTGTTTTGTTTTGTTTTTTTAAAGATTTTATTGGGGAAGGGGAACAGGACTTTATGGGGGAACAGTGTGTACTTCCAGGACTTTTTTCCAAGTCAGGTTGTTGTCCTTTCAATCTTAGTTGTGGAGGGCGCCGCTCAGCTCCAGGTCCAGTTGCCGTTGCTAGTTGCAGGGGGCACAGCCCACCATCCCTTGCGGGAATCGAACCGGCAACCTTGTGGTTGAGAGGACGCGCTCTGAGCCATCCGGGAGCTCAGCGGCAGCTCAGCTCAAGGTGCCGTGTTCAATTTTAGTTGCAGGGGGCGCTGCCCACCATCCCTTGCAGGAGTGGAGGAATCGAACTGGCAAACTTGTGGTTGAGAGCCCACTGGCCCATGTGGGAATCGAACCGGCAACCTTTGGAGTCAGGAACATGGAGCTCTAACCGCCTGAGCCACCGGGCCGGCCCCCTCGTTTTTTTTTTAACACTAAAATCGGTTCTGCTTTTGGCCATGATGAAGTAACTGGGATCACACTTATTCTCCTGCATAAACAACTATAAAATTGATCTAAATATATGAAACAAATGTTTTCGGACACTGGACAATAAGCAATAACAGGATTGTGAAATCTGAGAGGAAAAATAATGAAATTAAGCCTATGATCTCCCAGGCTTTCTGCCTGGAGGCACTTTCCTTATTATCGTATATGGAGGGAGAGCTGAAACAGCGTACCACAGACTTGCTGAGTTGAAATGATAGAGATCAGAGTTCAGAGAGGCTAAAGTGGCTTGAATTTTCAAGGAAGAGGACCAGCAGCAGGGAGATGCAGAAAAAGAATTCCAAAAATTTGTATAAGTCTTCCTTCAGTCTGTTGCTGAATACTAAATCACACATGCATAGGGTGAAACCCAAGTCTGGGGGCTGCGACACATTCAAGTTCTGACCAGCCAAGTTGAGAGTCCTCATGGACCACCTAGGGCAATCAAGAGACCACAGAAGGATCATAAATTGGTAGTGGGGCTAAACCAGCCCTAGAATAAGGCTCAACAGAGCTTTAAAACGAGCTTCAAAAAGATCAAGCTAATCCACAAGTAACTTATTTGCCTGTCAGAAAAAATCTGCTCTTCTAAGGAAAAAAGCAAAGTGCAACATTCAATATCATAGTATTCACTTTGTCAAGAATTAAATAAAAATTGCTAGATATTAAAAGCAGGAGAATATAACCCATTATCAAAAGAAAAGTCAATTAAAGCAGACCCATAAATGATGTAATTAGCAAATAAGGACTTTATTTTTTTAATAATTTTTATTTTTCAATTACAGTTTACATACAATATTATATTAATTTCTCAGATGTACAACATAATGATTAGACATTGATATAACTTATGAAGTGATCACCCTGGTAAGTCTAGTACCCATCTGACACCATACATAGTTATTATAATATTATTGACTATATTCCTATACTATACTTTACATCCCCATGACTGTTTTGTAACTACCAATTTGTACATCTTAATCCCTTCCCCTTTTTTACCCATGCCCCTGAACCCCCTCCCATCTGGCAACCATCAAAATGTTCTCTGTATCTATAAGTTTGTTTCTGTTTTGTTCATTTATTTTGTTTTTTTCAATTCCACATATAAGAAACATCATGTGCTATTTGTCTTTCTCTGTCTGACTTATTTTGCTTAGCCTAATACCCTCTAGGTCCAATCATGTTGTCACAAATAGCAAGATGCCATTCTTTTTATTGCTGAGTAATATTGCATTGTATAAATGTACTACTTCTTTATCCATGTCTATTAGTGGACACTTAAGTTGCTTCCATATCTCGGCTATTGTAAATAATGCTGCAGTGAACATAGGGGTGCATATGTCTTTTTGAATTAGTGTTTTTGTTTTCTTCAAATGAATACCTGAAAATGGAATTGCTGGATTGTATGGCAGCTCTATTTTTAATTTTTTGAGGAATCTCCATACTGTTTATCATAGCAGCTGCACCAATTTACAATCCCACCAACGCTGCATGACAGTTCCCTTTCTCCACATCTTCGCCATCACTTGTTTGTTGATTTATTGATAGCCATTCTGACCGGTGTGAAGTGATATTTCATTGTAGTTTTAATTTGCATTTCTCTGATGATTAGTGATGTTCAGCATCTTTTCATATGTCTGTTGGCCATCTGTATGTTCTCTTTGGAAAAATGTCTATTCATTTTTTAATCAGATTGTTTACGTTTGGGTTGTTAAGTTGTATGAGGTTTTTATATATTTTGGATATTAACCCCTTATCAGATGTATTACTGGTGAATATCTGCTCTGATTCAGTAGGTTGTACTTTTTTTTTTTAAGATTTTATTGGGGAAGGGGAACAGGACTTTATTGGGGAACAGTGTGTACTTCCAAGACTTTTTTTTCCCCAAGTCAAATTGTTGTCTTTTCAATCTTAGTTGTGGAGGGTGCCATTCAGCTTCAAGTTGTTGTTCTTTCAGTCTTAGTTGTGGAGGGCGCAGCTCAGCTCCAGGTCCAGTTGCCGTTGCTAGTTGCATGGGGCACAGCCCACCATCCCTTGCGGTAGTCGAACTGGCAACCTTGTGGTTGAGAGGACACGCTCCAACCAACTGAGCCATCCGGGAGCTCAGCGGCAGCTCAGCTCAAGGTGCCGTGTTCAATCTTAGTTGCAGGGGGCGGAGCCCACCATCCCTTATGGGACTCGAGGAGTTGAGCTGGCAACCTTGTGGTTGAGAGACCACTGGCCCAGGTGGGAATCGAACCGGCAGCCTTCGCAGTTAGGAGCATTGGAGCTCCAACCGCCTGAGCTACCGGGCCAGCCAGTTTGTATTTTTGTTTTGAGATGATTTCCTCTACTGTGCAAAAAATTTTTAGTTTGATGTAGTCCCATTTGTTTATTTTTTTCTTTTGTTTCCCTCGTCCAAGGAGACATATCCAAAAAAATACTGTTACTAAGAGCAATGTCAGAGAATTTACTGCCTATGTTTTATTCTAGAAATTTTATGGTTTGGGTTCTTATATTTAAATCTTTAATCCATTTTGAGTTTATTTTTATATATGTGTAAGAAAGTGGTCCAGTTTCATTCTTTTGCATGTGTGTGTCCAGTTTTCCCAGCACCATGTATTGAAGAGACTATCTTTATTGTATATTCTTGCCTCCTTTGTCATAGATTAATTGCCATATAGGCATGGGTTTGTTTCTGGGTTCTCTATTCTGTTCCATTGATCTATGTGTCTATTTTTATGCCAGTACCATTTTGTTTTGATTACTGTCGCCTTGTAATATTGTTTGATATCAGGTAGCATGATACCTTCAATTTCGTTTTTCTTTCTCAAGATTGCTTTGGCTGTTTGGGGTCTTTTGTAGTTCCATATAAGTTTTAGGATTACCTGTTCTAGTAAATACCACTGGTATCAAATACCCTTGATATTAAATGCCATTGATATTTTGATAGGGATTGCATTGAATCTGTAGATTGCTTTGGATAGTATGGACACTTTAACAATGTTAATCCTTCCTATCCATGAGCATGGTATAGCATTCCATTTATTTGTATCTTCAATTTCTTCAAGTTTCTCAAGTACAGGTCTTGGTTAAATTTATTCCTAGGTTTTGGGTTTTTTTGATACGATTGTAAATGGCATTGTTTTCTTAATTTCTCTTTCTGATAGTTTGTTATTGGTATATAAAAGTGCAACTGACTTCTGAATATTAATTTTGTATCCAGCTACTTTACTGAATTCATTTATGAGGTCTAATAGTTTTGGTGGAGTCTTTAGGGTTCTCTACATATAGTATCATGTCATCTACAAATAATGACAGTTTTATTCATTCATTTCCAACTTGGATGCCTTTTATTACTGTTTCTTGTCTGATCGCTATGCCTAGCACTTCCAGCAAACAAGGACTTTAGAACAGTGAATAAGCCCAAGGATTTAAAAGAAAATAAACATGAACAAATTGAGGAAAGAAAAGGAAGATATACAAAAGAACCAAATGGAACTTATAGAGCTGAAAATACAATATTTGAAATGAAAAATTCAATAGATTAGATGCTGCAAAAAAAAAAAAAGAACAATCAGCTTGAAAATATAGCAATAGGAACTATGCAAACTGAAACACAAAGAGAAATGAAAGACTTTTTTAAAATGAAAGGAGCATCATTCACCTGTGTGGGACAATGTGTGATATAACATACTTTATGAGTTAGAAAGAGACTCCTTTGGAAGATGAGAGAGTCAGAAAAACATTTGAAAAAAAGCATATAGCTGAAAACTGTCCAAATTTAATAAAAACTGTAAACCCAAAAATTTAATGAGCTCAACAAACCCATACAGGTAAAACACAAAGATCACTCCGAAGTATATCATAATCAATTTGTTAAAAAAAAAAAAAAGTTGCTACTCAGTGGTGAAAGACAGAAAATATTTCCTCTAAGATCAGAAACAAGCTAAGAATGCCCTCCTTTTGCCACTCGTATTGAACATAGTACTAGAAATCCTAACTACAGCAGTTAGGAAAGAGAAAGAAAGAAAAGCCATCCAAATTGGAAAGGGAGAAATAAAATTATCTTTGTTCATGAATGACATGATCTTAAATGTAGAAAATCTTTAATATTCCACATGCACACAGATACACACACACAGATGCACATACACCCCTACTTGTTAATAAACAAATTCAGCAAAGTTGCAGGATACAAAATTAACGTTCAAAAATCAGTTGCATTTTTATATGCTAACAATTAATAATCTAAAATAGGAAATTAAGAAAACAATTCCATTTACAGTAGCATCAAAAAGAATAAAGTACTTAGGAATAAACTTAATGAAGGAGGCAAAAAACTTGTACACTAAAAACTATAAAATACTGATGAAATTAATTTAATAAGACATAAATAGATGGAACATCATCCTGTGTTCAAGGAATGGAAGGCAATGTTAAGATAACAATACCACCCAAAATGATCTACAAATTCAATGCAATCCTTATCAAAATCCCAAAAGTGTTTTTTGCAGAAATAGAAAAACCCCACTCTAAAATTCATATGGAATTTCAAGGGACCGTTGATAGCCAAAACAGTCTTTAAAAAGAACAAAATTGGAAGACTCATACTTCCTGACTTCAAAACTTATTTACAATAAGCTACAGTATTCAAGACAGTGTAGTACTGGCATAAGGACAGACATATAGACCAATGGAACAGAAGTCTCAATATTTTATAAGTACCAGTTATCTCCAAATTAATCCATATGTTCAGCACAAACCAAGTCAAACACTCAGCAGAATTTTTTATAGAAATTGACAAAATGCTTCTAAAATATAGATAGAAAAGCAAATGATTTAGAATAGTCAAAACAATTTTGAAAAATAAGAATATACTTGGAGGGCTTACTCTTCCTGGTTTCAAAACATAAAAATACAGTAATCAAGTTGTTGCAGTATTGGTGTACAAATAGACTTATAGGTGAATGGAACAAAATAAAGAGTTTAGAAATAGGCACATCACATATATGGTCAACTGATTTTTAACAAAAATGTGACAAACTTGTAAAAATGCTAAATAAAGTTTAATAAAAATGAATCCAGCTGTGTTTTAAAAACACATGACTAATTAGTGTGCAAGGATGATTCAACATATAATTTATCAATATAATAAACTGCATTTATAGATTAAAGATGAAAAATTCATGATATTTTCATAGTTGGCCCAAAAAGCATATGATAAAATTCAGTATCCTTTAGTGATTAAAAAATAAAACAAAATTTGCAGCCAGTTGGATAAAGACTTTTTCACCCTGACAAGGATATCTTCCTGAAACTTACAGCAAACATTATACTTGATGGCTGTATTAGTTTTCTATAGCTGCCATAAAAATCACCACAAGCGTAGTGGCTTAAAAGGAGACAAATTTATTATCTCACAGTTCTAGAGGTCAGAAATCTTAGTGGTCTTGGCTAGTTTTTCAGCTCCAGCTCTACCAAGGCCAGGCTGGTCTCGAGGGAAGAATTTGCTTCCATGCTCATGCAGGTTGTTGTCAGAATCCAGTTCCTTATAACTGTACAACTGAGGTCCCTGTTTCCATCCTGGCTCTCAGCGGGGGGCTGCACCCAGCTCTTAGAAGCCAATCTTCTATGCCTTGTTCATAGGCTCCTACATCTCAGAGCCAGTAATGATGCCTTGAATCCTTATGCTTGGAATCTCACTGACTTCCCTTTTGGCCAGTCTCTCATCTCACTCCCGCCAGAGAAAATTCTCTGTAAGGTGTCATGTGATTAGATTGGGCTCACTCAGATAATCCAAGATAATCTCCCTATTTTAAGGTCCATAACTCTAAAAATATCTGCAGGTTATATCTTACATATACAGAGTTCCAAGAATTAGGATGTAGATATCTTTTGGAGGCCATTTTGCTTACTACAGTGATAATAAGAAAACAGTACCCTATTATCACCACTACTTTACAGTGTCATACGAGGATTTAGTCAGTGCACTAATAAGTGGAAAAATAAGGTGTTTAAATATTAGGAAAAGGTACATCTGTCATTATTTATAAATGAGGTGATTGTATACGTTCAAAAATAGAAGAGACCCAACTGTCAAACTGTTAGAAATAATAAGAGTTCAGTAAGGTGAATAGATATAAGGTTATATCCAAAAATGATTAGTTTTCCTATTTACTAAAAATAATACTTTTCAAAATGCAGTTCGAAAAAATTATTTACCACAGCAATAAAATACTGATGAACCAGCCAGTGAAATGTCATGATCTATAAAAAGAAAGACATTTTTAAACCAAAGAACATAATAAAAGGAGGCGTAAGTAGAGAGATGTAAAAAACTTGGGGTTTTATTACATGTACCCTGTTTCCCCAAAAATAAGACCTAGCCGGACAATCAGCTCTAATGTTTTTCTTGGAGCAAAAATTAATATAAGACTGGATATTATATTTTATTATATTATATTATATAAGACCCGGTCTTATTTTACTATAATTAATTTTTGCTCCAAAAGATGCATTAGAGCTGATTGTCCAGCTAGGTCTTATTTTCGGGGAAACACAGTATTTGTAATTTCAGTGCAATCCCAACGAAACTTAAAAGATATTTTTCAAGGAATTTGAAAATAATGGTTCTAAAATGTATCTGGGTTTTTTAAATGTACAATAATAGCCAAGAACATCAATAATGACACTTAGGTCCCTTAGCACATACTGACACATATAATAATGACCATGGTAATTAAAACTGTGGTATCACACAAATATAGTAAAGAAAATGATCTGTTTCTGCATGGACCTTTAGATACTGATTCAAACCAAGCATAAAAAATCATTTTGAGGCAGGCAGGGAAATTTAATGATGAACAGCCTATTAAGGCTACTAAGGAAATATTGTTAGTTCTGATAATGGTATTGTTAGTTCTGATAAGTGGTTATTTTTTTTCTTAAAGTTCATATTTTTAGAGACTTTTACAAAAGCATGTAGGAGTGAAATGACATGATACCTGTCTGGAATTTGCTTTAAAATGCTTTAGCAAAGAAAAAAAAGAATAGATGAGACAAATGTGGAAAAATTTTGTTAGTTATTGAATCTTGGTGATTGGTATATAGGAGTTCATCATACTAGTCTCTTCCCTTTTGAGTATATTTGAAATTTTTCATACTAAAAAACATGTTAATGACATTTCAAAGCTTTGGGAAAATATTTATTCAGTAAATGATGTTAGAGCAATTGTGTATTAGGGGCAAAACATGTAGATTCCTCCCTTCCACCAAGTACAAAATAAAATTCAGAAGAATCAAAGAGCTAATTGCGTATTTTTCCAGTTTTTGGTTATTAAAAACTGGACAAGTGTAGAATTTTTTAGTATATTACAGATGGCTTAAGCAAGACAGAAAACCCAGGATCCATAAAGGACAAGATTGATAAATGCGACCACATAAAAACTAAAAATTTCTGTAAAACAGAAGAAATGTTAAGTTAAGAGAAAGGGAACAGAATAGGAGATATTTGTAAAAGAATATAGGACTAATATAATAAAAGAAAAAGGACTAATATCTAGAAAGAAATATATTTAAATAATAACAAAAAGACAGAAAATTAGAAAAATGTGTAGAGGATATGAACTGCCTGCCCATTTATAAAAGTAGAAATGCAGATGGCAACATATGAGAAATGAAAATTAAAACAATGAGATAATATTTATTTATATATCATATTGGTAAAAATTCAGAGATTAACAATATCCAATATTGGTGAGATATAAAGAAACATGCTGTCACACACTACTAATAAAGAGTAGGTACAACCTTTTGGGGACAAGTTGGTAATGCTTATTAATATCAAAATGTACAATTTCGACTTCTATGTTTTTATCTTCAATAAATATTCCCATATGTGTTCAAAGAATCATTGACTAGGTTGTTTGTACAGTACTATTTATAATATTGAGAAATTTATAAATTCAAATAGCAATAGATTAAGTGTAAATAAAGCATGGTACAGTTAAACTATTGAATCTATGGATTAACTAGAGAAGGAAATAAATCTGTTTGTAAAAATATAAAAAGATTTCTTAGACACGTTGAGGGGATGATAGATCTTATTTCATTATTTTTTAAACAACTGCAAGTATGTAGGAAATATTTAAGAAATGGTTTGAAAAAATACACATCAATTGATGAGACAGTGATTATCTTGAGGTGGGTGTGTAGTGGGGTGTGCAGGTATAACAGACTTTTTGCCATTTTGCATTCGTTGTTGTTTTGCAACAATACTTCATATTTATGTAGTTTTTAAAAATTAAAGGTATTCATATCAAAACATGCAATCCAAATAAGATTTGTAGATTTTGCCAATGTCTATTTCCTGGTTTTTATATTGTTTTGTACTTATACAAGTTGTTGCCATTGGGGGAAGCTGGGGAAAGGGACTCTGTACTACTCTTGCAACTTCCTGTGGGTCTATAATTATTTCAAAGATTTTTTTTTTAAATAAAAAATGGGAAAAAAAATAAAGGTTAAAAAGGAATCGTGCCTACTCATCACTAAAGTCTTTTAAATTATCTAAATACTCTAGTTACTTGAAAAAAAAAACAGTTACTGTTTTATTTTCTTTAATAGGTTCTAGATGATCTGGAATGTCATGGAGTTGCGGTATCAGAACAAAGCCGTGCAGAGTTGGAACAGAAAATAGATGAAGCTAGAGAAAATATTCGTAAAGCAGAGGTGAGGTGGCAGCTAACTGTGGCGTTTTGCCCGGCTCCAACAACATCTCAGCTGTGATACACCTTTAAAATCAGTTTCCATACACTGATTTATTTGATGATTCACCATCTTCATCTGTATCCAAGTACCTGCTTTGTAGTACATGCAACAAAAAGACACTGAACCCACTCAGAGTTTACAGTCATGAAATATTAAATAACAAAAGAATTAAATCACAATGAAGATACTAATTTAAAATTAGTTCTTGTACAAGGTACATAATAAATCAGTCAAATTAACAGTATAGAAATTATATAAATAAGTTCAGAGCCTAGAAAAGTCTCCCCTAGGTGGAAGATTCTCTGGAACCTTGATCCAGGAGCAGAAGCTGAGCTTTTTTTTTTTTGTAATTTCATACATTTTTTTTTTCCCCTTCTTCCGCTTCCCCCACCCCCCTTCGGTTCAAGCCATTGTTTCTCAGTCTAGTTGTGTAAGACACAACTCCCTGGCCCATGCTGGGATTATGGGCCTTGCGATCCCCCAACCCCCACCCGACTGAGGCAGTCGGTTGGTTGCCTGTTGTCTGCTCAGAGGCTCAGGGCAGCTCTTTTTGGCAGCCCACAGCAGCCCAGCTCCAGGGAGAGCTGTTGTTCACAATCTTAGCTGTAGAGGGCGCAGCTCATTGGCCCAAGTGGGAATCAAACCAGCGACCTCAGCATTAGGAGCACAGGGCTCCAACCGCCCGAGCCACTGGGCCAGCCCCCAGAAGCTGAGCTTTTAAGAAGAGAAGAGACTTGATTAAACAAACGAGGCAAAAATAGTTACAACAGTACATTTGGGGGGGGAAATGTGGAGAGAAATATTGGGGAACAGTGTGTTTCTCCAGGGCCTATCTGCTCCAAGTCGTTGTCCTTCAATCTAGTTGTGGAGGGCACAGCTCAGCTCCAAGTCCAATCGCTGTTTTCAATCTTTAGTTGCAGGGGGCACAGCTCACCATCCCATGTGGGAATTGAACCAGCAACTTTTTTGTTGAGAGCTAACGCTCTAACCAACTGAGCCATCTGGCCACCCCAACAGTGGATTTTAATTTGTGCTCCTTTAAGGGTTGTATGAAAGTATGAAACCCTCTCTCCCACCAAAAAAAAAAAAAAAAAAAAAAAAAAAAAAATTTTTTGTAGTGTCCAGAAGTTCATGTACCTAGGATAAAATTCCTAGGGGAAGAGGTTGAGATGGAAAGAAAGTTATTGGAAAAGGAGGAAGAAGACATAGGATATAGTTTGGCCGTTAAATTTTATTAGTGAAGGAGTTTGTAAAGAAATGTGGCAGAAAATAAATAAAATAATTGTGATTAGGACCAGTTCACTACGGACCTGTGCACACTTGGGTATAGTTATCTACCCAATGCAACGTGGTGAAGATATGGAAGTCAACATTAAGAAAAGACAGGCTGTCCAGCCCTCAAGGAGAATGTGTACTTGTTAGGAAAGCATAAAAAATCCTAAAGATAACAGTCTGGAAAGCATCAGTGCCAAGAAGTGGTCCGCACAAGCATACTTAATACTTGGTGTGAAGAAATACTTTCTAACAGTCAGATCTGCCCAATGACAGAATAAGTTCCCTGGGGACACTGTGCAGCACTGTAAGGGTACAAGAAGATTCTGGACAAACATCTATCAGGGACTCTATACAAGGAATTGAGTGTTAATCTAAGTGATTTTTCAAATACCCCCTCAGGACTCTGGAGGTTTTGAGGATGTGTTTCCGGGGGCCAGGGGACGGCGGTTGTAAGGCCGCATAGGAAAACATAGGGAATATGAGCATATTTTTGGCACAATCCCACGAAAGTCATCTGAACCAAAAATGGCTTGCCATCTGCCTGGTCTAGAGAAGCCCAGTAACCCCAACTCACCTTTTTTCCTGGCACATGATCAACAGCCTCCATGGTGAAGAGGGCAGGGTGTACAATAAATAGCCATTTTCCTCTCTGAATTCATGGTCATGGCTAAACCACTACCCTAATGTGCTGGCCAAGTACAATTGGCAGGCCCTTGCCCAGTTTGAGAAACATTGGCTGTGTAGAAGAATTTTTCCTGCTGTTTGTTTCTTCAAACTCTGGGTGAAGCCAGTTTCAGAGCCTTGGTAGAACAGGACAAGTCTCAGAAGTTTTCTAAAGGGTGTGTTCTCTCTTATATTTTCCATTTCCAGACTTCATCCGTGGTGTCACCGTCTGCCACCCCAGCTCCACCAAACCCCCAGTAGTGCAGTAGAGGGCATCAGTCACACAAAGTCTGCACGTAGGCTGAATGACCTGTTATTTCCATGAATGTTATTTCCATAAACTACCATGTTTGTTAGCTAAAGGTGAAAATATTACGTGAGATTCCCACAACAGAATGTCTCATCTCTCCTAATACCAGTATTTAAGTCTGCATTCTCAAAAATATTTTTCTTACCAAAAATAGGGAATATGTTAAAAACCGTGATGCCAGATCCGTTATCTCAATTTTGAATACTTGTGAAATGTAGTTAATCCTTCAGCTATCTTAAAATGGTCTCACATGATTTTCACTTATCAGATACAGAAAATAACCCAGCTGAAATTAGATGGCAAATATGAAGGTAGTATTGAGATAGTTCTTACAGGATTGTCATAATGAAATTTTTGGATAAACTACAGAATTTTCAGAAGAATAGACAGTAATAGTTTTATTGGACTCCCTTTTTCTTTCTTCTGCGTGTATATCATTTGCAATGGATTTTCTCTTCATTCAGTAGTTATTTACCTTATTATAAATACCTATACAAAAGGGAGAAAGCTGGTTAAAATTCTATTATGTCCTTCATGTTTGGTTTTTAGCTCCTACTAACATGAATGTTACCCTCCCTTGTTGGTTAATCTGCTCTATCCAGTCTTTTCTATATTGTGTTTCTATTCAGTATTGCTAATTAGAATAAAAACCTTTGTGGCACTCACTAATAGATTAAAGAAACTTTTTCCAGTCATAAGAAATTGAAAATATAAATAGCCTGTGCTTTTCCAAAGAATAGGGGTATATATAGTGATTAATTACTGACTGGTTAATTTGGGAACAAATTCACTAATGGGTTAGTTTAACAAATACTTAATGAGTACCTCCTCTGTGTTAAATACTGATGAATATACTAGACATACAGTGATGAACAAACTGTTGTTACTGTTATGATCTCTATGATGGTCACAAGAATATTTGTACTAAATATGCTACTGTTTACAGTCCCTGACTAATTCAAGAATTAAAATGAAGCAACAGCTACTTAAATTAAACTTTAATAACAGTCTTTCTGACCTGGTATGTAGGTATTTGAATTTTTGGAATACCTTTGTCATACAGACACACACAATTCTTCATCTGACTTATTATACCTGTTCTAAAAGTAGCTTGCCAAGAAACCAAGAATTTTAAAAGCCATCTTTTTGGAAGCTGTACATGACTTATGTTGTTCCAGAACACAATTATTTTTATGTGTTTAAATTATACTTTTTATTAGGGTTGAGGGCGGTTCTTTCTTCTTATGACAGTGAAATGTTTAACAAAAAGAGGAGAAAGTTAATGTAAAAAGATAAAGAAACCCAGAAATTTTTAATAACTCATGTTTGGTGTAAGATCTACAGAAAGAATTATAGACTATATGATTCTTTCTCTGAGATATTAACTATATTCTCTGATCTGAATTGAATGTACATTTGAAAGCCAAAGTATGTGGTATCAAGTGAATTAACAAAACCAAAAAAAGTCAATTATTGTCTATATAAACACATTTTCATAGATACCATTTTCTCTTAAATTATCATCTCATAAGGTTCTGTTGTACACCAGGAATTCAGAATTACTAAGTCATCACTGAGGCCTGAGCAGGTCCCAGCTGTCTGTGGTTTGGGGTTGCTATCTGCCTCATAAAGAAAAGCAGAGGATTTGTCTTCTGAGAAGACAAAGTTATCTTCTCTGAAAAAGCCTCCTACATAGCTGACCTTGACATCTTCGAGGAATAAGAGGGTGGGGATTGAGGCCTCATGAGTCTGGGTTTTTAGCTGAGAGTGGTTATAACCAGAAAGTCCAGAGTGAGGTGTAGTTACCTCCAGAACGTGTCACTGTTTACCCAGCCTGGGTTTCATGACAGTCATAGAAGTGGATTCCTTAATAATAAAATAAATAATACAGTGCCCCCCCAAAAAAAATTTACTATGTAATTCTTATACCTCAGTAACTCAAAAATGGTAAGACCCTTGCCATAATGTGTTAAGAGATGTCTAAAAGTTTCAGTTGCATAACATGTGAGGCCTAATTATCGCAAGGTTAATGAAATGCTAAGGGTAAGCCTGCTATTAAAATAAAATTTCCAGTCACATCACATCCAAATTTACATTATCTCAGGTCTTGTTATTGTGGTGTTTCACTGTATTCTTGTAATATGGTGTGTTAGCAGACCTCGTGACTAATTTCTTTCTTCAGTTTTTATTGTGAAAATTTTCAGACATACAGAAAAGATGAAGAGTAAATATATAATGTCCCAACATGTGAAATTCAACAATTAATATTTGCAATATTGGCTTTATGTGTTTACCTATTCTGTAAAACTGAAATTAATTCTGTACTTTTCTATAATTGAAGTTTGTTCTAGTCTGTAAAACGGCCTGCTTAGAGTTAGTATTTTAGGCAAGAATACTTTATAGATGATACTGTTATTTCTTCACAGTGTGGTTTTATCAAGTCGCTTGGCTGTTAATGATGTTGAGTGATCACTTAGCTAAGGTGGTGCTACCAGATATTTCCACTGTTAAGGTTCTTTTTTTTTTTCCATCATAATTAGCAAGTACTAGTCACCTTCAGGGTGACAAATGGGTACTTTTCTCTCTGAAGTATCATTATGATGTCATAGAATTTAAAAAATCAACTCTATTGAGGTATAATATACATATAATAAAATGTAACCATTTCAAGTCAACAGTTTGATGAGCTTTGACAAGTGCATACGCCTAAATATCTATCACCACAATCAAGATATAAATATTTCTATGACCCCAAAAACTTCTCCTATGACCAGGCTACAATTAATCTGCCTTCTAACACAGGTTAGTTCAACTCCAACAACATGAATATTAGAATACTTGATATTGTTCTATGCATCACATACAAAGATGACCCACACATTGTTTATCTAGCCTTATTTTTTATCTTAATCTCAGTTTAATGAGTTATTATTACTATGTACTCAAGCTCACTGATCTTTTCTGTAATGTATAACCTACTGTTAAGGAAATCCTATGAATTTTTATTTCAGATATTATATTTTTGGCTCTATAAATTGTTTAGTTCTTTTTATCTTCCAGTTCACTCCTATTTTCACGGTTTTTTTAATCTGTAAGTATATTTATAATAGCAACTTTAAAGTCTTTGTCTACTTATTACATCATATCTGTGATATCTGGCTCTCTTTCTATTGACTGAGTTTTCCTTTGGTTATGGCTTATATTTTTCTGCTGTTCAAATACTTAGTATTTTTTTGCTGAATACTAGAAATTGTGAATGTTTGGCTTGAGTGTCTGGGTTCTCCTTTCTTCTTCCTTTTTTTGTTTTTTTCCTTTCTTCTTTTAAAGACTATTGAGTTTTGTTTTGGCAGACAAGTCAGTTACTTGTTGATCAGTTTGATCTGTTTGAGGCTTGTTTTTGTTTTGTTTGGGTTGAATTAACTTTATCCTTTCCAGTAGGGCTAATTTAGTCCTATTACTAATGTATTTCCTTTGTGCAGTTTCTTCTTATGCTGTAGGTATCCAACAAGATCTCTCAGCTCTGACTGGGTAGAATTGCAGCATCTTTTAACCCTGTACAAGCTCTGGGAATTTTTCAGTTCACAGTTCCACGGTAGATGTTCTTTCCCCAGTAGTTACTATTTGCTTCTCATGGGATCCTACCTTATGTGTTCCAAATTTATTATTATAGAGTTTTATTAATTTAGTATATTTTCAATTATAGTTATAATTGGGGTTTTTTAAAGCCCCATATTGTCTAAATTTGGCCGGGGGAGTCCATTTAAGCTGACTTCCATATCCTTTTGACATCATTCCCATTAGGCCTTGAACATTTTCTTGCTTTCTAGTACAACAAGCTATCATAGGCTCACCTAGTATTTTCCCTGCCCAGACTTAAATTTGGCCATTTCTCCAAGGACCTCTGATTTCTTTTAGCAGAGAATAGTATTTAGACACCTAGGTTGTCTAGATTGTGAAGGTGCTTAGTGTTATGGTGTTATTTATTTCTTGGCCCTTTATTTGTTGTTTGAGCTAGGAATTTATTTTTTAAATCACGAAATGTTGATATTTCCAATTGAAATTTAAGATTGGAAGGATTTTATTGAACTTCTTTGATTTTTATAGTTATACCTTTTTTGTCATATTAAAATCTTTTTTCTCTTATATTAAAAATATTATATTATCGTAATATTTTATTTGTTTTATCCTGCAGTGTATATTAAACAGTTTCAAAATTACAATACAGATATTATTAATAGTAAACTACTGAGTATAATGTAAGATTTCTTTATAGTTCTCTTTGAATGTAGAATATAGCTCTGTAAGGATTTCTGTCCTCTTTTAGGTAACTGTTATTAATCTGGGGTAAAAATATTTAAAATACCTACTTGGTAGAACTGGAAAATGACCCAAAGCATATAAAAACTGGAGAGGAATTGACCCTTGAAAGAATGGGAGCATACTTGGTAACATTTACATGACACAGCTGTTTTTGAAGGGCTGCACACTAGAATTTTAGCGTAGGGTCTTATTGGCTTGAGGATGAATATCAGGGAGCCCTCAAGTTTGCATGTAAATAACCATCCAAATCCTTGGCCAAACCTGAATACACATGTGGAGCAGAAACTCTAAGGAGTTTGGCAGGAAACAACAGCTGGAAAACAAAAAACTGAGCAGAAATTTTAGCTGGTGGTCTAATCATTAGGAAATTGGAGTCATTATATTAATATCAGACAAAATAAACTGCAGAACAAAAAATATTAAGAGGATAATTCATAATGACTAAAAATAAGGTCAGTTCATCAAGAAGATATAACAATCCTAGATATGAATGTAACTAATAGTACTAGAGCTACAAAATATATGAAGCAAAAGCTGACAGAACTGAAAGAAGGAATAGACAAATCTCAATTGTGGTTGGCGATTTCAACATTCCTTTCAGTAACTGATAGAACAAGGAGCTAAAAAGTCAGTAAGGATATAGATTTGAACAACATTATCAACCAACTTTACCTAGTTGGCATTTATAGAACACTCCACCCCATAAGAGTAGAATAAATGTTCTTTTAAAGTACACGTAGAATATATTTATCCATCTACTACAAGTCAGCTCTCATGTGGTTTTGCAGTCAAATTTCACATTGCTCAACAAGTCAGAATTTGGGACTTTGAAAAGAATAATAATATTCACCAACTCTGGCAAATACCAAGAAAAAAGAAAAGGCACAAATAATTCCAGAAACAAAAAGGGTACATAATTACAGGTACATATTGTAGATAATAAAATGATAGAAGATATTATTAACAGTAAGCCGATAAATTTGAAAATTTAGATAAAATGGAAAAAGAACTAGAAAAATATCACTTATTAAGACAGACTCAGGAATGATAGAATATCTCAATAGTCTTATTCCCATTAAAGAGAGGAAAACAGTAGTTTTTTAAAAGAAAAAAATCTTATTTTGAGGAAAATCCCTGTTCCACATGGCTTTACTCTTGAGTTCTAATCTTTCAAGGAATAGATAATGCTAAATTTACAAAAAAATTTAAAAATTTTTTTAAAAAGTACATGAATATTCAGCAAGACAATACTAGACCATAAACCAGTGTCAGTAAGTTTAAAAGAATTGATGTCATACAGAATAATACGTTCTCTGACTCATCAAAATTAAAATAAAATTCAGTGACAGAAAGATACCTGGAAAATCCCTAGGTATTTGGAACTTCAATTATTCAAACACAATAATCTGTTGCTGCCTTAAAAAAAAAACCTGTCCAATTTTATGGCAAAAACAGCAATGATTTATTATCCCTCACCATTCTGGGTGTAGGTTTTGCCTGAGATTCCTCAAGGAGCTGCAGTCAGCTAGAGGGTCTGCCAGAGGGCTTGGCCTTTTTTCTGTCTGTTCTTTCATCCCCACATAGGCCAAACGAAAATTCCTCACATGGTGGAGGCACATTCCCAAAAAATCAAGTCCCAATGCCCTTATCGAACCTCTGCTTGCATCAAATTTGCCTATTTCCCATTAGCCAAAACAAATCACATGGACAAGCCCAGAATCAATGTGGGAGGGGACTACGTGAATACCAGGAGGCACGATTCTTTGGGGATAACAGTTTACCACAATTAATGGGATCTTAGTTAAATCATTTTTCCATCTATAAAATGGAGTTTATGATATCCATCCCCAGGATTGTTGTGTGGATTAAATGAAATAATATAATCACATAGTTCCTAGTTATTTTGATATGATAAAGGTTATTTGGAGTGGTTTTTTCTTAAACACCAAAGGTAATTTAGAGTGGCAAATATTATCATCTACCATTATTCATTTCCTGCTACATATGCAAGGCACTGTCCTAAATAGTAGGGTTATAATAGATACAGTCCTTATCCTTAGAGAAATGATATTTTAAGGTAAGTTAATTAAGCCCAAATTAGATTTACAGATTTTATATAATAATTATTGAAAAGTTTCATGAGCTCAACTGTGGCTTGACACTTGGATATACTTATGTTAAAGTTTATATTAAAATCAGTTAATTGACAGTGTTAATACACCAAGATTCTATAACCTAAAGGACCTGGCTTTTCAAAACATTTTAAAAAGAGAGTCTCTGTCTCTTTACAAGTTCTAAAAATGATTTAGTTAAGTTATACCTAGAATGCCATCTAGTTACAGAGAGCTATGCTCTCTACAAAATTTTAATCTATTGGCAAATCATCAAAATTCATTTGAAAACACTGGAAAATTCTGCTTTTAAGCAGTTGTTAAAATATAAACAGAACTCTAAAGGAAATATAGCAATGTTTATTCTGGAACTGCAATATTGGTTGTATGGTAAAGCACTGACAAAAATAAATATTACAAAAACTAGATTACTTGGTATTGAGAAAACAGAATAAACTGTATCTCTCTCTGTGTGTGTCTCTCTCTCTCTCTCTCTCTCTCTCTCTCTCTCTCTCTCTCTCTCTGTCTCTCTCTCTCTCTCTTCCTCTCTCTCTCCCCCTCCCCTGTTTCTCTGCTTCAGTGGCTAAATGACTTACATTTATGATTTCCAAGAAAGGGTTTGCTGATTCATTCCTTTTTTAAAAAAACATTTCATTGCCTACATTAGTTTAAAATGCACATTAGGATGGTGCTGAGACAACGGGATATCCACATGCAAAAGACCCCTACTTCATACCATACACCAAAATTAACTCTACTCAAAATTATCAAACACCAAAATATAACAAGTAAAACTGTTAATATAAAACTCTTATGAGAAATCACTTGGATGAATCTTTCTGACCTTGGATTAATGTCTTAGATATGATACCAAAAGCCCAAGCAATAGATAAATTGGACTTAATCAAGATTTAAAACTTTTGTGCTTCAAAAGGCACTATCAAGAAAGTGTAAGACAACCCACAGGATGGGGGAAAGTATTTGCAAAGTATGTGTCTGAAAAGGAACTTTTATTTAGAATACATAAAAATTCTTAAAATTAAAAGACAAAAATAAAAAGACAACTCAATTTTAAAATGGGCAAAGGATCTGAATAGACATTCTCCAAAGAAGATACACAAATGATCAATCAAACCATGAAAAGATGCTTGACATTATTAGTCATCAGGGAAATACAAATCAAAACCACAGTGAGATACCACTTTACACCCACTGGGATGGCTAGAATCAAAAAGGCAGACATTAACAAGTGTTTGCCAGGATGTGGAGAAATGATACCCTGCTGGTGGGATTGTCAAATGAGACAGCTGCTTTGGAAAACAGTCTGGCGTTTCCCCAAATGGTTAAACAAATCATTACTTTATCACCAAGCAATTCCAGTCCTAGGTATATACCCAAAAGAAAGGAAATATATATCTACACAAAAACTTCCACACTAATGTGTTTAGCAGTGTTATTCATATTAGCCAAAAGATCGAAACAACCCAAATGTCTATCAGTTGACAAATGGATAAACACAATGTGATATATCCATACAATATAATGTTATTTCGCCAAATAAAAGTAATGAAATACTGATACATGTTACAACATGGATGAACCTCACACAAAAAAACCCCACATATTGTATGATTCTGTTTATATTAAATGTTCAGAATAGGTAAATCTATATAGAGAGAAAATAGATTAATGGTTGCCAGAGGCTGCTGGGATGGGAATAAGGGATAGTGGAGCAATAACTAAAGGATACAGGGTTTCTTTTGAAGATGATAAAAATGTTCTAAAATTGGGGATATAAACGAATGCATTGTATACTTTAAACAGGTGAATTTTATGGTATACAAGCTTTATGTCAAAAAAGCTGTGGCGAAAAATAAATTATTAGAAGAATAAGCAGATTTTTGCAGGACTATTTACCAAATAGTGTGCCTCCAAGTCAAAAACTCTACTTTCTTTAAAGATTTATATGATATCCAAAATCACTGAATTTTCTATTTAAAATTATTAACATGGACAATTTTATGTGATATGAATTTTAATCTTGGTTCTTAAAAATCTATATGCTTCAAAATCTTAAGAATACAAAATAAATTCAACAGTGAGAGCTCAGTGAAACAAGTCAGAGCTCAGATCCTTTTTGTACTGACATCCCCCAGCAGAAAATTCAGAGAGAGATCAAACTTGCATACCAGAAGGGCTCAGTGAACACATTTGTTTGTCCAAGAGACCCTCAAAATGCCATCAAGTAAGAGTCCTTAAAATTATCTTAGTGGAGCCTTCAAATGTTGGAGAAAGAGACTACCACTCTAATATGTGGAACAATGAAGCTGCATATATTACTGCTAAAACGAAAGAGTGATACTTACAAAATACAATCTCTCTGAACAAAGCATAACTGATATATAGTGTTATGAGAAGTATGGATTTCAGGGACTGGCATATTTTCAAAACTGGAAATGTTTTGCAGATTGGCTCCCTTTTAGCTGTGGTGTAGAGTGAAAGACCACGGGAAGCAGGAGTGTTGATTACTGGAGTGAGGCTGTGGTTGATTGGCTGCCGTGCAGAAGCATGGGGCTGTCACTGATTGGCTGACTTTCAGAGGCATAGCTATTAGAACACAGCAGTTAACCATTTGATTGGAACAGATTTATACTGGTTCAGTGGTTTACTTGCTTGCCTCTTGGAACAACAGCCAAAAAACAAGCTGTATTTCCCTCTTGTTTTTTAAATGTAAAGAATATGAGCTTTTCTCAATCTTTACTAGTAATTTCTGACAGCTGCATCACAATTTAATTTAAAATATTTACTCAGGCAGTCAAGAGTCATGAAAGTTTTTAAGAAAGGTAGTGAAATGATGAGATCATTTGCAGACTTGTAGAAGGTGGGTTATAGAAGACAAGAAAAATTCCAAGAGGTGGATTAGAAGGCTGTTGAAGGTGCTAGATCTTAGGATATTCTGAGGCATGGCCTGGTTAAGAAGAAAAGAATGCAGTGCAGACTTTATGGCACATTAATATTTTACTCTTCATAAGTTATATTTGATATCTTGTCAAAATGCAAGTGTGCCATTTGCTATTATCAGCAGCCGCTGATTCCTGTTTTTGTGTCCCTTCCCTCCCACTCCCTCTTTACCTTTTCCCCCCTTCCCTGTCCAACTGAAAAATTAACAACTATGCCAAGGCAGAATTACTAGTGAATATCAAGATTGTTCTAATTAATAAGTCAGAAATAACTTAAAAACAGTCAATTTGAGAGAAAAAAAATACCTTGATTTCTAACCATTTTCTTGGTTTTCTTAGATAATTAAGTTGAAAGCTGAAGCCCGGCTGGACCTGCTAAAGCAGATCGGTGTTTCTGTGGACACATGGCTGAAGAGTGCAATGAACCAAGTAATGGAGGAACTGGAAAATGAGCGATGGGCTCGGCTTCCTGCAGTGACCAATAATGGCACTTTACACTCGGTACGGTTGCTCTTCTTGGATACGATGGGCTGACTTTCATTGAAGGATGCTATTCTTTGACTACGTAGCCAAACCTGGCAGTAGCCAAATTTTTAAAGAGAAAAATAATGGTTTTGCTATAGTGGTTTGTGTTTTTTTTCTTTAGCTTATCACTAATTGAGTAAAACTTAGTGCGAGAAAGAAAGGGGGGAAGGAGTAGTGCTCTTTTCAAATGTGTAGTGAAGCATATATTGTCACTAGCTGGTTTATCAGTGCCAATTTACCACACTCACTATTCCATTCATCAAGTAGATATGCTTCTTGTCTGGAAGTAGCAGCATAAAAATTGTCATCTAGGGTTTCTGAAGTTCTCAGAAGTCTTTTCTAGTGTAAATGAAAATAAACATCCAAAGAGTTAGAAACAATCTTAAAGAAGGGAAAGGAACGCTCTTGGCCTGTGGCTTCGTCTTTTCTGTTCACGAGGGCTTTCACATTCTGCTCACCGTGTCTTCATCAGGGAGACAGGTATGCGTTCGCAAACAAGGCCGGAACTCAAGCTTAAGTTTTCAAGTCCTGGGCTCTTTCCACTCCGATGTCATACAATTCAACCTTAGTTTTTCATGTTGGAGATCTGAGTACCAGAAAAGCTTAGTGATTTGCCCGATATTACGTAGGTGGATATATGACGCCTAACTGGTCAAAGGTAATTTCTGCTGCTACCTCCCTACCCATTACTCTCTCTCATCCTGTTCATTTCCTTGTGGCATTTATTATAATCTGTGTTTGTCCTCTTTATTTGTTTTGTTTGTTGTCTGTCTTCCTCTCTAGAATGTAATCTTCATGTCTTCCTGGTTCATTGCTCTGCACAGCAAAGTGCCTGGCACATAGTAGGTACACAATAAATATCTGTTGAAGAAAGAAATGAATGGGTGGACAATCTATGGAAGGTTAATTTTTATTTCACTAGTAATGGAAATCCACCTGGGGAAAATAAGCACACATCTTCTTGACTTTGGGGTTAGAAGAGCTTGCCCTGTTTTCAGTACAACAGAATTGCTCTGTGTCATGAAATATCTCTCTTATTGCATCTTTAAGTCACAATTCCCATCTAGTTCAGGTTATTCTGTTGTTCAGAAGATGACAGAAAATTCCAGGCATAAATTTGTTTTTGGCTTCTTCAACAGCATTGTAGGCAACTAATCAAACCCTTGATTTTCCTTGGACTAGCACTTTTTCTAACTAAATCAACTGGGCGGGCACTTATCACCTGACTGTGTGCCTTCTTCCTGGGCAAATCATAGATGAGCAAGACTTGGTCTCTCTCCTCAAAGAGCTGACAAGCTGGTAGAGCAGTCAGGCTTTTATAGCTCTTAGTGATACATGGTGTTGTATGACTGGGCTTCTATACAGCAAACTCAAAATTGCTTACTCCTAACTCATCTCCACACCTTGGAAAAAGTCACCTCTCTGTGTTTCAGAGAGAAGGTTAGGTTAAATGATTCTCCAACTCAAAATCTCATGATTTTGTGAAATGCTGTCAGAAAAGTTCAATATCAGCTAGAAAAATAAGGAGGTTCACGCCAAGAAGGAAATGTCATTTGAGATAGTCTGTGAAGAATTTTAACAGGAGATCAAGAAGGGCTTCTGAGTGTGAAGGAAGGAAATGAAGATGTGTCTAGTACAGTGTCTGGCAGTGAGTACAGTCTGGTAGTGAGTGTTGATTAAATTGGATATTTTTGAAAACTGCCCAAAGGCATCAGCTCATCTAGAGACATATTATACACTCTGTGAAGGGAGAACTCTGCAATTCCACCCCACTCTTCTTCCTTCTCGTCAGTCTTACGGAGCCTGTGTCTTCCCACTTTTGGCTGAGGAATATATTTTGTGGAAGCTCTACTAACAATATAAATAAGGGAGAGATGTAGGCACAAAATAACTTAATGAAGTCTCAATATTTATTTAACCTGCTTTTAAATGACAGCACTGAAGTAATTCAGAGGCAGTTGTATCTCTTCACACTGACAGCTGGCTGGCTAGGAGCATAGAACAGAAATACATATTCTGGGGACCAAATTATTTCTTCCATTATGGATGCCAACAAAAGCATTAGTCATCAAGTTTAGAATTCCCTTCCATCTGGAAAACATGGTTATTACTACTGTTAGACAGTAACAGCGTAAAATGCCTTATAGAAGATCAGTGTTTTTAAAATACACAATCTGTTTACTTTATAAGAATAAGGAAGGAAGTATACTTACTTGGGCATTAACTCTTTGTCTTCTGTATTATGCTGTGATACAGAATACAGGATTGGGAAGTAAAAATGACAAAGAATCACAGAATATAGCAACATTTTTTTTAAAAGGACAGCAGTCTGTTGATACAGTTACTCAATTGGTGTTTAACCGAAACCTACACACAGCTTCCTATGATTGGATTGCTGACAATGACCCATCAGTCTTTTGGTCACTTCTCTTCCCCTTCTCTTAGTTTCCTGTCTTCTCTTACTCAAAACTCCATACCCAGCTTACAACCTAATTTTGAAATTATATTAATTTTAGAATAGAAAAATTTATATAACTAGATTACAAAAAAAATTAGAAAGTACAAAAGAGAATGACCTAAACCTCCATCCTTATAACACCACTGTTAGCAACTTGATGTAATTCCTTCCTCTTTGTATTATTCTTTTTTAAATATATTTATCATAATAATGTTAATTTTGTATATTTTTCCGTCTAACATTCCATATTGCTGAAAGGTCTTCCTGATCATCCTTTTCATGTCCATATAGTATTCCATCAGGAAAGTACCATGATTCACTTATAGGTTCAATATTTAGATTGCTTCCAGATAGTCTAAATAATACTCTAAAAAACATTTGTGTACATTTTTCTCCCATACTGGGGATTTTTTTCTGTAATATAGATTTTTAGAAGTAGAATTACTCAGTCATATATTAGTTCTTTGTTTGAGTTTGGTTTATTTTTGTTCTATTTTTTTTTTCTTTAGATTCTCAACCTATAGCTGACACTGTTTAGGTGACTTTGTCTTCAGCTACTTCCCCCAGCTATCATAAAAAGCATTCTGACATCTACCTTTTTGTCTAAAGTTCTGCTCATTAAAGAGATAACCCTTTATTCCCTTTATCATGATTCATTTAAATTGCTGTGCATTTCTTTTTTCCTTTTTTTTTTTTTAGGCGTCTGTTGAATCATCGTTGAATGTCCTATTTTCAATGTAATTAATGGTTTTATAGCATCTTCAAGTACTATGTGGCCAGTTGTCATTAAAATTCCCAAGCTTTACTGATAATTTTTAACAGCTTTGCAGAGGCATAATTGACATAAATAGACGGCACATATCTAAAGTGTACAATTTGATACATTTTAATATATGAATACACCAGTGAAACCCTCGCCACAATTAAGATAATGAACATATCCTCCCCCAAAAATTTCCTCGTGCTCCTTCCAGCCCCTCAGTCAACCACTGATCTTCTTTCTGTCACTATAGATTACTTTTTATTTTCTAGAATTTTATATAAACAGAATCATAACAATGTTTTGACTGGCTTTTTTTTTTTGACTGGCTTCTTGCACTTAGCATGATTATTTTTTGAGGATAATCCATGTTGTTGAATATGTCAGTAGTTCATTTCTTTTCATTGCTGAGGAGCATTCTGTTGTGTGAATATACCACAGTTTGTTTACCCATTCGCCTGATGATGGGCATTTGACTTGTTTGGGGCTATTGCAAGTAAAACTGCTATGAATATATGTTTTGGGAGGGTCATATAGTAGGTATATGTTTTACATTTTAAGAAACTGACAAACTGTTTTCCAAAGTGGTGGTACCATTTTACATTCCTATCAGTAAGATACCAGTGTTGCAGTTGTTTCACAGCCTTGTTAAAACTTGCTATGGTCAGTCTTTCTAATTTTAGACATTCTAATAGGTGTGCAGTAGTATATCACTGTAACTTTAATTTGCATTTTATTAATAATGAGCATCTTTTCATATGATGAAATAGTTGTCTTCATCATAGAGATAAGGTTGAGAAGTTAAATAATTTTCTCAAAGTCATACGACAAGTAAATCGCATAGTCAGCATTCAGACCCAAGCCTGTTGGACTGAAGAACCCACTGCTTTCTAGTTCATTACAGTACCTTAAAGTGATGAAGCCCTTCAGAGTTTCTTTTGCTGAGAAGAAGAAGATAGCTATCAACACCAACTCAAAATGGTTCTCCTTATCTGCCCTTGCAATAAAAGTAAGCATTTTACAACATCTAAGAAAGGAAAAATATTAGTACAGCTAGAAAAAATAGTTTTGATTGAAGTTCTGTCCAGTGACAGGAAGGAAAAGGGGTAAAAGACCAGTTGTTAAGAAACTAAGCGATGTAAAAGCATGTGGCAGTGACCCCTATTGCTGTCAGTGCAACCTTCCATTCCCTTTCATGAGAATCAAAAAATGAACTCCAAATAAAGAGGAAAGAAGGAATGTTTAGTATCAAACAACGTTGCCAAGATAAAATGTTTTGGATTGATTCCCAGTGCCAAAGCGCAGGACACATTAACATTCCTTATGTATTTTTGGAAACTTACTCTACCCACATTGGCTTTCATTTTAGTTTTTATAGATGTATGGGTGTTTTGTTTTGGTTTGGTTTTTGTAATGCCCCAATTTTTTTTTATGTCTATAACCTTTACTAGAATATGAAAGCAACTTCTAGCATGTGAGCCTCATCTTTTATGATACAGTGCCTTGTTAGAAAACAATGGAATCATAAGCCTGCGATTTGAAAGGTCAAGATTTGACTCTATTTTGTCTTTGACCTGACTGACCATAAATGAATTACTTGTACGATGAAGTACACAATTACCTCACTCAGTTTTGGAGAACTTTCGATAGTAGTTATAAATGAAAATATATAGGGCTTTTTAAATGGAGTCAACAAATGTGACAGAAAATATGTATTATTTATGCTTCTGGACCCCTACACACATAATTCTATAAGGTTTTATTAGAGAGATACCAGTAAAGAGGAGAGTCAGTTTTAAAACATTAATGACAATTACTCAAGAGAAATCACTTTAATTCTTTAAAAAGTATAACTTGGCAACATAGGCAACTTCTGCGTTTTGACCCATTGAATCCCAGGAAGTCTTCTCTGACCCTCTTCTCCAGTCACCTCTTCCATATTCACACTTCCCTACGCCCTTAGCATTTAGTTGTGGTAGTTTTCCGCTCTAGGTTGTGAGCTCCTGCAAAGTAGACAAGGTGTCCTTTCTTTCATGTCTGAGAGCCTAGCATAATGTTCAACATATCGTAGGTATTTGATATTTTAATGAATTGTTCTAACTTCATTCTTTATATCCTTAATGTGTAAACATTGGTGCCTTTGTAGGTTTGGACGTGGGGAAAAGTGGCCAAATAAGTAAGCGTTTATATGTAGCTAGAAACAAAGAAATCCGTAAGCCTGGTTTGTTTCTTCTTTATTGGAGTTTTAGTTTAAACAGTAAAACATGCTTATTCTAATAGTCACATAGTACACAGGTATATAAAAAATAAGTCAGTCATCTCCTCTATTCTCCAGTCTTTATTCTTCTTACTCTGCCTCCTTACTCTGTCAGATATTTATACTCATATAAATATTATCTGTACTTTAATATCATGGACAGTATTCTAGGTAAATATACTTTTTATACTGAATACCATTTTAATTAATATATGCCTTTTAGCTATGGTGAGTAATATACATTTAAACTTGGTTTCAAAATTATTTTCCTTGTGCTATATTCAAAAGGGAATGTGCCCCTTTTTTGTAATAACATAAAATTTACCCTTTGAACAATTTTTAAGTGTACAGTTCAGTGGCATTAAGTACAGTCACATTGTTATGCAGCCATCACCATCATCCATCTCCAGAACTGTTTTCATCTTGCAAAAGTAAAACTCTGTACCCATTAAACAATAGCTCTCCATTCTTCCCCCAGTCCTCAGTTTCTGGCAGCCAACATTCTAATTTCTGTCTCTGAATTTGACTACTCTAGGTACCTCATAAGTAGAATCATACAGTATTTATCTGTTTGTGACTGGCTTTTTTTTACATAACATTAATGTCCTCAAGCTTCAACCATATTGTAGCATGTGTCAGGATTTCCTTCTTTTTTAAGGCTGAGCAATCTTCTATTGTATATACACACTATATTTTGTTCATCCATTGATCTGTCCATGGACACTTGGGTTGCTATGTGGCTATTCACAATTTTGGCTATTGTGAATAATGCAGTTATGAACATTGATGTACAAATATCTTTTCCACTCCCTGCTTTCAAAATCTTTGGGGTGTATACCTAGAAGTGAAATTTCTGAAGCATATGGTAATTGTGTGTTAAATTGTTTGAGGAACCGCCATACCGTTTTCCACAACAGCTGCAGCATTTTACATTCCTCCAGCAGTACACAAGTGTTCCAATTTCTCCACATCCTCACTGACACTTAGTTCCTTGTTTTTTGATAATAGCCATCTTAATGGATGTGAATGTTACCTTGTTATAGTTTGGAATTGCATTTCCCTAATGGTTAGTGATGTTGAGTGTCTTCTCATGTATTTAATGGCCATTTGGATATCTTCTTTGGAAAAATGCCTATTCAAGTCCTTTGTCCATTTTTGAAATGGGTTGTTTTTTATTCTTGAGTTTTAGGCCTTTTTTAAATATATTCTGGATATTAATCCCTTATCAGATATATGAATTGCAAATATTTTCTCTTATTCTGTGGGTTGCCTTTTTACTCTGCTGTCCTTTGATGCACAAAAGTTTTTAATTTGATGAAGTCCAATTTATCTATTTTTTTCTTTAGTTGTGTATGCTTTTGGTGTCATATCCAAAAATCATAGCCAAATCCAGTGTCATGAAGCTTTTCCCCTGTTTTTCTCTAAGAGTTTTATCTCTTATGTTTAGGTCTTCAATCCATTTGAGTTAATTTTTGTAAGGTAGGGGTCCAGCTTCACTCTTTTACATGTGGATATTTAGTTTTCCCAGTACCATTTGTTGAAGACTGTCCTTACCCCATTGAATAGTGTTGGGACCCTTGTTTAAAATCATATAACCATATATGCAAAGGTTATTCTGGGGCTTTCTATTCCATAACTCATTTTTAATGGGTGTTCTTGATCTATAAAATGGACACATCATAGTTTATTCAAGCATTCCTCTATTGATGGACATATGGATTGTGTTCAGGCTTTGCCACTACAGGCAGTGTTTCAGTAAACATCCTAGGATATGTAGTCTTACATCCTGGTGCTTTTATTTCTCCATGATAGAGTCACAAAAGTGAAATTGCTATATGTTTAGTTTTTAATTTCAGTAGGCAGGTTATTTTGTTAAAGGATATATCAATTTATCTTTCTGTCAGCTGTAGATGAAAGCCTGTTTCTCCGCATCCTTGGTAGCATTTAGAAATCTTTTTAATGTTCCCCAATATGAGCAGTTTAAAATGGTAAGAGGCCTTTATTAGTCAGTATTTAACAGTGAAAAGTGAAAGGATGCTGACAAATATTTCTTATATATTTGAAAGACATTTACTCTTGGTTTTAAGAAGAAAAATATCTCTGTCCTTCACAACATGAAAAATGCAAGTGAGAACAGATACTTATTTGTATGTGCAGTTGAATAAGTAAGTTAATATTTTTAAGTATTAAGTATTAATACTTAAGTATTAATACTTTAAGTATTAAAGTTTTAATTATTTCTCCTGCTTTCGACTATTTTCTTGAAGTAAGCAAGCTAGCCAGTGGCTTCTAATTTTTCCTAGCTTAACGCAGATACTGAAAGAGAAGAAGGAGAAGAGTTTGAAGACAACATGGATGTTTTTGATGACAGCAGTTCCAGCCCTTCTGGCACCTTAAGAAATTATCCACTCACCTGCAAAGTTGTTTATTCCTACAAGGTTTGTATTTTTCTAACATATTGCTCTTATTAAATTGTGACAACTCTGAATATACACACAACTGTATCTACCCAGCCTTTCATGCTGTGCTTACCATACATTGGTGTTCACTTAGTATTAGAGGTAGCATAACATAGTGGTGAGGAGTCGAGGCTCTGATGTGGGACTCCTGGGTGAAAATCCTGTCTCTCCCACTTATGAGCGATACGACACTTGTCCCGAGTCTCCGTGAGCCTAGTTTTCTTATCTATATTATGGGGATAATGTTATAAGGTTAGTTTTAAGATTAAATGAGATGACACTTTTATGGCAAAGCACTTAGTACAGTGCCTGACATCTTGTAAACTCTCAGTACATAGAATTCTTACCCTTCTCAGCAGTTGCCTGCTTGACATAGAACCCTCCATTAGGATGACCCTCAAAACTCATGTTAAAAGACAGTTGTTTACAAAGCAGTTTTGTTAAACTTTACCTCTCCTAATCTTAATATAACCACCTCTTGTTTCCATGTTAAGCAGGGACCTGGATAAAAAGATGCCAGAATTTCTAAACCTCATTTGGTATAATAGTTCTTAATCTCTCTCACCCCTGCCCTGCTTTCACATTAACTTTTTATTCATACAAAGTAAACTGCATTTCAATTCCCAGTTCCTCTCTGTCCCTCACTCCTCATCGAGTCCATCAGCCAGTCCTGTTGAGTCCACCTCATATCCTGAATCCAGGCCCTTTGCTTTGATTAGTGTAAAACGAAAAAGCTCGTAATTGGTATCCCTTCTTCATATTTGCCTCTTAACAGTCCATTTTTCACTCTGCAGCCAGAATTATCTCTAACACATAAAGGAAATTATTTTATTTCCCTGCCTAAAACCCTTGTAAAGCTTTCTATCACATATAGGAAAACAAACTCTACAATAGGGTCTATAATATACAGATTGATCTTCCTAGTTTCATGTCAGACCATTCCCCCACCTAACCCACTTACTATACCTTAGCCACTCTGGCTGCCTTTCAGTCTTCAAAAGCACCATGCTCCTTCCAGATGTGACAACTTTGCACTTGGCTGCCCCGTCTTCCTAGAACTGTCTTTCCCCCAATGTTGGTTGGCTGCCTACTGCTGTTCATTGAGGCTCAGCTCATGTAGTGCTTCCTCGGGTCTCCTCTGACCACCTAAATACATACCTAACTCCTCCGTCACTCACTACTCTCTATACCATTGCCCTCTTGCGCTTTTTAAATGGACTGTATAGCACTTATCCCCAGCCAGACTTACTCCTACTTGTTGTCATAGTTCTTTGTTTGGCTCCCCACTGAAAGTTCGTGAAGGCAGAAACCTTGTCTGTGTCTGTACATCCTGTCTGTGTGTGTTCAGCACCTAGGACAGTGCCTGGCACATTGTAAGTCCTCCGTAAATAATTGTGGTGTGAATAAATGAATGATGTAAGAAAGGCATGAACAAATGAACCCTCCTCTGGCTCCCATGCTGATGGAGACCCAATGCTTAAGGGACAGGAAGAGAGAAAGGATGTGGAGAGAATCTTCAACAATCGTATACGGCACGGCCTCACTCCCACTGTCAGCATCCCTGGGTAGCCAGAAGTTGGCTGTATTTACTCTTTGACATCAGTCGTTTCCAGACTTTTTAGTTTAGCATCCTTTCATTATATATTTAAATTAAAAAGACTTCCTCTTTTCTAAAAGGATTGGGATTTTTTTGTTTTCATTGTAAGCTATATTGATAATCTTTCGAAAATTTGAAGTCATCTTCTGAGATGCTTGGAAAGGTGTTATAGAGTCTTATAAAACTAAGTTTGGGAATGTTTCCCCATCTCACCTCTCAATAGTGTATTTACTTTGAAGTTTAGAATTAAAATTTAAGGTCCTTAAATGGAGAGGGTCCTAAGGGTCTGAGTGATTACAAACATCTCACATTCATCCAACAGTCCCTGAATGGGAATATCCCTGCCATGTCCCTACGGTAAATCAGATTGTAAAATTGTGTTTAATCAGTTAATCATTGAACATTTATTGAATGTCCATTTTGTGATAAGCTCGGGGGATATAAGATTTAATATGACATAATCCCTCCCCCCTGAGAAATGGATAGTCTGAGGGAGTAAATATTAAACTGAAAACAACAGAATATGTATGAAAACATTTATAGTAGAGGTAAAATCACTAATTCTTCTTGTGATGGTTGGGAGAAATGTTACAGACAAGGTTGCATTTAAATTAGGTCATGGATAAGATCTTTCTAGGTAGGGAAGGGAAGGAACCTTCTAAGCAAAGAGAACGATCGATACAGAGACATAGTTTGATGAGATTATGGGGTATTTGGGAAATGTTAAATTCAGTGATACATGAGCATCAAATATGGGGAATTAGAGCAGCTGGAAATAAAGATATTTGCTGTCAGATAGGAAAGTTGACCAGGCTGTAGTTTGGCTTTTATCCTGGCTGGGAGGAGCCACGGGGTGTTCTAAAATCAGACTGAACTTTTCAGAAGGTGCTCCTGGTCGTGGCATTGATACTCTAGAGGATCGATTACTAACTGTAAGCCTAATAGTGATTCGTATAGTCCAGACCAGCCAGGAAGACCTAGATAATGTGGTGAAAATGAAGAAAAGCTATATTTAAGGACCATATTCAAAAGCCTTAAAAATACTCATAACTTTTTTGACCCTACTAGCATATATCCTAAGGAAATGACCCACAGTATAGAAAAATGTTTTGGATACAAAATGTTCTTTCATCATAGTACTACTTTATAATAACTCAAAGTTGGCAATCCAATAAGGGAATAGTTAAATAAACTTACTATTCACATAATGTAACAATAACAAAATGTTATGAAAATAATTGAAAATTAGATTTTTTTATGTAAGAATAAATGCTGCATTATGACCAAAAAAAAGTAACATACCATATTGCCTATACCGTAACACCCCAATTATGCATATTTCCAGTTTTTCTGCAATGACATGATTACTTTTATTATCTGGGAAAAAGTATATTGTTTTAAAAGAAAACAGGAAATTTAGAGAGAGCATGAGAGTAATGGAGGACCTGGTTACTTCTGGAGTTCTGGCTGTCACTGGATATTAGGGCTTCAGGAGGTAGTGTGAGAGTATGTCTTTATTTAATAACCATTTACTGACCACTTGCTGTCTTTAGTTGGGATAAATGAGAAGAATTACATTCCCTGACTTAAGTAAGTCGTTTAGTAGGAAGCCCACAAGGACAAACGACTCACTAGAGTTCCGTGGTCGTCAATGTTAGAGGGATGCATACAGCCTCATAACAAGAGGAGGAGGCAGCTTATTGTGGGTGGTCTGGGAGAATACGTGAGCTGGGCCTCAAGTCATGAGTAATAATAGTAGCTACCATTTACGAAGTACTATGTGCCTGGTACCATATAGTTTTTTTCTAATCCCTTCAATAACCTTATAAGGAAGATACTATCAACCAATCCCTAATTCACCAAATACGACTTGAGTACCTTGCATGTACCGTGCTGTGCTCTTTCCTAGGCTTGAGGATATAGCATTGATCAACACAGACAAGACTCTCTGCTCTCATGGAGCTTACATTCTAATAATGATAAAAGGAAAACCAAGGCACAGAGAGGTCTTATGGTCACTTGCCCACAGAAACAGACTGAAGCTAAACTTGAACTCACAGTAGTCTACATCCATTCATCAGGTGGGAAAGAGGAAGCAGGGCCTGCCGGAAAGAAGGTACAGCCTGGTAACAGCAGAGAGGCAAGGAAGACATGGTGTGTTCAGAGAACAGGGAGTAGTGTGTACTGGGGCCAAAGCATCAAGAGACCTAGGGGACCAGACTCTATAGTCTTGAGTGCTGTGCAAAGGACCTCACTTTGTCAAGTGGAAGACTTGGTCACTGCTTGGGGACGGCATGGTCAAGCCAGTGTCTGCTTATATAATAACGACGTTGGACAACTTGCATGGATCACCGTGACTTTTTTACAGGGGCAACAATATATTTAAAGGTGTTTTTATCCCTCCTGCTTTGCTCTTGCACATATTGACATTGGTTGTGTCGGTACTTTTTAAGTCTTGCCATGGAATTAGGAAAAACATCTTTGTTATTTATATAGATGCCTTTTGCTGGTATAGTCAAGGCACAGTGTGGCTTCAGATTAGCAAAGACGTTCCATTGGAAAAGCTGTTAATATCAAGAACCAATGAGCTTGTTTTCCTCATATTTTGAGACCAGAGATAATTTACTTACCATTCTGGTCCTGGAGTACTTTTGTGATTGGTCAGCCATTTTCAATACTATTTTTTGTCTCAACCAATGTCCAGAATCTGGGTTTGATGAAATGTTATAATGCACATGAAATGAGAAATGAGTCTGAGGAAAGTGACTCCTATTCTTGCCTTGTTTTTGCTTGTGTAACTTAGAGATATTTTATACTTTTGAGATTGTGAGATTTGAAAAACTTTACGGTCTCAGGTGATAGTTTTAACTGATCTTGGGACTTGGGAAAGCTTTTAAGACTGTTCACTTGAGAGCCAGAAGAGGCCAGCAGGCCCCTCCCTGTTTACAGGTGACGGGCAAGTCTCTTTAGGAAACAAAGCCACATAGTCTCTTTCTCCAACCCCTCTGCAGAGCCCCTGAGGGTTTGCTCTCAGATTCTACAGCCTCAGGGCAGTATCTGGGTGGCTAGTGCAAGAAGGCTTCTGCTTTCAGGGATAATAAAACTATCACAGCAACTTGTGCAGAAGCATGCAAGTGGATCAGCCAGTTTCCACAGTTAAGTTGGAACATAATAAATCCAAACTTTGACAAAACTTAATCATTTCGTTTCCTACAACTTTCTTCTCTTGCCCACTGTTTTACAGTGATTTACAGATCAATTCTAGGTGCTGCTCAAGCTATCATCCAATCCATATACATAGTTCCTTGCATTTCACAGCATGCACCTCCGCGGCGGTAGCTTCTGGTGCAGTTCTGATATGGTGCGTTTTCCTTTGCCCATGCTTCCCAAGTTGTCATGGTTCTGTGCTTACTCATCCCACCTTGACTTTGCAATCCTCCCAAGTATGGCAGGATTGTCATTTTGAAGAAATGGAGGCATCAAGAAGTTGATTAACTTTCGTGTAGCTGGAACCCTGGTCCTCTCCTTCCAGCAGAGTGCTGTGTTCACTGAGCCTGATTGCCTCTTCAAGATTCCGTTTCTCCAGTTTTGGTTGTGGCTTTATTTTGTTTAGTTCTTTGAAAGTAAAACTTCACCTCATTATGATAGTTTTACAACACTTAAAATTTTATGTTCAATACATTTTTCAAAATCATTTCAACATTTTGAATCCCAGTTTTTGTTATGATCAGTTCACATCTGCTCTTTATCTAACCTTTTTAATTTTGTCCATGACCATCCTACATTGCAGGCTTCTCAACCAGATGAGTTGACCATTGAGGAGCATGAGGTGTTAGAAGTGATTGAAGATGGAGATATGGAAGACTGGGTAAAGGTATATTCCTTTGCTCATATCGCCCCTTCTTGTGACATTTTTAGGAGTTTGTTTTGGTTCTTGTTATGCCCTGTCCAGATGGTGTGTGCAAACCTGTTTTGTCACATGTCTTTCACTCAGGCTCGAAATAAAGTTGGCCAAGTCGGTTATGTGCCAGAAAAGTACCTACAGTTTCCCACCTCGAACAGTCTCCTGAGCATGCTGCAGTCGTTGGCTGCTTTGGACAGTCGGTCACATACATCCAGCAATTCCACGGAGGCCGAACTCGTTTCAGGCAGCCTCAACGGAGATGCCAGTGGTAAAGACTGAAACAAGGCACTCTTTATTTGGTCACATGTGGCCTAAACTGTGGTAACCTGGAGTCAGCCTTCAGTAGGTTAAAAAGCACAACTCTATTCCTATTCTATAACATGTTTCCTTTATTTGGTCATGTTTATCCTTTATAGTAGAACCCAAAAGTTGATCTTCATTGAGTAAAAATATTACAGCTTTACGCTTATTCTGAGTGACACCCTTTTAATTGTCACATGAGCATAGGGGTGGTTGCAAAAGTAACCCGGCTGTCATTGTTCTTACTGCATTTTTCTCTTTCATGCTACCTAGTCTGTTTTGTGAAAGCACTTTATGACTACGAGGGCCAGACAGAAGACGAATTATCTTTTCCTGAGGGAGCAATCATCCGAATCTTGAACAAAGAAAACCAGGATGATGATGGCTTCTGGGAAGGGGAATTCAACGGGCGGATTGGAGTTTTCCCATCGGTGCTAGTAGAAGAACTTTCAGCCTCAGAAAATGGTGACACTCCATGGATGAGAGAGATTCAGGTACGTGAAAGGGCAGGAAGCTGAATTAAAAGATATTTAAAGAAAATGATTTCCAAGGAGTCAGTTGACCCACGCAAAAGTGACCTGTAGTCTCAACCTCACCCCTAACGCTCCAGCCCTCGGTTGCCAGGTTTCTGCAAAGTTGAATTGGGGAAAGCAGGGACTCCTCAGTCAGCCTCTTGTGAGATGGCTGTATCACACCCCTACTCTCCTGTATTCTGTTCTTTGAATCAGTTAACCAAAATGCTAACTTGTATGTGACATGCAAAACAATGGTTTGGTAGAGAGACAGAAACAAACCAGAGGGGGAAAGTGTTGTCTCTGTGGTTAGTTCATGTAGTAAAAATATTAGCTTGCTCTTTCTCTCCCTCACTGTCAAAGCCTCCTGCCCAGCCCAGGTCGTGCCCGTCCATTTAAGCAAACCGATGAGCCTGCCAGGACCCCACTATACTCACGTGGCCCTACACTTAACATGCCTTTACAGGAAACCCCTAATTTGGATCTGTCACAGCAGGCCTGACAGGCCCAGGACTATAAGGAACATGTCTGCCCATCTTGTGTGGTGGTGTAACCACTTAGCCTGACATTTATAAAACATGGGGAAGTCAAAAACTCAGCCAATTATTTTATCTTCACACAAAAATACAACTTGTCCCTGTTTTTGTTCTTCACAGAATTTACTGAATTGACTGTTTTAGTATGTTTTCAAGAGAATTCTAGAGAATGGTTTGACTTGATAACTGTTTAAGATAAACTATAGTGAGTGGTATTATGAGGTCTGTGAGAGGAAAAAGTTAAATGCAACACAAAATTAGGGTTTGGGGTGGTTATTTAGGCTCATGTGCTTCTAATGAGGCTGATAAAAAAATGTCATTAGTCAGAACTGAGCTCCAGAGAAAAGTCACTGGTCCGGAGTAGTCGGGGAAGCCAGCTAGTTTCTCCTTCCTGAGGTGAGCACATTGTAACCTCTGTTCCCTTGGCGGCAGATCTCTCCTTCCCCCAAGCCACCTGGCTCCCTGCCTCCACTGCCGCTGTACGACCAGCCTCCTAACAGCCCGTACCCCAGTCCAGATAAGAGGAGCTCCCAGTACTTCCCCCGCTCTCCTTCAGCAAATGGTAAGTGCTCTCCTGGACTTGGGTCAACATGCATTTTCATTCAGAAATCTACTTGTTCACACACATACAACTCTTTTCATTGAAAGGCAAACAGATCTGCAGCAGAGTTTGTATTGCTCGACAACACAAAATGAGCTTCTTTGGTTCTCTCCCTTAGAAAATAACCTCCATGCTGAGTCGCCAGGATTCTCACAGGCACCAAGGCATACTCCTGAGACCACCTCCTATGGCAAACTGCGACCTGTAAGTCTCTGATCTAACAGCATGATAGAATGCACAGTTCTTCCAAGTGGAAAGTTAGAAATTAGTGTTTCCTGTGTGTTACTAACTCCACCATGCAAGGGTGAGAGGGGTTTGGGAAGATAAAAAGAGCTTTTAGAAAGGAAGGCTATAAAAATCAACACATCTGGGAAGATCCAGTCTATACTGGCACTTCTTTCTGAGTCATGGTGAGATGCAAGATGATAGCTATGAAAGTGTATTTAAATTACAACCAGCTCTATGAGCATTAACGTGTCGAATTATGAAACAGAAGCACTTTTTTTCAGCAAGCATTTATTGAGAACCTATTTTGGGGGTCTATATTTGCCTCTTTGAGGGACACTGAGATGAAATAAGATATACTTCATGCCCTCTTGAGGTTTGAGGGCTGTGTCAAGGAGAAAAAGCTCTTATAAGTAATCACCCCACTTACTCCTCACTCCACTGCCTGCCATTGCCGCCGCCCACCAACTCTTCCAGAGTCGTAACTTTCACATGCTAACCCAGTGCATACTCTGCAGTGTTGGTTTCCTGGACCCCCTTTCAGCATTTGACACCATTCCTTGAACTACGCACTTCCGTTGGCTTTGTTCATTCAGCAGATGTGTATTGAGTGCTTTGTTAAGGGTCTTGGTTCCTCATCCTAAATGTGATGGGAGACCGTTGTAAGGTTGTAAGCAGGACAGAGATAGGACTGCATTTTTCCAGTTTTGCGTTTTTAAAACAGTACTATGGCAGCTAAGTGGGGAATGAATGGAAACTGGCAGAATGGACATGGGAGCCATTAGGAGGAGTCTGGAGCCATGGTCCAAGCAGGAGGGACCAGTAACATGGATTGGTGGGAGGGCGGCAGTGGAGAGAAATGGGCCACTGTGTCGCACCACCCTTTCCTGGCTTACTTTCTACGTCTCTGGCTCTTCCTTTTCATTGAACTTGGAGGCTTCTCGGCCTCTGTCCATCTCTGCTGATGCTTCTTAGGATTCGGTCCATAGACTGCTTCTCTGTAGTCATTAAACTCACTCTCCTTGTAATCTCATCTGCTGCCACAGCTTTGATAGCTATTTATTTACTGACAACTCCCAGATTTATAACTGCCAATCCAATCTTTTCCCTGAGCTTCAGACTTGTGAACATCTCAGTATGTATGAACCAAACCCCCAGAACTGAGCAAAATGAGTTAATTATGGTCCCTACCAGTGCTCTGGCCTCCCACAAACAGTCATCACCAAATCCTGTCAAGCTTCCCTCAGAGACAGCTGTCAATCTTTCCACTTCTCTGCTTCACACAGCCTGCACCAGTTCAGGCTGATGGCACCTCTTATTCAGATGACTGCAGAAGTCTCATAAATTGTCTTCTCACCGATACCTTTGCCTACCTCCACTCTTTTCTCCAAACCATTACCTGAATCATTTTTTCACACATCTGATACTGTTTAAAATCCACCAAAGATTCCTCTTTGCCTCCAGAATAAAGCTGATTTCACAACTTAACCCCAGCCTACCTCTCTAGTCTTCTCTCTTGCAACTCTCCTTTCAAGACATGTTGCAAAGGTTTTCAGTTCTCCAAGCATTGCTCTCTCTTGCCTCCAACTCCAGGCCTGTGCTGTGGACGAGGCTTTTAGGGCCACAGTGACTCTTATGCCTGAGGCTGAAAGCCTAGGCAAGAACCTGATTACTGGGTTTCACATTTCATCCGGAATAGTAACTCCTTCTCAGTATGGGAAAGAATGAAAAGAAGGTTGAAAGCACATGCACAGAGCATTTCTGAGGTCCCTGGGGTGCCCGTGTCCTTCAATAGATGACTGGTTGGGGTTTGGATGCTTTAGGCACTGAATCAGGAAGCTGACTGATAATTCATGTAACTGTTTCCTGCTCAGGTCCGGGCAGCTCCCCCTCCACCTACACAGAACCACCGAAGGCCAGCAGAGAAGATTGAGGATGTGGAAATCACACTGGTGTGATGATGGGTTTGCCCGTCTGCTGTTACTGCTACAATCAAGGCCAGGCTTGGAGTTTGGCCAGTCTTGTTTTTTAGGCACCTTTGCATGATGATGACTCTTCAACAGAGCAAAAACCAGGAAGATTATATGTGACTGAGTGGCCTGGTGGACTCCTCCATGTTTTGAATATTTTGTGCCTTTTTTTGTTGTAATTTTCTATGTCATCTCTCCTACCATAGCACAAATCGTCGTGGGCCCTCAAAGCAGAGAGGGGGACAGCCCTCATGCCCACCAGTGGTCCATTTTTATATGAGACTCAAGACCAGGCCTTGTTCAGGGCACAGTCACAGAGATACTGACCATGTGCGCCCGTACAGTATATTACTGTGGCCACAGGATGTGGCAGAGATGCTCATCTTTCTTCAAGTGGCTTTTGCTCGTCTGATTGAGTTTAATCAAATCATGTTGGCTCCATAAGGAAGCAGAAGGAGGGATTTCAGGAGAGGCTGGCTCCTCCCTACAGTTAGTCCCCGGACTGAGAAAGTGGAACCTTATTGGAAACATGTGGACTGCCCAGAGTTTAGCGCCAATTGCATTAATGCACATCTCTTCCACAACTAACAGATTTAAAACAATAACAGTGTCCTTTGTATTAATATTTATGCCATTCATTTAGTATTAGTGGAGCTAATATGGAGGGGCTGAACTAGTAGCCAAATCTTGTCCATCACATAGACTAATAGAAAGGAGGCTGTGGCTAAAGCAGAAATGTAGCTTCCAGATCTGAAATGAGCTGATTTAATGTTCTTTTTATACTTGGGTATTTTTCATCTTGATTTTTGCAGCATATACTCTTCTGACCAGTATCCTTAGACTCTGAATGTCTAGATAAATTGGGGGACACATACTTGCCTTGTTAAGCTTCTCTACTGGGAGCCCCTAGTATTTTTTTACTCCCAAGTCGGTGCACTGGCCCAGACAACCATTGTGTCTGGTCCAGATCAGTGGCCACTCCTGGTGGAAAATGCAGCTTCCCAGGTCCCACTGACATGACATTTCCTAGGGAGGAAGAACCTGTGGCTCATGGAGGAAACCAGCTTCCTGTGAAAAAGGTCTAAAGGATTGCGCACTCTGCACAAGTGCAAATTGATGAGGAAAAGACAAATTCTCCGCGTCACAGGGAGAGCCAGGGGTAGCTTTGTCCACGGGCGAGCAAGCCCACAGCAGCAGGTGTCCCAGGGTAGGCCTCGGTCAGCTCTCCACCTCCTGTGCAAGACAGGAGTGTGTTACCTGGGGACTGAGGTATATTGGCCAGTTGCTTACTTTTTTAAGAAATCAAATTTGCAGAATTTAATCTAACAGTTGTAGTATGCTTTGAAAATTCCATCCCTCCTAAGACTCTAAAAACTTGAAATACTCGCCAAATGTCCCCATCAGATTTTTGACCAAAAGTAAAGTCATAGCTGAAGAAATTTTCAGTTAGTCATTTGATCACTTCAGTGATAATACCCATTGATGAATCTTCTCTGTGATTTGGGGGTTTTGGGTTTTGGGGGGTTTTTTTGCTTTTGTCTTTTTTTGGCATTTCTTAGCCTGTTGATCTATTTGAGGTCTTTTTGTGTTAGCAAACTTATTCTTAAGTTTAAAAAAAAAAGTTGAAAGGGTGGGTTTTTTAAAGATTTTAAAGTTTGCCGCCATGCTAAACATCTTCAAAGCACTTTAAAAATGTTCAAAGTGCATAAAATCAGGCAGTTCTTGCCACCCAGTCTTGTATTCTCTTTAGCTAGCCAAATTGTCCTCGAATCTCGGTTTTCCACATTCTCAGAGGGTTATTTGAAATTTTTTGTTATATTTTAAAATATTTTTTGGAAGAGCTGCTAATTTTATTTTAAAAAACAAAGTTGTAAAATATGCCTCCTTTTTAAAAAGAACCCCTCCCTCCAGGACATGTAATCCAGCATCACAGTGCACAGGGTCGGCTCGGAGGGAGCCTCTGTGCAGACATGCTTTCTTTACAGTGGCTGTAAAAAGTTTGTATTTATTATGTATAAAATGTTGAATAATAAAAAAACGGAATTAAGTTTTCTAAGTTTACTTATAAAAAGATGTGGGTAAATAGGCTTTTCCAAATCGACAGTGCTTCCTATAAAGGCCCTCCTGGGCCCTCCTGTAAACCATACAACAGATACAGAGAGAGGGAAGTGAATTCATCCATCCATGGGACAAACAGTCCCTGATGCCACCCACCTACCAGGTATAATAACATCCTGACTACTAGAGAGAGAGTAGTAAGTTGTGGCTTTGCTTTCAGGGTTCTTTCTGGGTGCAGAGGGGACAGGTACACACAAGGACAGTACTGTGTCACATGTGCTGGAAGGGAGGAGAGGACAGCATACTGAGGGAGTTGAGCAGGGAATTCTGGTTCTGCAGCTGGAGAGGTGAGAGGAAGGTCACAAAGTCCCTTTAGAGGATATAACCGCTGGCTTCTAAGAAGTGGGCATTCTGGACGACGGCCTTTTCCTAAGCCTCCACCCTGAGGAGTAATGAATCAAGCAAAGATTTTACTGATCCCAGGAGTGAATAGAGAATCCTGGTGAAAGGCTGAGTCCCTCTGGCCGCCAGCCGGCCACACCGAGGACCCAGAGTTCAGCATGTTTGAGGAGGCCCCACAGCTCTCCTCTTCCAGTGCTGCACATGTGCGATATGTATTCTTGCAGACGTTTTCAGGGTGTAAAACTCGTATGTTTATACATTGCCCTTTTAAACATTCCTGTGGTGATGAATGTTTAGGTTGTATCCCCCCATTTGCTATTAGAAAGTTGAAATTAACGTCTTTGTACATAATTCTTCATAAATTTGTTCCAGTACAAATATTGGGTAAACTTCTAAATATGTAATTTGAGAGTCACAAAGCTATGTGTGTACTGTTTTAGATTTTGCCAAATTGGCCTTCAAAATGATTGTATCCATTGATACTTCCATCAGCAGCATAGGAGACAACACGGACTCTAGAGTCTGAAGGTCTGAGTGACATCCTGGCTCCCACCTGACAGCTGCGGGAACTGGCCTCAGCATCCTCAGTGGACACCTGAAAGTAATGCAGCAGAGAAGGATGCAAAAAGCAAGCAGCACAGCGTGATATCACCAGTGTTCCTCACCATCAGCTTCCACCTTCAGCATCCTTCTTCAGAACTGGGATCCTTCCAGCCTCACAGTAACAAAGGGTTGTCATAGGGCCCAAGAGAAAGAGTGTGTGTGAATGTGCTTTAGCGTAAATAGGGGAAGTGCTGTCAGTGCACATTAAGTACTTCCATCTTCTGCCTTACTCTGCTAATGAAAGCTGCTCACATTTGAGACTGCTGTTGGCATCAGAGGCCTAGTCTGTGACCAGGGGACAGAGGTAAGCTAATTGCCCCACCCTAATGTCATAGCTACATCTTGGCTTCCTTCATCACAGGAACTAGTAGCTGTCAAGTAACCCAGTCAGATTCACGGCACATACCTGGATCCCCTTCCTGACCCTCCGTCCCAGCCCACGTCTGAAACAAGTGAGAAGATGTCATCTGGTCTTAGCCCTGCCACCGCTCAATGGACAACCTTCCCCTCCAAACTGCCACATCCCCAGCTTTAAAAGAAGTAGAAAAAGATCATTTCCAGGGGTTATCCAACTCTTGTTCTAGATAAGTTCACTTTCTAGATGCAGAGTGAGGACATCACACAAAAAGGTTGCAATACTTGAGAACAGACTTACTAACACACAGACTTCTCATGATGCCCAGAAATTGGCAACAAAATCCAAGCCACTGGACTGTCCCTGGGACAAAGCAAACCTCGTCCTCCAGGTTGTGACCACATTCCAGGCTGCACTGTTCACTCGCTGCCCACGGAACTCGGCCGCAGCTTTTGGTTGTGGGGCCAATTTACTGTCAAACCCTCTCTGAATGGCCTTAGGAAAAATCTGACTGCTCTGAATCTTTGCATTTATTTTGCTCATTATGAAGTTGTTTTTTATGACAAAAATACAACCAAATAACAAATTTTAGTTGAGAAGGGGGAGAATTGTCATTTGTCCCAAAATCCTACAATTGACACAACCAGTGTATTTCCTCCTAGACCCTGTGTTTGCCGTTACTGCTTGATCTGCCATGAATCTGTGAATACCAAAGAACATCCTGTTCCTGAACCATTTTCGTGGTCCCACTGGCCAAAAAGCAAATGTACTTCTGCCGTGTTTGTTTCAGAGAGCTCTACTCTGGGAATATTTTACTGGAGTATTATCCTGAAACAACAGAAATGAACCCACATCCCTTCTACACTGTGTGCTAACCACCTAAGCATCCTTTTTTTTTTTTGTTTTAATTTTTTATTGGGGAATGTTGGGGGCAACTGTGTTTTTCTCCAGGGCCCATCAGCTCCGAGTCAAGTTGCTGTCCTTCAATCTAGTTGTGCAGGGTACAGCTCAGCCCCAAATCTGTTTTCAATCTTTAGTTGCAGGGGGCACAGCCCACCATCCCATGTGGGAATTCAACTGGCAGCCCTGTTGTTCAGAGCTCACACACTGGATACTGGAAGGAAACACTCAACTGAGCCATCCGGCCGCCCCCTAAGCATCCTTCTTCTTGTCACCCATTTGTTCCTATGAGGGGCAGGCAGGAAAGAGCCAAGTCAAACATCCTGTATTCAAGTCCCTCAGCCACCTCAATGAGTTATGACCTTAGACTTGTCCCTTCACCTTTCTGGGCCTTGCTTTCCTCATCTGTAAAGTGGGAATAAAAAGGCAATACAAACTTCCTAAGATCCAGGACGATCAAATAAGATAATGTACAGGTAAGCTGAAAATAATTATGACTAGTAGATATGCGTCCAGAGAAAGAAAACAGCCTGCACCCAGACAGGGTCTGAATCTCACAGGTAGGTCCACACCTGGTGCCACCAGGATTCCTCCAGAGACCATTTTAGGGGCGAGGACCACCACTATCCAATTGCTATTTGTCATGTCGGAAAACTTAACTGCCCCAGGCCATGTTCTGGGCACTAGTCATGCAAATGACTCAGACCTCATCCCTGTTACCAGGGGCTCACATCTGGTGAGAGACTCAGGAACACCAGACTTGAGCCAAGCTGTGTCTTCCCAGGACAGAGAGATGACCAAGGGGTGAAGGAGCCCAGAACAGGGCTTCTGTCGACTCTCCTTCTCAGGTCTCAGGCAGGGCAGGCAGAGGAGGTGGTACCCACACCCGCAGAACAGCTTCAGGAAGGAGCTGGCTCACCTTTGGTGAGACCCAGAGCCATGGGGCGGGAAGACTCATAGATAAAGAAACTCCTTGCCCTGGAACACACTGACTTGCCCAGTGTCTTTCAGGAAGACAACTAGGAGCAGAACCTAGAAGACCAGGCCAGCCCCTCTCTGCAGAACCTGCATCCAGTTTTCAGAAAAGGGGGAATCAGAGGCCTGGGTTCTTATGCCAGCTCTGCTGTGTGCGCATGCGCGAGGCCCTGCCCCCTCTCTGGGAGGCAGCACCTGAGTACTGAAAACCTGGAGAGTACTGAACACCTGGAGAGGTGCTCAGCTCCAGGGCTCTACCCCGACCCCAGCAGGGACTGCAGAGACTAGAGGTGCAGCCTTCCCAGCTGCATGCCCTCTGAGCACTTGCACACTCGCCTTTGCCAGCCCCTCTTCCTCCAGGCCCACCTCATTTTCCAGAACACCTTGGCCTGCCTCTGGCTCCTCCAGGAAGCATTCCTTCCAAGTTAAGATGTGTGTACTCCCTGAGATGTGGTAACTGCACCCCAAAATGTGCTGTCAGATTCACCCCATGAAGGGGAGGCTTACGGGAAGCAGAGGGGCTGCTGTCCCAGGAGTCGAGTGAAATCATTTCCCGAGCACCTTTTCTGGCCTATCGAAGCAGTCTTCCCTGCAACCCGGAGGTACTTGCCCCACATGGTATAGCTGGTAACAGCCTCCTGTTCAACTCACTCCTGTCGCTCTGCATGTTTCTCACTTCAAGGGACTCCAAGTTCAGGCCCAGGGCCCAGAATAGAAAAGATGCAGGGAAGGATTTAGGTTAGACATGTGGACGGGAAAGGGGCCACATATTAAACCTGACAAGCGCAGGAGACTGAAAATAACCACATAAGATGGTGTGAGCATAAAAAAATTCATAACTAAGTGGGCCATGGCGGGAAGTCACATCTTTAGCTACCTTCATAAATTCAATCTTCACCTTAAGTGTGCCCGTGTATTGTCTTTTTGCACCTAAGATGACATCCTAGGAATGTCAGTAATCCCTTTTTCCGGACCAGAGCAGGAAAGTACAGAATCCCTCATTATTATTACTGTCCCTTGATTAACATCTCTATGTGAACTATTAACTATCCTGTACCCACCTCTGTGAAAGAAGCACCTGTCTCTCCAATTTTATCCAATCCCAGAGATTTCCCCGCTTTGCCTTCTCCCCACCCCCTTAATCCATCACCAACGGATTTCATGTAACCCTCCTCCTTAGGTTCTATGTATAAAATAAGCTACAAACTGCCATTTCACGGAGCATCTTCTCAGTCCGTTGAGATTTGGCTTCCCAGCAACTATCGTCAGTTTGGCTCAAATAAACTCTTATTTTCTCTTAGGCTGGATGTTTTTCGTCGATAGACATAAAGCTAGAGTCGCCCCCTGGCAAGGGCACACCACTGGGGCACGGGCCACGCCCTGCAGCCCTGCCTAACTGGGAGCCCAGATTCTCTGACATTTTGCTTTTAAAAAGTGTAATAGTCACAATCTAGTTGTGCCAGGCGTGTGGCCTCACATCAGTTAACCTCTCTGAGCCTCAATTTTCTTGACCGTGAAAGAGAGACCTATCTCCCAAGGTGGCTGGGAGGAACAAACACTGCAGGAAAAGCAGAGCACCGGGCCTAACACATAAGCACTGGGTAATGATGGTGGATACTGGAAGGAAACACTCATCTTCCAGCCGTGGATCCCAGGAGGTGGGAGAATGGCCTCTGCAGACACTAGGCAACTGGTGACTCCTGGTGGCTGCCAGGAGCCAAGGCATGAGGGCTGGGCCTTCGGGAATCCTACATGCGAAGATGCTGGACTCCCAGTATGGACTTCAACTTAGACCTGTCAAGTCTTTGAGTAAGAGAATTTAGCCACTTAAACATTTCCTGAGGCTTTCTCTGTGCCAGGCCTGATCCCAGGGCATATTTTGTTCCCATCCAGGTCTCCTCCAAGAGTTCCCTGCTGAAAATGGAGGAGACAGACACAAACGGGAGCACCGAGCATCGGCTGGAGGAGGCCCCTGGCCAGTCTGGCAGGTAAGGGAGGGCTTTCAGTGAGGGGATCCTAAAGGATATGTTTGAATTGGGGGCTGGGAGGGAAGAACATTCTAAGCAGAGAGGAAATCACATGTAAGACACATTCAGAGTAGCAGGGAATGAAGATGCAGCTGAGGCCAGCAGGCCTCAGTTTCCAAGGGCTTTGAAATTCACATTTGAGGCGTTTCTCTGCAGGTAACATGGGAACTTCAAAGGGTTGCACATGTGACCATGACACCTTAGAAAGTCACCATGGCAAGGAGGGGATTGGGTAGGGTGACAGCATGTTTAGAAGGTGGCCTGCAGTGGCAGCAGGTAGGGAGACGGAAATGAGACACGGCCGCCCCCAGGCCTTGGCGCAGAGAGGATGTGGGGTGTGAGGGAGCTTACATCAGGGGCAGATGAGGCCGAGGAGGCAGCTCGGTGGACAGCTGTGTGGCCAAGAGCAGTGAGTAATCTGGGAGTCAGCAGAGTGTAGATTTGGGTATTTCACCAACACACACAGCCTTTGACACGTGCCAGGAGCTTTACAAATACACACTGAGTCTTTACAACAACCTTTGAGGTGGATACTATCATTATCCCATTTTACAGATGAGGAAACTAAGGCACAGAGACATTAAGTAACTAGCTCAAAATTATTCAGCTATTCACAGTGAGAAGATGGCCATCTATGAACCAAGAAGCAGTTCTCACCAGACATGAGATGCACCAACACCTTGATCTCAGACCTCCCACCTCCTGAAGTCAGAGAAATAAATGTTTGTTAAGTCAAAAAAAAAAAAATCATTCAGCTACTACACAGTGGAGCTGAGATTCATACCCAGCCAGTATGGCTGCAGAGTCCAGGCTCTTAGCTCTCTGCTGCCCATTCTGGAAATGGTTTCCAAAACCCTGGGACTGGCAAAGATACCCCCAGAGGATACTGTCAGATGATATGAAGGGTGAAACCTTTAACTTTCAGCAGAGCAGGCCCCCAGAGGTCAGCCCCCATCACTCAGGGACAGACGTCCCCTCCGCTGCCTCATGACTGGCAATGGCCGTTCTGCTGCCTCCTCCACCATGCCCCAGGTTGATGAAGGAAGTGGGGTGCCCTGTTGGGTCTGCCTTGTACTTCAGAGGCTTTTTGTGCAGATTAAATCTGATGCTAATGTAAGTGAAGGCCCAGGCCCGGCCCACAGTGCCCCCCCAGACTCACAGACACATACGTAGAGGCCGTTCCCCACCCACTCCAGGCTCTGCCTCTGAAGCACCAGGGCTGATCTAAAGGCAAGCTTGTGACGTCAAGTGTACCACGTACTTGACATCACACTCCAGTTAGGACCCTTTCCACCAGGGCCCTTCTGGGCTGCTCCCTTGGAGCCCCACAGCCCCTCCTCAGCCTCAGTCTACCCTGGGTGCCTGAAGCAGGAAGGCCCAGGACCAGCTTGGACCAACAGTGAAATTCCCATGGCTCCAAGAGCCGGCTGCCTTTTTCTGCCTCTGGCTTTTCTGCACGCTGCCTCCTCTTAGACTTGAGCAACACGGAGGCCAGAGCTGGGTCTGCCCAGCTCTGTGCAGGAGGAGGAAAGGGCGCCAAGCCCAGATATCAAGCCACCAGCCCAAAGGCCTCCCTGTTCCCTAAATGCTGCAAAGAGGCAAGTAGACACTAGTTTAGATGCAATTTTTTTTCCACTTTTAGTAGAGAAAATGAGGAGACAGAGATAAACAAAAAAATACTATACCCACCCCCTCCCAACCCACACTTTGTTTTTAAACAAATAGGCCAGGTCCTGCCAGGCCTTCTTCCCCACTAAATGCCCTGAGGCCACCCCCACACCCCCACATACCCCACCCACCCGCTGGCCCCGGGGCCAGGTGGAGGAGCAGTGGAAGCTGTTCTCTGGCTTCGGACTTCGGACTAGAGCTCCAGCCCAGGCAGGGTGAGTCGTGGCACTAATGCCAAAGTACAATCTTCCTGGCCTGGTCCGTGCTCACCACGTGGCTCCCGGAGGAGCACCAGGCCACGGCGTTGACAGCAGCACTGAGGAGAGGGGGGGGCCAGGCTTCAGGGGTGCACAAGGAGCCTGGCACTGTCCCTCACTACCGGACCTGGGCAGTCTGAGGTCCTCTCTAAGCCTATTTCCTCACCTGTAAAATGGGCTCCCAGGGCTGTGGTGAGGATAGAATAGAGCACATGTGGAAAGGCACCTTATAAACGGTGAAGGGTTCTGGGAGGCAGGTGTGGGACAAGGGCTGGGGATTCCAGGGCCCAAGCATGGAACTGGTCAGCAGGACTGGGGTCAGGGCGGCACTGGCCCTGAGGCTGGGATGGCAGGAGGGTGGGTGGTGGCCATGCTCACCAGTGGGCTCCCCGTAGGCTTCTCTCCAATTTCCCGTTGTTTACATCCCAGATATAAAGGGCTCCATCGCAGGAACCTGCCAGTGCATAGCTTCTGTCCGGGCTGCAGTGTCCACAGCAGAGCAAGAGGGAGGAGATCAGAGGTGAGGACACACGCAGACACAGTCAGATGGGGCATACCTGCGCATAGCTATGTGCTCTCACGGACACACCTGAACACAGCTTTGGTCCAGTCAGAACCACACTTGAAGCCATCAGCACTGAGGACAGACAGAGTTGAGTCACAATGGAGATGGCCACCAGTCCCTGCTCTCAGCCAGGAACTTCAAGAGCTTCCTCTCTCCATCAAGGGGTTGGCACCTCAGCAGGCCCTGGTCCAGAAAAGGCCTCCAAGGAGCAACGCCCCCCTTTTCTCCCCCTGGAAGGCCTTTTACAGGGGAGAGGCCCAGCTGCCCCAGCCAAAGCCACAGGGTCAGCAGCCACGAGGCAGGTACCTGAACACCTGGCGGATATTGCTGACACGCAGGTCAATGACCTTGAGTGTGTCATCACGGGAACAGCTGAGCAGATGCAGATGATCCTGGCTGAGGCTCAGGGAGGTGACCCGGCCCTGTACAGGGATGACCTGGATGCAACGGGGAACCCTGAGGACCAAGGACAGAGATGAGGGAGACAGGCTAAGGAAGTCCGGAGGCACCCCAGCCTCCGAGCACTGGAGCCACAGCTGACAGACTAACCTCCCACTGCAGCCAGCCTCCCCCCAACAGGAATTTAGGCAGCCCTTGATCGAAGCTGGAGCCCCTGAAACCCTAGGGTCACTAAACTAAGTGCCAGAGGAAAAGCAACAGAAGTCTGTCTTTACACGTGTGAAAGAGACAGAGGGTTTCACACGGCAATCACTGCTCATCAGAAAGGAGAAGCCTGCAGCAGGCCCAGCACTGGCGCCAGCACCGGCTTTTATAAACCATTCAGGCCCAATGTTGGGCTCTTAGGTGTAAACAACAACTAAAACTTTTGTTCCGTTTGTTTAAAAAGTAGCAACTAAATGGAAAACGGGGCTTCTACATCTTGGTGGTCAAGGCCCCCGCAGAGTCCAGTGGTGGGACCAAGAGCCACTAAGGTGGCACAGGTGCCCTGGCTGAGCCTTCAAGGGGCCAAGCCCGGCATAAGCTCTCGTCCCTGAGGTACCCTCCACAGCGCCACGGCCAAAGAAAAGAAAGAGAACACAGGAGCCTTGTCCCTGTGCCTCCACTACCCACAGCCCAGGCCTGTCACCTGCTGTCCCAGAACCGGATCTTCTGGTCATTGTGGCCACTGATGATGACATGGTCCCCACACACCACGTCATTACAGTAGGAAAGGACATTGATGGTCCTGGAGCCTGGGGAACAAAGAGCAGAGCCCCCACCTCAGAGACGGGTTGTCAGGAGCCAGTCCACTAGCCATACGAGAACCTGCGTCCCCTGCTTCCCCACCCAAAGCCTGTCACCAAGAAACTGTCAGAAAGCTCCAATGGGGGACAGAGGAGGGGTGGGCCCTCATGGACAGCCTGGGGGGGCTCACAGTAAGCACGGTTGAGGTCCCACTCCTTCACAGTCCGGTCTCGGCTCCCAGTCACCGCGTGGTGCCTCGTTAGCTTGAATTTGGCAGCCGTCACCTTGTCTGTGTGTCCAGACAGTGTCTCCTGCCCCCCATCCCAAATATGAATTAAGGGCATGGCCAAGACTCCATAGCACCCCCTCCAGGCCCAGGCAGGACCCCTGACCCCCAGGCTCTCTCCCCATCAGACCTCACCTTGGACTGTGCCTCTCCCACCTTCCAGAGCTGAGCGGCCTGATTATAAGTAGCTGCCAACAGCTGGGAGCCCTGGAGAGATGGGGGTAGGAGGGGTCTTAGAGCCGAGCCTGGCCAGGGCTGCCTCAGAGCCTCCCACATCCACGTCCCCCAGGCAGGCAGGCAGGAGTCCCTGGGCCCCAGGGGGAGGATCCCAGTTCTAGAATACCCATGTGTTCCCTCAGGTCCCAGAGCCCCCACATGCCCCAGGAGGAAAGCATCCCATGCTACTCAGTGGACGCACCGAGGGGTCGAAGTCCACACTGGTGATGCTGCCGCCAGCTCCTTCAAGGGTGTGATTGGCCTCCAGGTGACCTGGAGTGACCACAGGAGGGAGAGACAGGTGCAATGAGGTCACTAACCTCATGAAAACGAGGGGCTAGGACTGGGAGTGGGAAAATCAGTCTTTCCCATGTTAGAGAACAGAATTGCTGGGTCTGTTCTCTGGGCCTAGGATGGAGGCTGCACATCCCCAAACTGCCAGTAGGGGGCCCCAAAGGGCAGTTTGTCATCCCACAGGGCTGGAAAGGACCAAAGAAAAGGGACTGTCCCTTAAGTCACACAGCAAGCCAGGGCCAGGACAGCTGGCAACTCACCTCCTCTAGGAAGCCTCCAAGAGCCGACTCTGACCACCCAACACACCCCCGTCTACAAAGCCCAGGGTAGCTAGCTAATATTGGTCCCCTAACTGAGTTCTGAGAGTTCAAATGGTAACAAGTGGCCTGGTTGGGACTTGCTCTTCAAGGCCTGTCCTTCGTGATAGGGGACCCCTACCTCTCCTAACAAGGATCATTTGAGTTCAGCCCTCCCCATTTTGCAGGCCTGGACCCAAGAAGCCTTCTTAAGAACAGTGAGCCCAGAACTCTTGCCAAGGAGTCATCTGGCTGCTGCCACAAGAATGTACCAGGTGAGGAAACACAAAGAGATCCAAGATCTTTGCCCACCAAGGAGCAAGCTGGGATGGAGGGGGGTCTGGAGAGAAATCACTGGGTTGGCCACAGGGGAGAGGCCCTCACCTCCCACAACATTCCAGAGGTGGATGAGGCGGTCAGCCCCTCCAGTGGCCAGGAGGCTGCTGTTGGGGCCAAAATGGACAGCATTCACCTCAGAGAGGTGGGCATCCTATGGGGAAAAGAGAAGGTTGGCGTCCCTGGTCCTTGCCATACAAGCCTCTTTGTGCACGCTCAAAGGCTCCCTCTCACTGTGTCTGTGCACACAAGAGGGTCTCATCACCTCCGCCTGCAGCAGCCTCCCCCATGCTACTCCATATTCCCAACTGGTCCTCTGGTCTCCCAGCCTTCTGTCTCTCCCTCTCCAGTCCACGCCCCCATTATAAAAGGCTGAGGGGATCCCATCACTAGCTGTGGCAGGAAAATTCCTGCTCCTGCTGCGGAGCCCAGCCCTGCTTCCCTGACCCTTCGGACCACTCCTGCGGCCCACACTCCACATATCAGCACCCCTCACATATGGTCCAGCTCCTCCTTACCAGCACGTCCTGAGCCCAGGTAGGAAGTCGGGCCGCCACACACACGGGGATGCTCTGGTATCGCTGCTCGGGGACTCCCCCTATTGAGTGGCCTCTCCTCTTCTTGAAACTGGGGGGAGGGGTCAGGAGGGCATTCAGCAAGGCCGCCTGGCATGGAAGCCTCAAGCTCCCCTGAGGTAGCAACAATAGGAAGCAGACATGAAAGACAGCAGAACATGGCCAGGAGGTACAATAAGCATAGTTCCCAACCCAGCCTGACCCCAGGGGTCAGTGTGGAGATGGGAGGGACACACAGAAAGGCCCAGAGGCAAGACAAGGATGGTGGATGCAGAGAAGCCTCTGGGGTGGGGTTTCAGCCCTGGCCATGCCACTGCTTGGCTCTGTGACCCTAAACGAGTTCCTGACATTTCTGAAACAGTTTCCCCACTGAGTGGTAGTTCCTGTCTGGTCTCAGGCTGGAGCTCTTGGTCCCCTGTGAGGAAATTGGATGAGGGGCAGAGCCTGGAGGATATCCAAGCAGGGGCTAGAAATGAGGCCATGCACCCAGCTCCTACCTCTGGGGCTCAGCAGAGACTCACGCAACTGCTGGGCAACACATGGATGGACAGACCAAAGTGTACACACAGACCGAGTCTGGGCTCCAGGAACCACACACAGGGCGCACGCGCGCGCACACACACACACACGCACGCACTTACTCCAGAAGACCCTTCACCACATCCACACAGCGGGACAGCGTCAGAGAAGTGGCGGAGGCAGACCTGGGGTATAATGGAGAGAAACATGCTAAGGGACTGGCCAGTAGGTGTGCAAACAGCAGTCATTCATCCCTGCACTCTGCCAAGGACCCCAGGGCTCATAGCCTTTTAAGCCCAGGATGAGAATTTGGCTTCTTTAAGACCAGGAGAGCAGGATGACCCAGAACAGTCCCAGGAAGGTGAAGGCAGGGAGGGAATTGGCAGTGAAGTCTTCCAAAGTTTCCACCAGATGGTAAGAACTGCCTCACCACCCAAGTGCCCAAAAAACATTCCTGGGAGGCTGATCTGGGGCCTACAGAGGGGGTGATGGTGAAGGTACCCCCAGGCTGTGATAGCATAAGGCTGGGGGCAGGGAGGTGGGGGAACCCAGACCTGCTGAGACCTCAAATATGCCCAAAAGGGGGTGTGTCCTGGGTGACTTGGCCCACGAGGGCTGCCTTGGGCTTTGGGGACCAGCGTCTTATGCCCCTCCCCAAGGTTCCTTCACTGCCCTAAGGCCTGGACACCAGTTACTGATAAGGAAGGGCTGGAGGAGCGCCTTGAGGCTGGGGAACGGGGTAGGGAGGAATAGCCTGGAAGCAAAGGAAGACAGATGGGGAGATTGAGAAAAGGGGCCTAAGGACTGACGCCCAAATCAGGTCCCACCATGTGAGCTGACCTCTACTACACATGCTTAGATGTCCACACGCACTCAGGTATGCTCACCCAGGCTTGCAAACTCGTGTGCTCTCACGCCTCTGTGTATGCACGCACATGCCTGGACAGCTGAGCCCTGGGCCTTCCCCACAGATTCCCTCCTGGTGACACCCTTCACCAGCCTGACACCCCACCCCCAGAGATCTGGTCCTGGGAAGGAGAAAACGGTGAGGACAGGAGTTTGGGTCCTGAGGTGGCACTGACTCCACATGGCTCCAGGAAGTGCAAGTCAGACCTGTTCTGGGAGGTCTGAGGTGTACCCCAGCATCTCCCCAAAACCCCTCCCAACCGAAGAGCTGGCTCAAGGTCCTAGAGGAAGACTCTGGGATGGGTCCAGCTCAGACCTCTGGGCTCAGACCTCTGGGACAGTACTCACCTGAAGGACCTCTTCCACTTCTCATCAGCCTCACTCTCCAGAAACTGGGGCTCGGCAGGCAGGGCAAGAGTCATCTCAACCCCCTCCTTGATCCCATCGCCTGGGGTGTCTGGGTTCCTGGGAAGGAAATAGAGCTCAGGAAGGCCAAGGGACCAGGCCAGCCCTCCGAGAACATGCACATGTTCTCTGACAAGGAGAACATGCGCAGACCCGGTGATGAGGGGTCCATGGGGGTGCATGTGCGGTGGGCCTGCATGCTGGCTCCCCTGAACACACTGTCTGCATGTGCCCTGGGGGCTCGGTCTACGTGGGGGGCCCCAGCACCGCGGCTTGTGCACACGTGTATGGGTGGCCACAGGCAGGGGTGAGGCAGGGTAGAACTGGAGGCAGGGGGCCCGGGAGCAGGGCGCTCCAGAACACGGGGCAGAGTCAGAACCGAGGCTCCCAGCGCATCGCCACTCTTACTCGCTGATGCTCACTGTCCGCTTGACAGCCTTCTTCAGCTCCTGAGACACCCGCGCCTGCTTGGCCCTGGGGGCAGAAAAGGATCCTGCGAGCCAAGCGCTGGACGTTGCTGCCCTCCTGCGATGGCCGGCGTGGGTCCCCTTTCCTTGGGGAGGTGAGCGGGAATCCCGTCCCCCGAAGGCGGGGCCGGACCCCTCCCAGACAGGGGGCGTGACCGCTCGCCTCCCCGAGGGGCGGGACTGGGCGTTCTCACCTCTCGCGGCGCTCGAGGCGCAGGTTGCGCTCGGCGGCTGCGCGCGCCTTGCGCTGCACCAGCCGCTCCAGCAGGTCGCGCGCCTCCTCCTCGAGCTTGCGCAGTGCCGCCTCCTGAAGCCTGGCGTGCGCGCGGAGCGCCTCGTAGGCCGCCCGCTGAGCGGCGTGCCGCGCCCGCCGAGCGTTCACCTGCCAGGCCTGCTGCGCCCGCGCCTCCTGCAGCTGCGCCACGCGGGCCTCCAGAGTCGCGAGCCTGGAGGAGGGGGCGAGCCAACGTCACCGCCCAGCGGGGACGGATTTCAGAGCTGGGACAGACTTGCCCTTGGCCACCGCCCGCCAGGCAGGTAAGGCAAGTCTCCCACCCAGCCTTCCACCCTCAGAGTCCTGCGGTTCCGGGCGTTAGGGGACGTGAGGAAAGCTGCCGGGCCCTGCTGGAGACATGCGGGGTCACCCCGTTCCCCTTCCCCGCCAGGAATGGCCCGAAGCCTCCCAAGGGTGGGCACGGTCCCTCTGGCACCCGCCCTGCCGCTCACCTGCTCTGCCGCTCCTCCAGCTCGGACTCCAGGGCGTCCAGGGCTGCGCTCTTCACCACCACCTGGTAGGCCATCTGGGGGCAGTTAGGGGCCAAACAGGTGGGCCTCTGTGTAGGATTTCCGCCAGGGTCTGCTACTCCACCCACCCGCCCCCTTACTGAAAAGCAAACTGAGGTTCAGGTAAACTTAGCGTCTTGCACGGTAATGAACCGCTTTTTCATGGAGTAATGGAGGGCCTTAGGCTCTGGAGGCGAACACCAGAGTTTCAGCCTGGCATCGCCACGTATTTTCTCTGTGACCCAGAGGTAGTCATGTAACTTCTCTGAACTTGCTCTGTTCCCTCACCTGTAAAATGGGAGTGATAGTGCTTACCTCATAGGTAACAAGGAACTATTATAAGAAATAGTATTTCACATAATGGCAATTTAAAAATATTTTTTTTATATAGCACTTATGTGTGCCTTGCCTTGTTCTGAGCATTCTATGCATATTAACTCTTAATCCTCATAACAACACTGTGAGGTAGCTGCTGCCATTCTGACCATTTTACAGATTAGGACATTAACACAGAGAGGTTAAGTGTCTTGCCCAAAGTCACACAGCTAAGTGGCAGAGCTGATATTGGAACCCAGCCACCTACCGTGTTTCCCCGAAAATACGACCTAGCCGGACAATCAGCTCTAATGCATCTTTTGGAGCAAACATTAATATAAGACCAGGTATATAATATAATATAATAATATTAATATAAATATAATACTGGGTCTTATATTAATGTTTGCTCCAAAAGACGCATTAGAGCTGATTGTCCGGCTAGGTCGTATTTTCGGGGAAACATGGTAACATTAAGCCCCAGGTAGAGGGCGGATCTACAGCAGGGGTTCAAGGGGTGTGGGTTCTGTTTCCCACCTCTCCATCCCCTGGCCCACTCGAGCACAGATCCCAGAGACTAACAAGGAGCCCTGAGAAGAGGCACATAGGCTAAGGAACGGAAATGGGCTGTGGGAGCACAGGGCCTCGACTGAATACTGGAGCTGCCCCACCGCCCACGAGTGGGGGAAGGGTCCTCTCATCTATTCCCCGCCTCACTGAACAGTCCTTCAACCAAGAGCCAAGAGCTGGGGAAGCCAGAGGTAAAGCTCAACTCCCACCTTTTGGGGCTGAGGGATCAGTGGGAGAGACAGACCCCAGGCAAAGCAGTTCCCACCGCTGTGGCAAGAGGAACATGAGGCAATAACCAAGGCTGGTGCTCTGTCGCTAACCTGTTCCTGTTCTTTCTCACGTGGGTCTGGTGAGGGGCGGATTGAGAAGCAGGGTTAGTACTGTCCACCTGCACTGAGAACTCCCTGCGTGAGTGGGCCTGGGGAGTCGGGAGGCCTGCTTTCATAGCTGGCCCAGTTTCTAACATTTATAATTCCTTTCCCACTAAGCAATCTAACCACGACTTCCACTTCCTCCCCTTCATTACTTTCATTAATGTTTTGGTATTCAATATTTCTATCTAGTGCTTTCCAGAACTCAAATAATAGAGATGGAAAACAGAGTAGTGGTTAGTTGGAGTTCGGGATGGTTGAGGGAGAGGGGTAAGTTGTGACTAAAACGAGCTAGCAAGAGAGAGATCTCTGTGGTGATGAAATAGTGCTGTGTCTTGATGGTCACACAAATCTACACGTGACAAAATGACAAAGAACTATGTACGCTTCATACCAATATCAATTCCCTGGTTGTGTGTGCTACAGTTACATGAGATGTAACGAAAGGGGGAAACTGGGTAAAGGGCATACAGGACCTCTCTGTACTGTCTTTGCAGCTTCCTGTGACTCTATAATTATTTCAAAATAAAAAGTTAAAATAATAACAATAATAATACATGCTTGTTGTGATGTGTGAAACTAAGAATGAAAGAGAAAGCCCCTCCTCATCCCCCGGTGTAGCCAATGGGAGCTGACTGGTGTGTCTGAGGAGGTCATGGGGAGGCAGTGCTGAGGGAGGGGGTGTGTGGGAGTATCCCAGACAGAGGGAGCCGTGAGCACCGAGCCACGAGAGGGGCAGGAGATATCTATATATGCACCAAACTGGTAATGGGGAGATGTGGCAAAAGGGCTTTTATTGTTTTACTGTATGGACTTCTGTTCTCTTGAAATGTTCACAGGTATGTATTATATATTACTTGTCTTTTTGTAATGGAAGTCATTTTTTATTAAACTATCTGCTGTGTGGAGAATGGATGGGGGTGCCAAGGGGGTTAGTCATCCAAGGAGTAATGAGGGTAACTGGGACCAGGTCAGATATGGTGCAGGAAACAGAGAGAAATTGATGGATTTGGAGACAACACCATGAGCTGGTGACTAGCTGAGAACAGAGGGACGGAAGGGGTCAGGGGTGCCCCTAGGTTTCCAGCCTAGTGACCACCAATGGAGGGGGCCATGATCTACCTCATTCATCACTCAGTCTACAGATACTCATTAGCATGGAGTGTGGCGACAGGCCCTGGGGACGCAGTGGAGGCAAACGACAGGCAGCAGAGGCATTGGGCACTCACAGCCCAGAGGGGGCTCGGGTGTTTAAGAATCACCTCTCAAATGTCAAGCTGCAACTAGGACAGGGCACTAAGGGAGAGATTCTCACGGAGGTCACAGCCCCGTTCCCACACTCATTGGGCAAGTGACTTGGCATATTTACTGGCCTATCAGTCTCCCCCAGGGGACTGGAAGCTCTGTGGGGCCAGGTCTTGCTTACTGCTGCATTCCCTAGGCCTTGGATATAGCAATTGTCAGTAAATATTGTTAAAAGAATGAATGGAGGGCACAGAGGTGGATTTGTATCAGAGGGAATTCAAATCCTGGCTCCGCCTCTCTAAGCCTGTTTCCTCTGTAACCATAGAGTTGTGTAGGATTAGCTAAAATACTGCTTATCCCAGTGCCTGCGTGGCGTCGCCTCAATGTGGTGTTGGCCGTTTTATTATGGGGCGATGGTGAGTCTGACTTTAGATGTTAAGTCCAAAATGCAGCTGAGCAGGAGAGTCTGAGCTGAAGCGAAGGCTGGGCTAGAGACGGGTCCGAGAGTCAGCAAACAAAGTCTCGGAGGCTGTGGGGAGTCAGTGGACACACCTGAGCTCCAAGGAACAGTCACATATAAAGGGAGGAGGGCAAGGAGCCAGAGAAGAAAATTCAGAAGCAACAAGTACAGAAATGAGAGGAAAACCAAAAGAGTGTAATGAAACAAGCCAAGAGACACCGGGTTGGGGGGAGGGGGGCACAGCAGTGTCAGGTGAAGGTAGGGCAACCTGCCATGGAGGTGGACCATCATACTACCTTACTCGTTTAGTCTGCAAATGTGTATTAAGCATCAGCTGGTGCTAGGCCCTGAGGCTGGCAGGGCGAGTGGTGAGCAGAGCAGGCTGGACCATCCAGAAGGGGAAACAGGCCACCTGGGCCCTGTACACCTCACACTCCTCTCTGAGCTCTCACCTCACTTCTTCCAGCTGCTGTTGAAGCCCACTTCATCCTGGGCTGCCAGAGCCAAGCTGGAGAGCAGTCTCACCCCTGTCCAGCCTCATGGGACTTGGGGAATGTCCCTCACTCGATGGCTCCCTTGGACCACATCTCCCAGCCCCCAAAGTCCTAGATCCTGGCCCCACCCCATTTCTCTGTCAGATGCCTGCCGGCCTACCTCACCACAGTCCAGCTGTAGCTCCTCCTCCTCTTCCTGCCACTTCACCCTCAGAGTGGCTGGTGATGGCACTTGGTCTGAGTCAGGCCCCGACTCCTCCCTGCCAACCAACCAAGAGAGTGGGGCTCCTTGTCTCTCCATTCACCCAGGCATGTGCATGAAGAGCCTGAAACTAGAGCCACAAACTTTCCCCTGAGGGAGGTGGGAGCCAGAAAGCTTGTAGAGGAAAGAGCACATCTCCAGAAACAAATTGCCCATGACTCCTCGGCTCAGGGAGTTCCCCAGGCCTTGGTTCCATGGCTAGAATCCTCCTCGAGAAACACCTCCCAAATCTGTGCCGCAACCCATTCCTGGTTCTCCTCTTCACTCCCTCTTTGGAACATGTAGGAAGTCCCTTTCTGTAGGTATCAGGTAAGGGACAGGGAGACAGAGAAGGGGCAGGAGATGGGACTAAGGCAGAGATGGACTGAGACGAGTGGGAGAGGACATTCTAAGCAGCGGGCTTGGGGGACGGCTGAAGAGCCCATCTTCCCTTCCCCTGGGCAGCAGCGAGGGGCCACTGAGGGGCCAGGGAGAGAATGAACCCAGCACAGGCAATAAGGGCAGGGCCCAGGCAGCCCTCTGTGATCCTGAACACACATACACTCACCAGGGGTCCTGGTGGGTAGCCGGAGTGACATCATTGGGCTCTGGCTGCACCTTCTCTGAGAACCGGGCCAGCAACTCAGCCTTCTCTAGGAGGCGGTTATCTAGGGGTGCAAGAGGGTGAGCCTGGGGTAAAGACAGACACTTTCCAGGAGATTCCAGGCATACAAGTTACCTCTTGGGATGGGAGGGCTGCAGGAGCCCAGAGGTGCAAAATGGCAGAGTACTGGCAGACGGGGCTCTGCCCTTTGCTCGAGGCATATTTGCAGCTCTACCAGGACCTGCAGCCCTGGTAATAGCCTCCTCGTAACACTAGCCCCCAGGGCCTCCAAAGAGAAAACCTGCTCTCCCAGTGACAAGGATGACCAGTGCTGTGGGAGGAGATGACTGGGCACTGCCCACTGAGGGTCCTGGGAAAAGAAGGGGCCAGGGATTGATCCTACCACACACACACAGGGCCGGGCCTGGCCCCAGAGAGTGATGAAACAAGCTAAGCTCCACCTGTGGCTTACTTCCCCTCCAGGGGCTCTAACTTTCCGGACTAAAAACAATCCTGACTGCCCCAGGATGGTGTAAGGTTACCCCCAACAGCAGGCCAGGCCCTTGAGCAATTATCCAGCAGACCTCAAGTTTGTAGTTTCTGTTTGACTTTAAAACACACCGCCTCCACTCCCATTCGAGGGCACTTCCTTTTTTTTCACCAATTCCATGGTAGGATGGGGGTGATAAGCCCAGGCCTAGCTCCTCAGCAGCCTTCCCTCACCCAGTCCCCTACCTGTGTCACTTCCACCAAGGTCACCGGCCTAGTTCGCACACAAAACCCTCAGGGGCTTTGCACTGGCCTCCCAGCAAATCTAAAGATGCTATTTTGCCCACTTTATGGGTGAGAAATCTGAGGCTTAGGAATATGACTTGCCCAAGACCAGAGAGAAGACTGGACCTTCTGTGTGTCTGATTTCAGGGTCTCTTCAAACACATCTGCAGCTGGGGTGGGAGGGATGTCAGTTAAGCACCAGCCAAGATTAGACCCAGTGATGAAGGTGGAGGGATTGTGGTTAGACTTTCAACCCTAGACACAATGTCAGGTGAACAGAGGCGTTACACACAGGTGCACACCTGTTTATCCCACTTGAACTACCATGCCCCCTCCTGACCACCTTCCCTGAAACAACTCTGTGAGGGTCTGACTACCTGGGCTCAGCCAGCTCCCTCCTGCAGCCTGGGCTTCCCTGTTTCTCCCTCCCGCAACGGTTGACTGCGCACAAAGGTGCTCCAAAAACCTGAGCCAGGATCACCTATCGGTGGCAAAGCCTGAGGCTGAGCTTACTCCTTAGAGATTCAGTTTCATTCCTTCCCTCAACTGGCCAAGAAGTAGCTGAGCTGCAGTCATGCGTTTTCACTGTGCTGCGGGGATCAAATGCACACCAGGAATGACCGGCGGGGTAGGCACAGGAGACGACAAAACCAACACTGGATGAGGCATCGGGCCTAGGAAGCCCAGCTCGTGGGAGGCAGAGCCGACCCTGAGGGGGAAGAGACCAGGGGCACCAGGAGTGAGCTCCGTCCAGAAAGGGACTCCAAGGAGAACCTAAGCTGGAACGGGCAGGAATGTGGCTAGTCGGAGAAGGGGGGTAACGGGATCCAGCAGGCCCGAAGCTTCGGAGGCAGGAAGGCTTTGATGTGCTTGAGTCACAGCGGGAGAAGCCAGGCACGCTCCCTGAGCCCCGTCCCCTCCACGGCCATCTCCTAAGTCCCCCGGGGCGCACTCACAGGCCGGCACCAGCTCCAGGAAGAGTGCCTTTTGCGTGCGGTCCCTCTGCCGCAGCTGCCGCACGATGTGGCGTTTCCAGCCGGCGGCGGGGCCTCCGGTGCCGCAGGACCCGGCCATGGCCTCTCTCCCGCCTGCCGCGCTCCTACCGAGGCCGAGAAAGCGGGGGGCGGGGCGGGCCTTGAGGGGACTCCGTGACGTCAGGGGGAGGGCTGTTGCGGGGAATCCCCGGATCGTACCAAGAGCGTACTTGGGGGGAGAACGGAAAGCAACCGTCGGGGAAGCCGCCCCAGAGTCTGCACCACGGGGACCCCACAAAAAATTCTCACCTAAGTGGGGGCTCCTATTGCTGTCAGGTAATAAGCGGGACTCGAGGTCGGAGCCTCCGGGGCGGCTTCCCCCGTGCCCGTTGGCGCGCTTCGCAGGCGGGGCCTCCAGGGCCAGTGCTCTTCATTTAACCTCACAGCGCCAGGGCCGAATTAACAGCGACAGATGCTGGTCCACGCCCCCTCTGGAGCAGGTGGAGCTCTAGGCTCGAGACCTGGAGACCTCCTCACTCCTGGCCCCTGACCTCAAGGCGCTCAAGGTCAGTGAGGGGAGGCGACCCAGGCACAAGGCACACACCGTATGACAGCGAGATAAGAAAGCACTTAGAAGGAAGGAACTGAAGGGAAGAGGCCCTGCTTTCCGGAGATAATGGCATTTGAGTTGGGTTATGAGGGATGAAATAAGAGTTGGCCAGGAGAGAGCAAAGGATTCCAGGCAGCGGGAAGAACAAGTGCAGAGGTTCCATGACATAAAAACTTGGTGAATTCGGGCCTGGGAGGACAGGAAGCAAAACTGTCCTTGTGGGGAGCAAGGTTTAGGGAGCCCTTTGTCACAGAAAATTTAGGTCCTTGAGAGTTGAAGGGATTCAGCTGATTTCATCTAGCAAATCCCTGGCCCAGAGAGAAGTGGCTTGCCTGAGATCACGCAGGAGTGGGTGGCTGAGACTCAGGGCTCAGCAATCGGTTCACTTTATTTGGTGGGCCTCTGGAGGGGCAACAACGTCTCTTGCACGTACACTTGACAGTGAATCATGGATTTTAGGAAACTCATAAAATTACCTCCAGCAAGACCCTGGTCCAGAGCTCTCTGCAGACACAGGCTAGTGTGAAGAAGGAAAGGAGGGATTCACTAGGTCCAGCCTCACTCTGGGGTACACTGTGTAAGGCCCCAGCAGGCCCTGCTCTCAGTGAATGAATGCAGACTTGTTTATCTCCAGGAAACGAGAGAAATTTGGCAATGTTGGGGAACCATACAGGCCCTGGAGGTGATAGGTCTGTTGAGATGTGGATGGAGATGTGTCATAGGACTTTCAAAGCAGTAAATGCCAGTAACACCCCGGGAGAGTGTACCCTGCTCTGCTTTGAAACCACAATGAACTGAGATCAGCTCCCCTCATTTCCTTTGCACATGTTCCTTTGGAACACTTTCCCCTCTAGTCAGCCTGGCTCCTACTCATGGGTCACCTCCTCCAGGAAAACTCCTGCTCCTGCACAGAGTTAAGGCTTCTCTCACCCCAGCCCCAGCCTAGCCTATCTGTGGAAGGAGTGCATGGTAGGTGTTAACATTCACTAGAAGGCGTGCCCAGGAGAAGGGCATGGTACCCATGGAGGCCAATGGCCAATTGGCAATAATGATGAATTCCCTTTAGGATGAGGGTACCTGGGGACATCATCAAAGGAGCTGGGGCTCTGTGCATTGAAGGGTAATTAACCGGCCTCTGCCTAGCTGTGAGGTGCAAAAGTGGTATTTCTCTCAGATGAGGAGTCACATTGAGTCAGGGGTTCCTAGTCCTTTTTTAACTCAAAACATTCTTAGGAAATTTTAAATACTTTGTCATTTTTGAATAGTATATGATAAATATTTTGGCTGAAAATATTTATCTTCTATCTTTAGACTATGAAAGATTGTATTATAAAGGTCACTTAAAATTTTAGGTCACGTTCATAATACATGAAGACAAATGTCTCTTTCTCACATCTAACATGCTGTTTAATTTATCTTGAGTTATGTTAGAAAAACAGGATTCAATGACCAATAAATATAAAAAGTGATTATATCATGACTTAGAGACATAATTTACTTTAGAAAATAGTTTGGAACTTGCTCCTGGGTTAGGCATCTCCCGGCAGCCAAAGTGATTGTTTAAAAACTTGAGTCGACTCATGTTATTCTTACCTAAAATCCTCCTAAAGTTTTCCAGCATATTCAAAGCAAACCCCACCCCCTTTCCGTGGCCTTCAAGGCGCTGCCTGATCTGGCTCCTGCCCATATCTTCTGACCTTACCTCTTTCTACTCTGTGAATAAAGCCTTATGCACAATACTGAAATCACTGCCAAACTCAGTCCCACCGTGGCACCTTCACCCTGGCTGTCCCCTATTCCTGGTGCTTTACCTCCAGAAATTTCAGGGGCTGACATTACCCCTTCTTTCAGAAGACCTTCCCCGTTCTCCCAATCTGAAACAGCCCCCACCCCAGACACTGTCTACATCATCCAGTTGTTCTTCCTTTCAGGGCACTTAACATTTGCAGAAAGATCGTGTTTCTGTGTTTATTTAGTTGTTTATGTTTTGTCTCTCCTATCAGGCTGGAAGTTTCAGGAGAGCCAGCACCAAGTCAGCTTTGATCCCAGCTCTGTCTTCAGCGCCTAGAATGGGGCCTGGCACCAGTTGAGTAGGTGATTAGTGAATATTAACTATTGTTGTGGTATGAAAAGTATACAAAATGGGTTTTCATGGCCCTGCACTAAGAAGCTTTGAATTCAAAATTGTAGCTATTTTTAATTGAAAAATAAATCACATGCACATAACCAAAAATTCAAATAGCACAAAAGTAAGTCTCCTTGCTTCACACCTTCTTACTAGTCAGGATAGAACAGGCTGTTCTGTGATCTTTCAGTTATCTATTACTTAATACAACTTTTTCTTACTATCTCATGATTCTGAGTATTGGCTGAGCTCAGCTGGGTGATTCTCATTTTGAGTCTCAGTCACAAGCAGGACTGGAGTCATCTGAAGACAGCTGGGCTGGTTACTAACGGGGCTTGCTCTGGCAAGAGACACTGGCAGTTGGCTGGAGGGACAATTAGAGCTGGAAACCAAAGTGCCTCCATGTGGCTTAGGTTTCTCTCAGCATGATTCTAGATTCTGAGAATCTAGATTCTAAGAGAGAGCACCCAAAACAATCATTCCCTTGGTCAAAGCCGTCACAGTCCAGCCCGGCTGGAGGGACAATTAGAGCTGGAAACCAAAGTGCCTCCATGTGGCTTAGGTTTCTCTCAGCATGATTCTAGATTCTGAGAATCTAGATTCTAAGAGAGAGCACCCAAAACAATCATTCCCTTGGTCAAAGCCGTCACAGTCCAGCCCAGACTCAAGATCAGGAGACATAGCCCCAGCTTTCAATGAAAGGAATGCCAAAGAATTTTTGACCACCTTCAATTCACCACGTATGGTACCAAATAAACCTTCATATCTCAGTGGCTTAACACAACAACGGTTGGTTTCTCACTCATATCACAGTATGGGGTATACGATTGGCGTACTCTTCTCCTCCAGCAGTGACTCAGATCCCAGCTTCTTCTATCCAGCGTCTCCATCATCTCAAAGTTCTTTGATCCCAACTGCTCCAATGAGACAGAGGTTGGGGGTCGGGAGAGTGGGGAAAAGATGCATGCTGCTTAATTGCTTTGGAGCTGAAGTGACAAGTTCCTCTGCCCTCATTCCCATTGGTGAGATCAAGTCTACTAGGAACGTTGGGAAATGTAGTCTTCCCACGTTTCCTGGAAGAGAAAAATGGGTGTGAACATTCATTGTTGCTGAAACATAATAATTTCCCAATCTCCTTTTCTAGAAGAACCGGCATTAACAATTTAGTGTTTATCCTTCCAGAAATAACGTATGCATATACAAACATATAAAAACACAATTGTAGCGTTTACCTACTGTTCCACATATTGCTTCTTTATACAACATATTTTCAGTATGTCTTAGAGAACTTTCCATATACAGAAATCTACTTCCTTCCTTTTGAAGCTACAAAGCATTTCATCGTGTAGATGTACTATAATTTACCTAATCAGTCTTCTATTGATAAACATTTAGACTACTTCCAATTATTTGCTCTTACTATGTTATACCATACAGCCTTGTACATAGATCTCTGCTTCACTATGTTAGTGAAACTATAGGAGCGTTTCTATAAGTAATATTTAGAATATACGTATTCAGAAGTTATCATATAGCTTGGTAATATCCAATTAGAAAAAGGTACTAAAACTAAAGTCATTCACAACAGCAACAAAAACTAATATACTTAGGAATGTACCCAAGAAAAAGTTTACAAGCTTCAAATGAACAACATAAGTTAACCCGAATATGTGCAGGTTGGGAAGACTAAAAATAAAATGATAATTTATACAAATTATGAATTCAATATATTCCAATCAAAATCCCAAAAGGATGTCTTTTTTGTGGAACTTGACAAGTTGTTTCTAAAACTCATCTCAGAAAGACTACCCAAGAAAAAGATTTTTAAAGAATGAGGGAAAACACTATTATAATGAAAGTGCTGTGCTGTTGGTTCAGAAATAGGCAAGATTAATAACAGAATAGAAACCAGAAATAGATTTTTCCCGTGTAGGAATTTAATGTACGAGTATGACAAAGGTGATATTTCAATCAGTTGAAAACAGGAGTCTATTCAATAATTTATGTAGGACCATCCAGTTAGAGAAAAAATATAATCAGATTCATTACTTTACACCATATGCAAAAGTAAATTCCAAATGCATTATATTATATTATGGCTTATAACTAAAAAAATGATAAAGTTAGGAAAAAATAGGATAATTTATCTATAACCTTGGCATAGGGACTACTTTCATAAACGACATGAAAACGCAAAAATCACAAGAGTTAAGATAGATAATTTAGCCACATTGAAATGTAAAATTTCTGAACAATAAAAGACCATGCCCTATCAGAATTTCAAAAGCCTTTCTTGCAGAAACGAAAATGCCAATCTTCAAATCCATATGGAATTGCAAGGGGCCCTGAATAGCCAAAACAATCTTAAAAAAGGACAAAGTTGGAGGACTTCACACTTCAAGATGTGCTACAAAGCTACACTAGTAAAAACTATGTGGTACTGGCATAAGAGTAGACATTAGACCATTAGAAATTAGAATAGAATTGAGATCCAAAAATAAACCCATGCATCTATAGCCAATTGATTTTTTACAAGGATGCCAAGTCCATTCAATGGGGAAAGAATTGTGTCTTCAACAAATGGTGCTGGAACAACCGGATTTCCATATGTAAAAGAATAAAGTTGGAGCCTTATCTCACACCATATGCAAAAATTAACTCAAAGTGGATCATAGACCTAAACTTAAGAACTAAAACTATGAAACTCGTAGAAGAAGCATTGGAGAAAATCTTCATGACTATGATTTCATGGATATGATACTGAAAACACAGGCAACAAAGGAAAACATAGATAGATTGGACTTCATCAAAATTAAGAACCTTTGTGCATCAAAGGAGACTATCAAGAAAGTGAGAAGACAACCTGTAGGAGAAAATATTTGCAAATACATATCTGATAAGGATCTATTATCCAGAATATATAAAGAATTCCTAAAACTCAACAACAACAAAAACAACACAATTCAAAAGATGAGCAAAGCATTTGAATAGATATTTCCCCAGAAAAGATATACAAAAGGCCAATGAGCGCATGACATGAAAAGGTGCTCAATATTATTACTCATCAGGGAAATGCAAGTTAAAACCACCACTTTAAGATCCCACTTTACATCTACTAGGATGCCTGTAATTGTTTTAAATTGTTTTTTAACAGAAAATAACAAGTGTTATTTGGGAGGATGAGAAGAAATTGGGACCTTTGTGCATTGCTTGAAGGAATGTAAAATAGTGCAGCTGCTGTGGAGAACAGTTTGATGGTTTCTCAAAAGTCTAGACCTAGAATTACCATGTGACCCAGCAATTCCACTTTTAGATATATACCCACAAGAATTGAAAGCGGGGACTCAAACAGATATTTATATTTACCCATGATCATTGTAACATTATTCACAATAGCCAAAAGATGGAACAACTCAAGTGTCCATCAACAGATGAATGGATAAATAAAATGGTGTATACATACAATGAAATATTATTCAGCCACAAAAAAGAATGAAATTCTGACATATGTTACAATATGTATGACCCTTGGAAACATATGCTACATGAAATAAGTCAGACACAAAAGGACGAATCGTATGATTCCACTTTATGAAATATATAGAATAAGCAAATTCATGGAAACAAAGCAGATTAAAGGTTACCGGGGCTGGGGGGAGGGAGGAATGAGGAATAATTGCTTAATGTTTACAGAATTTCTGTTTGGGATGATGAAAGAGTTTTGGAAAGAGTGGTGATGGTTACATAACATTGTGAGTGTAATTATTGTCTCTGAATTGTATACTTAAAAATGGTTAAAGTGGCAATTTTTATGTTATATATATATGAGTATATGTATTTTGCCACCACCACAACAAAAAACTCACTCATAAAGAGCAAAAGACACCATATACAAAATAAAAAGAGAGGCAGTAGATGGGAAGGAAATACTTGCAACATAATACAGTAGTCCTCCCATCCACAGTTTTGCTTTTCGTGGCTTGTTACCTGAAAGTATTAAATAGAAAGTTCCAGAAAAAAACAATGTTTGAAACTGCATACCCTTCTGAGTAGCGTAATGAAATCTCATGCCTACAGGCTCTTTCCCCCCAAGTTATGAACCATCTTTTGTTCAGTGGATCCACACTGTATACACTACCTGCCCATTAGTCACTTAACTGTCTCGGTCATCAGATCAACTGTCGAGGTAACACAGTGCTTGTGTTCAAATAACCTTTATTTTACTTAATAATGGCCCCAAAGTGCAAGAGTAGTGATGCTGGCAATTTAGAAATGCCAAAGAGAAACTTTATCAGAGATGTGTAAGTATAGGGAAAAAACAATACATTTTGAGTTTGGTATTATTTGCGGTTTCAGGCATCCACGAGGGGGCTTGGATCGGATCCCACTGGGATAAAAGGGGACCACTGTACAGCAAATTAGTAAAATCCAGAAGCTGTAAAGAACTTCCACAAGTCAACTAAAGAACAGAAAACCCAGTATAAAAATGGGGAGTGACTTCTCAAAAGAGGAAAAACAAATGGTCAATAAAAAAATGAAACTCTGCACAACTAGTGAAATGTAAGCTAAAGTACTAATGAGAGGTCATTTTTTACTCATCAGATCATCAAAATTTAAGAAATTGAACAATATTCAGAGTTGGTTACAGTGTGGGGAAATGAAGTCCATTATTCCTGTTGGTGGGAGTGTAAATAGGTCTAACCTCTTGGGGGGGGCACTTGGCCATATCTCACACACAACACACACACACACACACACACACACACCCTTGAACCCAGCAGTTGCACTCCAATGTGTGACAGGATGAATGTTACATATATCGTGGAATTTAAGATGGAATTCAGTGCCATCCAAAGGTGTTAGATCTGTGTGTCCTAACATTGGAAATATATGTCTGAAATACTTTATAATATTTCTTAAAAACTAACAGGTTTATTTTTTGTGTCTAATATTTGTTTGTTTCTAAATGATGATCTAAAAAGTTCAGACTGTTGTTTGCAAGCAGTTTTCACAAATGACACCTGTGAGAGTGGGTTGGCTTTATTCTCAGTGCCTGAAAAGCTAAATGGGATATGATTATCACATCTACCTTTTTCTTTTCTTTTTACTAGCCCTTGCTTTGCAGTCTTAGTGATATCTGGATGTGCCATGTATGAATTTTGATTGGATAAATGCAAGAATCTGGTAACAATCACTTGAGGCAAATTTACAAGTTTATTTTTATGCTTCCTTTAATTAGTTGTTTATGTCTATAACCAATGGCCCACTGAAGATTATAACTTGAATAATATAGAACTAAATTTTAGATAGTTTAAATGTGTGAAATGGTCATAACACTTGGGGTTTGAGGGAAGTGAATTCATCTGTAGCTGATGGGACCCCTCATCTTCCCTACACATGTACTGTGTACTATTGCTTTAAAAGGAAAAACAACTTTGGGGATGGAGTGAACTGAAATTACACCCACCAAGGGGAAAAACTTGTGATTTGGACATCATTCAATATGGGCTCATGTGAATAATGTTTTGAAATAGGCAAGAAAGAGGAAGATGACCCTTTTTTATTTTTTAAGAAGTTAGGTGAAAGTTGTAGGAGTAAGAATAAAAACTTTTTTGATAGATGAGATGTAGCAGAGTGGAGTGGGATGCAGTGGCAAGAAGGTCCTTCACAAGGAAATTAAATCCTCAAGATGTAGAAGTGTGTTTGGTTTCAGACGGGTTAGAGAGAAAATCAGGCACAGCCAAAGAGGAAGCTTCCTCCCTCAGCACTCACCCTCAGGCCATACACCCTATGTCTCCTCACCTCCTAATTCTACAGAGCTGGGCAAAGGAAAAAGCCCCAGGCTTGGTGAAGGCAGGTAGCTGTGAAATTCCCAAGGCACCAGAAGGGACTGGGAAGGAGATACAGACTGGAAGGGCTTCAAGGGAGGGGACCGTGAGAGATGAAGAGAAGGATACAGGTGGAATCTCCTCTGCAGTCTTCTCGAGGTTCCACCCTTTGTTGAAGGGCCAAGGCCAATGTGCAGAGTAATTCAGTTTCTACCTGCCCTTGCCCCCCACACCTCTCAACTTTCTAAGGTTTTAGGACATCAACCTATGTGAAAAAGTTGATTCATTGTGATGCAGTTTTGAGGACAGTGGGTGAAGAAGTACCTGGCCCAGGTGAGGAAATGTCCCTACCCATCTCATGGTCAGAGGTGGTCAGTGCCTTGTTCTTCCTTGGAACACAGCAGTGAAGAGTGGTTACCCCCCGATCCCCCCCCCAGAAAGGTTCAGTTTTGAACACACTGAGTTTAAGGAACCTGTGAGTCAATCAGAACATGTCCCAGAGGCAGGAGAAAGGCCTGAGCTGGAAGTTGGGGAGTCATTAGTATATGGATGAAAGTGAAGGAGCTCATCCAAAGAGAGTTTGCAGTGAAGAGAGGACCTGTGACTAACCTGGGGGGCACCACTATTTCAGGGTGTCCTCGCCCAATCAGTCAAAGAGCACCAGGGACACACCCATAGTCCAAGTAGGTCAAGTTTATTGACCTATTGCCTTGAGGAAGACAACACACAAGAGGAACTAAGTGATGTGCCACTGAACGCAAAGGAAAAGAGTTATTATAGGATTTAAGAGAGAGGTGGAGAAGGTTAGATTTAAATAAAGCACTATTTTCATGGCTCAAAGCAAAGCAGAATTGTGTGTAAAGAGGCCAATATCAGGTATGGACCCAGGTCCTGTTTGCTTGGAAACAATAAAGTTAAGATGGGTGTGGAATATTCCATAAGGCATTTAAGAAAGGCATTAAGAAATGCCTTATCTGAATCTCTGCGCCTGCGTTGTAAATCCTGTCCGCTTCGTGATTTAGAGACTTCAGACAAGAGTTTCATTTTTACTTATATAATTTCAAACAACAAAGTTTCTGATAGCCTATTTTAGAAAACAAAGTTGCTCAGTGAGTAAGAAAGAATTAGTGACTCAAAGGAGGAGGTGGTTATGACATTTTATAGCTGCAGTGTGTCCTTGGGAAAAACATTCCCTGTTAATTTTGCAGCTGGCTTTATCTGTGTCTGTTACTCCAGCCTGATGAATAGTAGGGCAGATTTTTATAGTCCAAACTAATTTTTAGGGACAAGGGACAAATAATGGAGGAAGAATCTGCAGACTGGGTCCAGCCCAGTGGCTCAGGTGGTTGGAGTGCTGTGCTCCTAACACCGAGGTCGCTGGTTCGTTTCCCCCATGGAACAGTGAGCTGCGCCCTCTACAGCTAAGATTATGAACAAAGGCTCTCCCAGGAGCTGGGCTGCCATGAGCAGCCGGAGGTTGGCGTGGGCTGCAGTGAGCAGCCAGCAGCTGGGGAGAGGTGTTGTTGAGCTGCTGTGAGCGGCCCACCGATGACTGGCACCGGGCTACTGATAGGCTCAGCCAGGGGGAGCGCAATGCTCATAATACCAGCATGGGCCAGGGAGCTGTGTCCTACACAACTAGACTGAGAAACAGCGGCTTGAACCAGAGGGGTGGGGCAGAAGAAAGGGGGTAAAAGAAAGAATCTTTAAAGACTAAGAGTAGTGAGTAGACAGGAAGAAAACTGAAGTGTAAGTCAAAGTAGGAGGTGATTGTTGGTGCTGAATGCTGCTAAGAGGGCTAGTTTACTGCACCGCTGTGCAAAATGGCAGCCACTAGTCACAGGAGGCTATTTAAATTTAATTAAGTGATTGATTAGATTAAATTTAAATTATTTTAATAATAAATTCAATTAAATACAAATTTTTATTCCTCCATGGCACTTAGCTACATGTCACATGTTCGGTGGCCGCAGACTAGTAAGCACTGTATTGGACAATGCAAATATAGAATATTTCCATCATCACAAAAAGTTCTGTTGATTAAGCAGTAAGAGAACTGAGTCCCAGGCGACAGTGACGTCCCTTGAGTGCAGTCTCCAAGAAGGGTGGGAGTTGAAGCCATGTGGAAGTTGCAGACAGATGAGTAGTATTCTTTCTAAACTCAGCCCTAAGAACGCTATTCTCCTATGACAGATACTGTGTAACTCCTGCATATCTCGAACCGCGAGGTTTCCCAGCCAGAACAAACCTACTACGGTCTCCAAACTTCATCTCCCATCGTGCCCCACGCCCTTCTTCTGCGTCTCAGGCTGTTGGGCTTCTGGGAAATGTAGTTTTCACAGCGCTCCAATCCCATAAGGGTTCTAGCCATGAACTAAGATTCCCATGAGGCAGTGCGTGGAGCCGTTCCGATTCGCTTCATCGCAGCCGCCAAGTCCGCCGTGGGGGGCACCAGAATCGGCGCCCGAGGCTTGGTGGAGCGATGACTGGGATGCTGGGGTCTCTGGAGAGAAGGCAAATAGAGACCGCGTTGTGCTTCTTCCTTGCTACTCCTCAGAAATCCGCTACTCTGGGGGGACTTGGGGAGCGTCTGACAATCAACAGTTTGAGAGCCATTGGGCGGCCTCTGGCGGGACGCGCAGGCGCAAATACAAGACCTCGCGGCCTCTGTAAACACGGAAGAACGCCTGCGCAAACAGAGCGACTCTGGATGGACACATGGGGGCGCCTTAGCCAAGATAATATAAATAAATAGTAACGTAAAGGTCCCGTCATCTTTGTGTTGCGTTTCTCTTACAGTTTGCAAATCACAGCTCCCTTCATTGCCTCTCTTAATTTGATCCTCACAACAGTCCTGTTACATATGGGGCAATGGATCAGAGAAAGTCACACAGCCAGAGTCCTAGTATCATAGTGTGTGAAGGATCAGAGATGGTTCTAGCCCCTCTGACTTGCTGTGTGACCTTGAGTAATTCTGGTCCCTTGGGGATCTAAGCCTTCTCATTTGTAAATAGGTTGTTGGGAGGATTAAATGAGATGCAGGAGTGAAACTAAATTCCCTAGCGGTCTATAGTGGCAATATGGTCAGGTGATGGCAGATTGACGGGCCCATTTCCTCATTCTACAAATTGCAAAACTGAGGGCCCAAAAAGGGGCAGGAACCTGCCCCAGGTCTCAGCAGTTTGTGAGCAAGGGCTAAAGCCCAGCCCTACTGCCTTTGGCCCTGGAGCCCTTCCCTGCACCCCAAGGATTAGTGTCTTTGTTGGATACAGGCTTAGAGACACAGACTACTCTGAGGGTCTGGAGGAGTCCCTATTCCCAATCCTTCTCCCCAGCCTGGGCCTAGTGGAGGAGGGCCCTGCTCTGTTCAGATGACCACCGGAGGCAGGAAGCTAAGGAAGACCTGGAGAATCCTGGAGGAAGAGAACAGTGTTGCTGGAGTTGTGCAGACCCTTCTCCTCAGGACAGCGGCCCAGGTAAGAGAAGGAGCCTAGATGGGATAAAGGTGGGGGTAGTGCTAACATAGTGCAAACAGAACAGACCCTGAACGGAAAGGGGTAGGAGGGCATTGGGTTCTGTTTCTGAACGTGTGAAGAATTGGGTACTTAGGTGACTCCAGTTGGGGCTGGCAGCAGCTAGAGATGATACCTGGGCTGGCTTGGGTGATGAGAGGAGAGGAAGTAGTACACTTTGGGCTGATGGTGTAGGAGCCACTCTCCTAGTCAGGAGGAGCAGCCAGGTGGCACCATGGGCACACCAGCTGCCCACCAGAGAAGTGAACTTTTCTCTGTCCCTGTAGTGGTGGAGCTGGGCTATATCCAGGTGTTTCTCTCTGGAGTGCTCTTACAGGTACTGGGGGGAGGGTCTGGGAGCCCCTGACATTTGGTTGCAGATGAGGCCTCCCCAGGCAAGTCATGAAAGGCAAATGTTTGTAGAAATAGAAATCCAAGATCCTCCCCCCTTCCAAGTATCTAATTCTCTGGGTCTTCACTTATCACCTCTATTTTCAGTGGGGGAAACTGAGGCTAAAGGAAGAAATGACTCTCTTAAGGACACACAGGAGTTAGGGTAGAACTAAACTAGGATAAGGATCTTTCCATGACAAGGCAGTGATCAAACATTTTCATCAAACATTTATTGAGTCTCTAATGTATACTCAGAGAAGAGCTACCTTGGGTTAGCAAACAGAAGCCAGGATTTCAGTCAGATCTGGCTTTTAAACAGCCTTCCCAGTGACTTACCACTGTGACCCTGGGTGAGTCACTACCCTCTCTCAGCATCAAATTGCCTGTAAAGTATGTGAGGGGCTGTCTCGAAGCATAACTATGAATTAAATGAGTTCAGACCTGTTAAGTGCATAGAATAGCACCAGACATATGGTACAAGCTCAGTAAACATTCGCCACTGTTGTTACCGGGTAGCATAGGTTGAGGCTGGCTGCTGACGGGGAACTCCTAGAGCCAAGCAGGGGCAGAGATGCCACAGCCCCAGGTCTGCTCATCTGCTCTGTGCCCTGGGAGCCTATGTTTCTGGAAGTCAAGGGGGAAACCTATATCCCCATTTCTTCCTCTGGCACTGGGAACCTGGCAGGGAACAACCACCTCAAATTTCTACACTTCACACGCAACGTGATTGATTCCCTTCCTCACAACCTGAGCTCCAGAGTTAAGCCGTACGTTACAGTCGGACCAGGACCAGACCATGGACTCTTCCTAGCCTCTTCAGGGTGTGGAGTCATGCACACCCTTCCTCCCTGCAGGGCAGAAGTCCAAACAAGGCTGCTGGCGGGGGTTTGGCTTGTGTGTCCCCTGAACAGAGCAAGATCGGGGGCGGGTAGTGGGGGTTAGGGAGGAGCCGAGGTGGGAGACAGGACCTGACATCAGTTATCTTACTCCCGGCCCACCCTGTTTGAAGGTGGAGGTCTGGCCCAGTGGTAATCTCAACCATGGTCCAAGCCTCCGTAATGGCGGTGTGGTACAAACCCCTTATTTACAGAGGAGGAAAGAGAAGACCAGAGAGGCCAAGAACTCACCAAGAGACCCCAGTAAAGCTCTATCTGATTTGGAGGGGGTAGCACTTGGCTCCATCTCTCCTTCCCCACTGCCACCGCAGTCTGCTCAGAGCCAGGCCCCACTGTGGTCACCTGGGTGGGTTCTGGCTGGGGAGTGGCGAGGTGGAGGTGGGTGTGTTGAGCGGTGAGGGGAGGCAGAGTACAGGACCTGGTCAGAGACCAGCCCAGAGCTGACCTGGGGCAGGTGAACTGGGGAACTCGCCTTGGTGTAGTGGCTGCTGCAAGGTTCTAGGGCCTTATTAATCAGTCCGAGGCAGCAGAGGATAAAAATACCGTGGGAGCACACTCCTGGAGGAAGAGAGCAAAGCAGATTCAGGAATGAGTCACAGAGCCCAAGCCCTAAATTTAGAAGGTGCTGCAGGAGGCAGCCTCCCCCGGGGGAGCACTGTGGAGATGCCGTTTACCCAGGGCCTCCGGGCAGGGGGCAGTGGTTGGCAGGAGTCGTCTGCACATCCGTGCATTGTGATTAAAGAAAAAGTCATTTTGAGTTGCTGCCTACTCAGAGTTGAGCCCTTGAAAAAATTAGTGCGTCTGCCCCAATCACCTTATAAGTGATGGGTGCTTGCTACCCTGCTCTCTGTCTCCTGCTCCCTCGTGACCTGGGACAGAGGACTGCCCTTCCCCAGGCTCACTGTACCCCCTCACTTCTGGGATCTGTAAGTAACAAATCTTGTGACTACTTCCTTTGTGTTAGTGTATTGAAGTCGCGCCTTCAATCAAACGGTTTTCACTTCTCCAAAATGGGAGCTCAGATGCAAGTTGTGGGTGGTTTGTGCCCCCTCATTCAGCAGGTCATAATCTGCATATTCTTCACAGGCCAGCTCTGAGTTTTCCGATGGAAATGCCCCAGGGGAGCTGAGCCTGTCCTAGGCCGATTCCACGATTCCACGTCTGGATTTTAACCCCAGAATAAACCCCGACCCAGGGCAGAGCCGTCAGCCCTATTCTGTCAGCCCCTTTCTCAGAGCCGCTAGCCAGCCGTCCCCAAACAGCCCCTGGATGTGGAGATCCAGGTACTGTCCTGCTCCCTGCCTGGGCGTGGCCACGCTCCCTATGTCCCACTGTGTCCTAGCATCCCGTTGTCAGCCACTGAAGAAGGGGCTCTGGGGATGCAAGGAGCCATTGAATGAAGGCCTCCCAAAGGGGACTCATCCAGGCTTTTGGCAGTTGTTTGGAATTGGGGATAAGGGAGGGAGACAAGATGTCATAGGGCCACACACACCCCCCCCCGCCCCCCCCCCCCCCCCCCCCCCCCCCGTCTGCTTTATGCTCAACCTCCAGGCTCCAGGTGAACCCAGGCTGTTGTTGTTTTTTTCTCCCTCCAGATCAGAAGAAGAAGGTGCTACCTCCAGGTCAAGGAACAAAGACCCAGGAAAGAGGCCATGACTTGGGGACAGATGCTAGACCTGGGAGAAGGGGACTCAGGAGACAAGAGCTGATAGCAGCTGTGGCATTTATTGAGCGTTCACTGCGTGCCAGGAGGAGGACTGAGCAGTCCACCTGCCTGAACTCGCTTCATCCCTATTGCGATGATATAAATCCTAGTAGTCTAGCCATTTTAGACATGGGAAAACTGAGGCACAAAGAGGTTCAGCAACTTTTTCTACATCACACAGTAAGAGGTTCTCACCCAGACAGCCTGGCTCCTGGCCCAAGCTCTTAGCCATTATGCTACACTGCTGAGCAGGGATTTCACCACGTCTGCCCCATCCTTCCCTCCTCATCCTGCAGTCCCTGCACCTAGGGCCCTGGGAGCTTCCCTCTGGGTCTGCAGGGTCCTGCCGCCCAGGTGCCCCAGGCTTGGGGGAGGGAGGGGCCGAATAACAGGCCCCCCCGCCCCCCTCCCGCCCGTAGGACTTCACAATTTACAGAGCACTGTCACCTGCCTCAGCCTGGTTGGAAGGCATCTTGAGTATCACCATTTGACTGGAAAACAGTCCTAGACGGTGCAGGGCCGGTAGGTAGGGCCCAGAGCAAAACTATGGAGACTCCCCCTTTAGGAGGACCCCAGGCCCAGATGGACACTCACCTCCCACCCGCGCGTGCGCGCGCACACACAGACACAGACACAAAATACTGGGTACCCCTGCTGATGATGTGTAGTGGGCACTGCTCCTGCAGGAACCCAGTCTGATTGCCAGTCAGTGCAGCTTCGAAAGCCCTGGAGTTTCCTGTCAGACTCTCCTCATCCATTTGCTTGACCCCAGGCCCTCCCCTCAGAAGGACAAGTGTGTCTGGCCCTTCTTCTACCAGGGCAAGGACTCCAGCCCTGGGATGAGGCTCCTTTTCTGGCAGCCCACATAACTTCCGTCTTAGGGTTTCTTAGTTTTTAATCTTAAAGCTGGGTTCTCAGCGTCCTGCTTCAGGACAGTTTCCAGCTTCTGGGGCTAGAGGGACCTCTGGGGGGCACTCAGGATCACCCTTTGGATGGTGGGAGGGATGGGGTCCACCCCGAAAGCCCCCAGGCTGTGACTGTTCCTGCGGGGAGAAGCTCCTCTGAGAGGATTGCTTGAGGAGTGCCGTCCTGCCCAGGGACACAGCATGGCCCAGGGATCAACGTAAGAAACATCCAAACCTGCAGAAAAAGTTTATAAGAGTTTATTTGAGCCAAACTGACAACATATGCCAGGGAGCAAGATCTCAAATGCTCAAAAAAAATACTTGGGACATACTTAAACTAAAGATGATTCTTTGCTTATCTGAAAATCAAATTTCACTAGGCGTCCTGTGTTTTATCTGGTGGTTCTATTTCAGCGCTCCGGATGACCTGGCATGCCCAAGCATGCGTGCCTTGGTCAGGCTGGCCACACAAGAGACTGAGATGGTGAATGGCTGTGTGGGACTATGACGGGACAATCAGTGCGATGGTTTGTGGCTGTGACAATGTCACCCGGAGGAGCAAGGGTGTTGGTAACTGTGTGACTCTCTGTGACTCCCTCAGCTCTAGCAGCTCCCTAAAGGCAGGCAGTTTGCTCAGGGAGGCCCAGCTGGGTTGGAGACCCACCCTGGGCAAACACTTAGATCCAGCTGAGGGACTGGATCCGGATGATAAAGGACATGTCCTTCTCAAGGCTGAGCCAGCCCTGGGGGCCCTCAGAGTGCTTACCCTGGGCCTTTCAGAGGGGCCTCTGGAACCACTTCTCTACTTGGCTACCTCCTGGTGACATCACACAGGTCACTGCCCAGTTTTCTAGAACAGTGCCCCTAGGATACTGACTCATTGCCATAGCAACCTGGAAATTTTCTCCACCCAAACTGGCAGTCCCAGTTACCCCTGAGGAGGGGCTGGTGGGAGAAGGAGTTGGGTGGCACTTCTCATCTCCCAAAGGGGAGATCGAGGCAGCCATTCATCTGACTGACTAGATGGTGAGTAGCAGGAGCAAGTCAAGACTTGGGACACTGGGCAGGGTGGGGTCCCTGAGTTGAGGCTGAATCTTGAGGCGAGAAAGGGTGGGGGCTGCGCTAACATCACCCGCAGGGTAGTGAAAGGGGGGTCATGTCATGGAGAGCAGGAACAGAGCCTTGGGTTAAGAGCTGGGAGACCTCAGTTCTTATCTCGCTTTGTTCCTGCTGGCTGGGCCTTTGTTTATCTGTACAGTGAGGGGCTGGGGCCAGATGGCAGTAGTCTGGGGGTCTTTAGTTCTGATGGGGACCCAGTGGAGGAAGCTGAGGGGAGTGCTAGGAACCGGGACATGGGTGGCTGCAGGCTGGGGTCCTGCCTCCTGCTCCAGTGGCTTTCAGGGGTCAGTGAGCATAGTCTGGTGTGAATCTGTCCAAACCTCCCGGCCCTATTCCAGGAGTCACTGTCCTGAGGTACAAGAGGTCCCCATATGGCTCTGACTTGCTGTGTGATTCAGGGCCTCCCCTGCCTCCTGCGGCCTCAGCTGTGCTCTGTGCAGGTACGTGTGTGAGACCCGAGGCTGGCTCAGCACCCTGGGCAACGATTCCTCACACTCCCCTGCCACCTCTCAGTTTGCTAAGCACCTTCTCCTTCTAGAACACGCTCCCACCTTCCATACCCACTCTGACTCCGTCTCAGTGATGCCCGTTACGGGGCGGGGACCCGGACAGGAGCCAGACCTGGGCCCTGTTCTGGGGGCCCAGAGAGGCAGCTCGATCTGCCTCCTGTGGAGGGGCCCTGTGGCTGGGCAGGGGGCTGCAGGGGACAGAGAAGGGTCACACTTTGCCAATCTTTTCTGCTGTTTAATCTTTCACAAGAATCTTAACAACCATCATATTCAGATGTTGTTACCTTAACACAGCCTGTTGAAAACATGCCGTTTTTGGACAATTTATTCCTCCCTCCTCCCCCCCCCCCCCGTTATATTTTTGGTTACTTATTTGGGAGTGAAACTGACACACATACAACTCTTGTCATTACAATAATTCTCAGAGAGTAGGTATTATTATTCTAAAGGCTCAGAGAGGACTTGTCACCTGCCCTTGATCACACAGATGGGAAATGGTATAGCCAGGATTTGAACCCAGGTTCTCAAGTCAGTTGCACTGCCAGATTGTAGGAAGCAGGGGTAGCCGAGTCCCAGGACTCTTTTCCAGACTCCTTCCCCAGGACCACTCTACCAGCCCTCCTGAGTTCACTCTTCTGCTCTAGAGCAGACGGGACCATTCTCTCTGTTGCTCAGCGGTGTTTGAGACAGGACATGAATCTGTTTTGATCCTAGCATGTTTGGGAGACTGAACCCCTGAGCCAGATATACCTAAATTCCTGGGCGGGGGGGCTTGCAAGAGCAAATTAATGATGAGTAGGATGGGGAGTGATGCCCCTCTGCCCACCCACTAGCCAGTTAGCCTGGCCTGAACCCAGAACCCAGGATTGAGTCCAGAGCATGGCCATCTGAACCCAGGGATACCAGGTCACCCACCATTTCTGACCCAAGACCCAAAAGATTCATTCTTGGTTAATCTATGTTTGGATTTGAGTGATAATTTGGTTTCTGCCATCTGTACCACCCTAAGTATCTCCTTGAGACTGGGTGGGGAAATCCTTCTGTCATTCTGCCTTCATTGCCACCTCCTGCTGTCACCGCAGACTTATCTCTTTTACCGTGGACTGGGTGACAGGCATGAGAGGTTTACTGCCCTGGAGCCTGCTGTCAGCTGAAATGTGTGTTATCGGGGCCTGAGAAGCCAAGAGCCGACGGGCCAGTGCTCCCCTCTCTTTTCCTCATGGAAGATCCCAGAGGCTACGGTTCACAAAGCAGGCGCTGTGTACCTCTCTTTGGGTCTCCCATCAGCCTGGATATGAGCCTATTACATGAGCCTATTACACAGAACATTGAGGCCAGGAGGCAGTTACCTGCCTAGAGTTGGGGTGGAGGCAGAGGAGGTCCACAGTGAGAGCCAAAGCCTCGGCCTCCTGAGCCCCGAGCCAGCCCCCCCCACCCCCCACCCCCGCCACCCCAGACACTTAAAAAATGAATGTGGTTTAGGGGGGGGTGGTGTGGTTATCTGATTATGCCCCACACACTGCAGATCTCAGTTCTCATGGGGACCTGCAACTCATTTTATAGGATTTACTTTGCAGAATGCCCCTTGGGGTCACTTGCCATCACACACCTGCTCACCCACAGCACTTTTAAAACATCTAAAAGCCCTAAGCACTTCAGGAAGAAACACCTCTATTTGTGAACCCATGATGACAACTCCTCATTTTTCTTTAGCGACTTTAGGAGAAGCTGTCCCATCCCAGAGCTCTAAGATCGTGAGGCTAGGAGGTTATACATTTGGATCCCCTCATTCTAAGATGGGAACTAAGGCAGCCAGAGCAGAGAAAGGACCCCTGTGATGGCAGGAAGCTGAGACCTGGGTTGTGGACAGGATGCCCATGTACTCACTGTGTGACACTGGGCAAGTGGTGGGTACTTGTTGGTCCCTGATAGCTGCCCATCTACGGGAGCTCACCATGGGCCCGCCCTCCCAGTTTCTGGTCAAGGGCCAGTCACTGGGGTCAGGGAATGTTCAGCCTTGGGCCTTGTACCACACTCATACTGGCCTGGCCTCAAAGAAGTTGAACTCTTGGTCTCAGTTCACACAGAGCAGCAGCTGCAGGCAGAGCTGGCACTAGGACCCAGGGGCAGGTGACCGCCTCAGGCTGGAAGGGGTGGCTGGAGTGCTGGTGGACTTATCTCCCCATGGCTGTGGAGCAAGGCCAGCTCTGCCTAGGAGGGGACAGAGGAGCCCCAGTGCTCTAGAGTCAGATGCTTTTGAGAACCTAGTCTAGTCTATGGGAGGTGTGTGGACACTCGCATGGGTGCCCACGAGGGGTGGTGGTGGACAGGGCCAGGGTCCCAGGCTGGAGGGGAGCCTTGTTAAAACTCCCAGCTGGGGCTGGAGGTTGTGCCAACCTCTGGCCAGCCTGTGAAACTTGAGGCTAGTGGTTAGTGAGGGATGCAAGCTGTAGGCATCTCTGAGTTGCTCTCGATTGTGGTGGGGTGTGAGTGCCCATCTTTGGGTCTTTGGGTTGTTCTGGGGTCTACGTGCCTGTGTGTAAAGTTAAGGAGTTTGTTGCAGAGGTGTGTACCTGTGACTATGGGAAGGAGGCAGAGAGAAGGGGCTCACAATTAACTTCCAGAATCCCTCTTCTAGCACCTCCTCGCCCCTCTTCTCAGAGCTCACTCTATCTTGGCCCCACCCCGCCCTGTCCCTAGCCCCTGCCTGAGAACGGGTCCCTCCCGGGCCAGGTCCCCTCCCAGGTCGGGCGGGGCGGGCGCTAGGACCCTGCGGGGCGGGGCGGGGCTGGAGCTCAGTCCGCTGTACCTCCGCAGCCTGGAAAATACCAAACCCAGGCGAGCGTGCCCCCGAGCTTAGCCCGGAGGGAGGGAGGGGGCGCGCGGGGCAGGGGGCAAGGGGCGGGCCGGGCGGCGGGACCCACTGCTCCTCCCCCAGAGGCCCCGCGCGGCCCCTGTCGCCTGGGCAGCGGCAGCGCGGCGGCGGCGGCGCTCTCACCCCGGCCCCGGCGGCCCCGCGGAGCAGCGGGCACAGGTGAGCGGGCGGCCGGGCGGGCGCCCACCCCGCCGCCACCCTGCCCCGCGCGCTTCTCGCGCCCGCACCGCAGCCGGTGTGAGTTGAGCCTGGGTCGGCACTGCGCCGTCACCGCCCGACCGTCCGTCACCTCGGGTCCCGGACTCCCCTGGGTCCCGACAGACTCTCGAGGGCCCCCGCACCCGAAAAGCAGCCCCCACTCCAGCCCCAGGGAGGTCTGGGGTCGCTCCTTGGGGATGGCCCCCGTGACTGCCCTATGCGGGTCCGCCCTCACCAGGGGCCAGCCCTGCTTATGCCGAACTCTCCAGCCGCCCAGGACCCCGGACAGCCCCACCCGCGCCCCCAGTGCACTGACTCCGGTACCCAAACCGGTCTTGCAGGTCCCAGGAAGGTGGCGTCAGCATCTGCAGCCGCGTCGACGTTGTCTGAGCCTCTGCGGAGGACCCAGGAGAGCCGGACTAGGACCAGGGCCCTGGGCTTCCCCATGGAGAAGCCAGCTGCCTCAACAGAGCCCCAAGGGCCTCGGCCAGTCCTGGGCCGCGACAGTGTCCAGGTGCCCGACGACCAGGACTTCCGCAGCTTCCGGTCAGAGTGTGAGGCCGAGGCCGGCTGGAACCTGACCTACAGCAAGGCCGGCGTGTCTGTGTGGGTACAGGCTGTGCAGATGGACCGGACCCTGCACAAGATCAAGGTAGGGTTACTCTGACCCGTGTGCAGCCTCACTGCCTCTGACCTGGGTCTCCTGGTCCTCCTGCGGGGCCACAGACACCTGGTTGCGCAGCGCAGAGTCTCCTGCCAGGAACCCGGAGGAGGCACCGTTTGCTCTTCCAGCCCCCATCACACAGATGGGCCAACTGAGGCCTGGAGAGGGGGGTGTGACTCTAGCTCACCTAGGCAGAACCCCGGCTTCTGCATGCCCCTGCCTGCTCCAGGGAGATGGACTGCTGCCTGGCCCATCTAGGAAGTGGCATCCCTCAGGGACCCCTCAGGGACCCCTCTGCCCCCGCAGCCCTTCACTTGGTCTCCAGGTGGGAGACCGAGCCCTTCTCTTCTTAATTCCTGGTTCTCTCAGCCTGAGCTGAGAGTGGGGGTCTCTTTCCCCACTCTCTGCGCACTTGATTCCTTCCTGCCTGGTGCCCTGCTGGTCCCCCTTCTTTCCCTCCCTGGCTGCTCCCTGAATATCCTGCAGAGACTCAGGATTGTGCCTCGCAGATATTGAAGACAGGGCTTAGATGTCCCTGACTTACACAGGGCCAGGCTGGAGATGGGCTGGGGGGGGCGGGGGTCCAGGGAGACGAGAAGAGGCACGTCAGCCCCTTACAGCCATCAACCCCACTTCTCACAGCCCTCTTTGCCACATCAGAGCAGGCTTAGGGTGGGACCCCTGAGCCCTTTGGGGCCTATATGGGACAGAGGCTGGTAAAGACTCTGGTTTAGAGGGCTCAGCAGCTGCCCCCAACACATCTGGCAGTGTAAGTGCCACATTTCAAGGGGGGCATGTCTCCCCTTAGTGGGCTCCTGGCAGTAGGCTGTGCCCTTCACCCCCCTTCCTTCTTTCTTGCCTTCCCCTTTCTGCTGTCCTTCTGGAACTGGGAAGGTGTGTATCCCTGTTGCAAAGGATGGGAGGTCAGGGCACTAGACCCAAGAGGGCCTCCTGCCTTCCCTCCATTCTAGCTCCTCCTATCTTGGACCTGCTCTCAGACTTAGCTTGTCGTCTCTGACCCTGTGCCTTTCTGCCTCCCTTTGTCTTCCTTATTTACAGCTTTGTCTATCTGGTCCCATGTGGCCTTCCCTTCTCCCCTCTATGACTCTCTCTCGGCACCCTGGCTATCTGACTGTCTCTTTCTTTTTGGGTTTCCATGTATGTCTCTCCCTCTAGGACTCTCTGCCCAGATCTGAGGACCCTGAGCTGGTGGCTTCCCTGGGGGCCTGACCTATGTCTGAGCCTGAAGAGCAGGAAAGGGGAGGGCAGCTGGTATGCGCCAGCCTGGTGCTCTCTGAGGGCAGGGGATAGGTCCTATGCCAGTTTGTGTCCCCAGCACCCAACACAGACAGAGCAGGGATGTTGGCTGAATGAAGGATGGAAAGAAAGAAGGGAGGAACAAATTGAATGGAAGGCGCCCAAGGTTGTTGTGTGACTGGGACGTGGGAAAGGCGTAAGGCGAGTGCTGCACAGTGGGCTGGGGAACTGTAGTTTCCCCACTCAACTGGTTCTCCAGCGGGAGGGAAGGGGAAGATCTGAACTGAGTCCAGTGCTCCCACCCTCTGTGTCAACAGGGAGGAGCTGCCTCCTCCACCTGGCTTGGTTAATGAATAAACCCAGCCCAGGACTGGAGTTGGTGGGTCTGGGGGCCCAACCGCCGTCCCAGACCCCTTGTTGCCAGATCAGACTTGTCTGGTGGCTGTCCTGGGGAGTAGAGAGGACTTGAAAAAGTTGGGGTATTATGGGCTTGTGGTTAGGGCACACATCCTCCGCGGCAGGCAGTACCCCGACCCTCCTTCCCTCTCAGACTGAGCAGAAGTTGGAGGTGCCAAAGGGCTTTTTCCAATCCCTGTTTCATACTCCCTCCTCACTGGGGTGCAAGTGAGGACACTGAGAACCAGAGAAGGACAGGAGCCAGCCCAGGGTCACCCAGACAAGTCCCAGCAAAGCTTGGGCTCACATCTTAGTCAACATTATGGCATCTGACCCCATCGATAACTCTTTGAAGGACGCAGTGTTCTCATCATCAAATTTTCCTTTGATAAATGAGAAAGCTGAGGCCCAGAAAGGGGCGTGGCTTGCCAAGGCCACACAACAGGTCTGAAGCCAGAGTCCCAGAGATGATTGGGTCGCTCCTGGAGGCTGGGACTCAATCCCAGTGTTTGTTGAGCTCCGACTCCCTGCCCCCTCTTGCACCATCCTGTCCTGGACATCCCCCCTGGGCTGGGAAAGCCAGTTGCCCCCTGGACATGCCCTGTGCTCGTGATCCCAGGGTGGGGGATGGATCCACCTGTCTACCCGATTGATTTTCTCCGCCTCATCTCCCACCCCCCAGACTTATCTTCTCCCGTCCCTGTGTCCAGAGGTCCCTGGAAGCCACTGTGGCTCTGGGCCCAGTATATGGCACCAGGACAAAGGGAAGGAGCTGCTGGAGGCCACCTCCATCCTTTCCCTCCCTCCTGGCCTCCAGCCTGGCCTGGACCCAGGCCTGCACTGTGCTCTGGGCACTGGAGAGGAGACAGACATCACCTCCTGAGAGGTCAGGCCCTGTCCCAGACAGAGGCAGATGCTGAACATGCATCCTGGGTCTAAGGCAGCTTGAAACTTGAACCCAGGTCTCTCAGTGCCCAGGCTAGGCTTCCCTGTGGCTCCTGGAGTGGTATGAGAAATGGGAACGCAGCGGGTCTGTCAGTCATTCAGGCAGGGGTCTTCCTGGCTGTGGCATTCTCGTGTGTGTGTGTGTGTGTGTGACTGTGGGCATGTCCCTCCTCTCTGAGCTGTTTCTCTATGTGTGCCATGGGGCTCCCTGGGCTCCAAGAGCCTCTGAACTCACCGCCTGTGCTGGGGCCCATGGGAGCGGGATGAAGAACAGGAGACAGAAAGCAGGAGATGCCATGGCGGGCCCATGCCCAGCCCTGCCCTGGATGCTTCTGTGCTCAGATTCTCCAGTGCGGCTGTTTGCCGAGCCTGGTGCTTGGTCAGCCATGTGAGAGGCAGAGGAGCCCTGCTCCTTATCCTGAGAGGTTTCAGACCCTGGTAGAGAGAGGAATGGCAATTCCAGGTCACCTCTGCCTGCTGCATGGCAGATGTTCACAGGGAGATGACAGAGGCAGGAGTGGGCCTGGTAGGAAGGGCTCTTCAGGGGCTTGGTGGCTGGAGCAGGACTGGGAGGTCTCTTGGGGAAGAGTGGCTGAGAACCTGAGGTTCCTCTTGCCCTACACAGTAAGCTGGGCAGTGGGGACCTATCTTCTCTGACTTCCTGTCCTGCGGCTCTTCCCCTTCCCTTTTGGGGAAACCTCAAGTGGCCACTCCCTGCCCTATCTCACTATGCACCTGCTCCCACACCACAGGGGTTCCAATCTTCCAAGCCGGAGCTCAGGCTTGTCCCCTCTCAGCACCTCATTCTCTCCCCTGTTGAAATGAGGGATCGTCTCAGGGATTTCCAAGGGCTCTTCTCACTCTTCACAGTCCATGGGACTCAGAAGGTCATGGATGGAGAAAGTGGAGGCAGGGGCAGGGAGTCTTTCCACGGAGTCTTCACAACTTTCCTGTGGCATGGATCTTACTAACCCCATCGAACAGATGTAGAAACTGAGACTCAGAGCAGGAATTCACTTGTCCAAGGCCAAACAGAACGTGGCTGAAGCGGGATCAGACCTCAGGTCCTAGGGTTCAAGGCTGAGACCTCTAAGGCTGAGATCTCTCTGCTCCCTTGGACCCTTCTGTCTCCAGGACCCTGTGGCTCCCTGATGGCTTGGGTCTCCCTGTGCTGTATCATAGTGGGAGGGCACCCTGGAAGGGACCCAGCTGGGCAAAAGCCCAGTCCTTGCCGTGTGACCTCAGGGGTCACTTCACATTTGACTCAGTCTTTGTATCTGTGGTTGCAGGGGCAGGGGTTAATCTGGTTTCAGGACTTTGGACTTGGTGAGTTCAGGTGTAGGGTGGGCCTCTGTCCCCTCTGGGGCCCATTTCCCCATCTCTACAGGAAATTGCTGGCAGGTGGTTTGTAGAGGCTATCCTGGCCTTAGACCATGGTAGGGGGGTCTGGACACAGAGTAAAGGCAGGTAGCCAAGGCCTTGACAATCTGTACCCTCAGAGTGAGTGGGCACCTGAATCCAGGCTTAGGCCCTGAGGACCCCTATCCTGGCTGGCTCTAGCTCTGTCTTGGGACAACTGGAGGAAGTAGCTCCAGAGCTGTCTTCTGGGAACAAGTTCCCAGAGAGCATGATTCCAGGTAGTCAGGGTCCCGACCTTCTGGTGGGGAGCTCAGAGAAGGGAAAGGTCAGAAGTGTCTGGAAGCTTTAGGGAAGGCTTCCTGGAGGAGGTGCCCGGGTTGGCCTGAGGCTGTAGGAGTGAAAGCACAGGGTCCAGAGTCCCAGCCAGGTGGCCAGGGTCAGGTTGCTGCCCCTGCCGGGGTTTTAGCATCCTCATCTGTCAAATGTGGATGGTAGTGTTACCCTGCCTGTCTCGGGCACATCATTCTTTCATTCACTCATTCAGTGGATGTCCACTGATAGACTCTCTGCCTGGCCCTGTGCTGGAGGTTGGGGACAGAGAGGGGAATCAAACCCGAGCCCTGCATTCAAGGAGCTCCCCATTGGATGCTGGGACAGATACTTGTCACAGGAGCTGTGCAGACTCAGAGGGGGCCTTTGAACCAGGCTTGGGGGCCAGAAAAGGCTTCACAGAGGAGGAATGCTCAGGTGTTCCCTTTGGAATTGGGTGGAGAATGAGGAGTACACGTTTGATAGCATCAGCAGCCATCCATGCAGAGGGACAGCTGTGCAAAGGCCCGGAGGCAGGAAACAGGGAGTGCATTGGGAGAACTGTAGGTGTTTCGTGTGGGGCTTGGAACTCAGAGGGCTGGGAGTGTTTAGAGAGCTAGACCAAGGCCCTAGGACTTGTCGTGGAGGTTCTGGGGTACGAGGGGAGGGTTTTAGATAAGGCGGTGGTGGGAGGAAGATGCGGCTGTGTTGTCTGGACAGAGGTGTTGAGGCCTGTGCTAAAGGAGGGGCTGCGAGGAATGGAGCAAGGGATGCATCCAGGGAGGGTTAGGAGGCACAGTGGGTGGGACGGGTGGTTACGGCATAACCCTTTGCAATGTGCAAACTATGGAGTGCTGTGCAGGTTGAGCTGTAAGACAGTGTGGATGTACAGCCCCCTTGATGCCCGCCCTGGGGACAAGGAACCTCGTGAGCTGGAGTGGGTGCCTCCAGTCAGTGTCCTTCTGGGGCTAGAAGAGCCCCCCAGCCCCCAGGCTGGCTCTGTGCCCTCCATGCCCAGCTCCCTAGGCTCTGGCTTTTAAACTTTAACGAGCCCCAGCTCAAATTCCAGCCAAGAGTCTTTAAAGTTTCAGGAGATGAGAAAAAGGAGGGAGTCCTGGAGACAGATGGGTTTTCTTTCTTCCCCTGCGTCCCCACACCTGGCTGGGCTACCTGGAGCCAGGGCCGTGGTGCCCTGATCCACACACCTGGCACTCTTAGGGGATCTGGGACCTCACTGGGCGGCTCTAGCCTGTTCCTGAGGGACCAGTGGCCACAGGCTTGGGCACCAGGTTGCCACCGAGATAGGCAGGGATAGAAACCTCTTTCTAGCTGTGACCCCTTACCTTTGCCCTGACCTGTGCAAACGAGCATGCTCCAGCGACAGGCGAGAGGAAAGCTGCTCAGACCTGGTGTCAGGCTTGAGGTGTTTCCCTTCTCCCCCTCTGGCACACTTGGGCTAACCTTGATGCTCTGAGCCCCTGGAGCTTCAGAAACAGGCAGTGGAAGAAAGTAGCAGACCCAAAACTCGCCAAACCCAGGCTCCTCTCATCCGACACTACAGAGCCTGGGGCAGGTGGCGCGGGGCGGCTGAGCAGTTCCCTGGGGCTTTAGCCTAACAGTGGTCTTCCTGCCCCTTAGCCGAGGCTCCCTGAAAGCTGGTACTTCTACCTCTGATGTCTCTAGAATTCTTATGTCCTAGGTTAGGTGAACAATGACAACATGGTTACACCGCCCACACACACACACACACACACACACACACAGGAAGTGGTCTTTGGTCTCCCATGCAATGCCTGGGCCATTTAATCTCATTTGGGTTTCAGGGCATAACCCGCATCTGCCCATGGTTTCCTGAGATTCCCCTCTACCATCTCCCACACCCCCCCTCTGTCTTTGGACCCTTCCAGATTGCCTGGGACCTGGGACTGTATCAGAGAGATGATAACTCTTAAGGCAGAGGCCTGACAACCAGAGGGGATGGCATTCCCTGTGTGCCTCCAACAGTTAGTCATTCAACACATATTTACTGAGCACATACTATATGCTAAATATTGTCTGATATCTAGGAACCTAGTAGCAAACCAAACAGATTAGGTCCTGCTGTCATGGGTTTACATCCTGAGGGGGAGATAAGCAAAATAGAAGCAAACAAATAACTAAATAAGATACCAGATGGTGGTTGTGTGTTATGAGGACAGGATAATGTGATGGGGGTTGTTTGGACTTATATGCGTGGGCCTTCTGCGTGGGCCTGCATTATGGGTGCCTGTGTGTCCTTATTGAATGTGTGTGTGTGTGTGTGTGTGCGCCCGCGCGCGCACACGCTAGCCCCGAAGGTTGTGTGTCTGTGCCTCTGAGTGTGAGACTCTGTGTGTGTTTCTGTGTCTGGCATTACTCTGAGTCACACCCCCTCACTGCAGCAGAGTTGTCTCTGATCCAGTTATGTCTCCTCAGCTGTCTTCTGGTGGCTCCTGCCCCGCCCTGCTCAGCTCAGCTCTGCCTCTGCCATGGTTCCCTGCCTCCATCCAGCCTCCTGGCCTGGCCTCTGGGCCTATCTGTGGGTCTCAGAGTTTCCCCTTAGGATGTGTTTTCTATTCCTATCTCTGATGGTTACTACCTCTTCTTTTATGTTGCTACTGGTTCCTTTTCCTTCATTTTTTTTTTTTTTTGTCCCAGTTGTTTATTCGTTCAATAAATTTCTTCTCATGCCTCCCACCCACTCTGCCAGCCACTGTGCTGCTGCTCGGGACTTGGAGGTGGATCAGATCAAGGCTTAGTGGGCAGACCAGTGGGAATGGCAACAGCCCTCCATGAGGACTCAGGCGGAGGGAGGGAGGCGAGGGGCTGCCAGCATGGTTGGGGCTGCTCTGCGGGCCAGCAGGAAGGAGGTAGGCAGCAAGCTGAGATGGTCTGGGGGAGTCCTTCAGGGAGCTAGACTTCTGGAGCAGGGATGTGGGCTGAGGGGAAGGAAGGAGTGGAGGCAGAGCCAGAGTGAGGAGGAGGTTTTGGAGTTAGGATTTGACGAAAGGCAGAGAGAGAGGCCGCAGAGGCTCTCAGGCTGCGCAGTGCCATCATCAGCTCTGGGTTTCAGGAAGCTCTCTGGCTGCGGGGACAGATTGGCCTGGGAGCCAGGGGACCAGAGATGAGGATGTGGCTGCAGTAGTCCAAGCACGGATGGTGAGGCTTGCCTGGGGTTGGCAAAGAGGAGCTATTGGGAAGGTCCTGGCTGAGCAGAGTCCCAGGGGTGGGAATGAGGGACACATCCAGAGCCGGCCCAGGTTCCAGGCACAGGAGCAGAGCAGAGGGGAGTGGCACGGCAGGGAAGACAATACAGCAGTGGTGAACATGAGAGTGTGTGAGGCCTGTGGGCCATACATCCAGGGGCTGATGCCCAGGAGGCTATTGAAGACGCAGTCTGGAACTTACTAGAGAGCTTGGGGCACATCAGACTACTCGTGGTCCCTGCTGCACTGGGGGATGTTTATCCAATTTGTCTTTGTCTTGATGTTTGTGTGTCAGCCCTGGCCCTGCCGGGTCTCACTGGTCTCCCGCCACGCCCTCCTTTTTCTCCCATGCCCACCCACTCTCTTTCTCTGCTCAGCTCACCCTCCTCTGTCTGGCTCCCCCGCCTCCCCCAGAGCTGGAGCAGAGTGGCGGGAGCTCCAGACCAGGAGGTCAGGTTCTGAGACGTCAGCAGGATATTCCTCACTGCTGCAGAGCCTGCTGCTCTGGAGCCTGGGGGTGGGGGTGGGGGCGTCCAGGGAGGCTGCTGGAGACTGGGGGGGAGGAGAAGAAGGAGGCCAGGCAGGGATGAGTCATTTAGCCCCGACAGAGAGCTAAAGGGCCCAGCTTGGTCTGCCTAAGCAGACTTGGGGAGCTCTGTCTAAGGGAGGCGTTGCAGCACTGCCACTCCCCACCACAGTCTCAGGGCTGCCCCACTTTTGGGGAGAAGATGAGTTGGGGGTATCTGGTTTTAGAACCCCTTCTCTTCAGGGCTTGCCTGGTCATTTTGCAGATGGGAATACTGAGCCCGAAGGTGGGGGAAGGAGACCCTGCGTTGGGCCCACCCCACCACATGTGCTCTGTGTGTTCTTCTAGCTCCCCTCACTGCAGGCAGAGCGAGCCCCAAAAGCTCCAGCCCCTAGTGTGGACCCCCTAGAAACAGTCCTCCCCTGGCCAGGTGCTGGCCCACCTGGGATTTCTGGGGCCCTCCACAGAGGACAGGCTGGTTCTTGGGGAACAGCCTGAGGGGTGGACTTTGGGCACCAGTGGGTTCCAGGTTGGTTCCTCCACTTCACCTTCCTGAGCCACCATTTACAAATGGGCATAATCTTCCCTTCCAGGTGACTGAGAGGATGAGAGTAGGTGAATTTGCAAAGCCCCTAACACAGAGCCCAGCACAGAACTGGCACACATTCACATTTGCTGAATGGATGAATGGATGAACGGTCTTAGATACCCAAGGGACAGCTCCATTTCCTCTGCCTCCATCCTTGTTCACTCAGGTTACCTCGTGGAACTGCACGAGCACTCTCCTTCCCTCAGCCCATCTAGGCCGTTTCCAGTATCCAGGCTCACGCCAGCACCTCTGCTAGGAGCCTCTGCACCCCCTTACATCTGGGTGCCATCTGCTCTTCTCTTCATCCTCTAGGACTCTGCTTAAGTACCCCTGCCTGTACCTTTGTCCTCGGCTTCCCTCTGCCCCTACCCTGACTGCCCAGTGCTGTCATGCCCGTGCCCTGGCCTGAGGGTAAAAGGGCCCCGAGTCCCCTCAGGCCCCACTCCCAGCATGGCCACACGACTGAGCGTTTCCAAGGTAACTCAGCATCAGCATGAGCTACCTCAGGGCCCATCGCAGCTGAGTGCAGGCTTCCATGTCCAGGGAACAAGGACCTGGGGATTCTGGACAATACTCTTAACTTAGAAAAATATATACATAGTTTCTATATCTTATATAAACTATATTGTGCCAACAGTAATAAGAATCCAAAAATGAAAAATAAATCACCCAGAGCCTCAGTGCCTAAGTAAAACTTTTCCTTGATTCCTTCTAGCTGTCATTTAAAGATATAGATAATTTATACAGGACCATGGCACAGGTACAAGTTTGTATCCCCTTTTGTTCATTTAACATTGCGTCTGTGGAAGTTTCTCATATTGCTACAGAATTATTAATTCACCATCATTTCCCGCAGCGGCTCCCTGCCAGGCCTCTTCTGGGTTCTGAGGGTTCAGAGCCTGCTCAGCCCCGCCCCCGCCCCTGCCCTGCCCCTGCACTGGGGGAGGCCACAGTCCCCTATAGCTGGCAGTAATCATTAAGGTGATGTGTCACTGTGAACCCAGCTGGGCCCTGCTGCTGGTGGTGGTCCAGGTTGTTCTCCAACATATTTTGCTAATTACAAATGCAATAATATAGTCATGCATATTATAACAGAACTTTTTTCTTATTTTGTATTTTTTTCCTGACTATAAATTCCTGGTCCTGGGGTTCCAGGAATTCAGATAACACGTGCGTTTTTATGATTTTAAAAATATTTGCCAAATTGCTTTTCAGAATAGCAGGACACATTTTTGCTGTCACTCACCGTATACCAGTTTTACCATATCCTCACAAGCAGTGGGTATTTTATATATTTTTGTTAACTTACGAAGTATAAATTGGTACCTCACTACAATTTTAATTTCCTTTAACTATCAGAACTCATAAAGATCTCACAGCGAAGTCCCAGAATCTCCCAGGCACCTGTCTCTGACACCTCCTACCCCTACCCTCCACTTTATGAGGGTGACGGCAGAAGTAGTAATCAGCCTCAAGTGGCCATGGAGACTTTACAAGTCCAGGAGGTTTCCACCGTGGCTCTTCCTGCTGCATTCCCCAGAAGCACCGGGGCCACTCACCGTGGACGCAGCACCTTAAAGTCAGAGAAGCTCCTACAGGCGCCGGTCCTGCCATTCAGGCAACGGTTCTTCACTAAGCTGTGCCGGGTCCAGGGGATGCCAGGAGGAGCAAGGGGCCACAGCACTGTGGGCAAACCAGTGCATTGCAGTGCGTGCTGATGGAGGGAGGTCCTCGGGGGGAGGGGTAGTCCCCAGCCCAACCTGAAGAATGTGGGGACAGAGCGGGCTGCCTGGACAGGACACAGCCAGGCTGAAGTTGGAAGACAAAATGGGAAAGGAGCCAGTGCAGGGAGGTCCTGGGATGGCAGACCAATGAGACCTTTCTCCTCCTGTAACACCACTTGCCTGCCTTCCCTGATCCATTGTGTCAGTGCCCTGGAACTGATCTGGAGATTTGGGGGGGCATGGTGGAAGGTCTTAGAGGGTCTCCATTCTGGTAAGGACAGGAAGTGTATCTTCTTGTCTCATTGCTGGCCCTGTGGGCTTTGGGAAGGGCGGAGTCGAGGGCCCAGAAGCCAGCAAGCAGCAGCGAGCGGGCCCTGCAAGGAGAACTGGAGCAGGTGTCTGCGTCTCTCAGCCTGGCTGTGCTTGTGAGGGTGGAGTGTGTGTGTTGGGGGGTGGGATTTGTGCTGGTCCCCCGTGTAAGAGGGCCGCTCTCCCCTCCTTGTCCATCTACCCTGTGGAGAGAGAGAGGGCATTTTGTTATTCTAAACCTGTTTTCCTTGTCCCGCTATACCCTGCCCTTTGGGGACTAGCAGGAAGGTGCTCCCCTCGGTAGGGCTGAGAAGTCGGGGAAGCTGCTGGGGCCTGGGGCTGGAATGGGGTTGCTGCTGCTGGGGCTTTATGTACAAGTCTCATTTAATTCTCCCAGCTCCACTCTGAGGGGAAATTATCCCCGTTAGATACATGAAGATACTGGCACTCAGCGCTGAAGTCCTTTGCCCAAGCCAAGGCCACCCAGGCAGGACGCGGCCAGGGCAGAGGCCTGTCTGACCCAGATGGCCCCTGGAACTGCTGAGTAAACTGTGAGCCTGTGGGTCCCGACTGGGCCTCGTGGGGCAATGCCATGGCCAGACGATTCTCAGAGGGGCTTCCATGTGCAGAGCTGCAGTGCTGGGTGTTGGAGAAGTGTGGCCCTGCCTTTGAGTCCAGTGTGGCCTCATTCGGGGGAAGAATCTCTGAGCTTTGTCTCCCTGGTCAGCAAGCCCTCTGAATCCAATAAGCGCTGCAGAGTAACCATCAATTAACTAAGACAGTCTCCAGTTGCTAGTTTTAGCTGGGCCAGTCCTGCCCCTTGGTGAAAGGAGCAGCAAGTCCTGACACTGGGGTCAGGCTCACTCAGGCTCTGGTTCTCTGCCCCACCACAGTCAGCCATGTGGCCCTGGTCAGTCATTGTAACTCTCTGGGCCTCTGTTTTCCCCGCGGTAGTCTAAAGAGTAGTAGTGAAAGAGATCACCTCCTGGGCCGTTGGAACTTTGGGATAATCCGTGTGCCCCATACATCCCCTGGGCAAGGTATTGGAGACCTGCTGTGTGAGGTCTCGTGGTGAGCGCCAGACTTGGGTTCATCTGTCTGTGAATCAGTTTGCCCTGGCCTTTGGCCCTCAAGGCCACACCACAGTCCCACGGAGTAGATAGACGTGAGTTCTTTCCTCCTGCCTCAGGTCCACCATCTCCCTGGGTCCTGGGAGGTGCTGCTGCCCCTCCCCCCACCACTGATCTCCTCTGCCGCTGAGCATTGGGAAACCTCCAGAGAACCACTGGCAAACGGATGGGGGAGAGGAGAGGAGTAGAGAGAGACAGGTTGGGCATGGGGCCCTGCTCTGTGCATATTTATTTGAGCCTCCAGGCCGTTGAACCCACCAGTCCCTCGGCCTGAAATGCCCTCTCCCCCTGCAGCAGCTCAGCTCCTTCTTTTAGGTTTTGTCACCCTCCATTCCCGCAGCTCCCTTGCCCTCATTGCCCCCCGCCCCCCACCCTGCTCGTTCCCTACTGGGATTTTGTGTCCCTATGTCTCCTACTACCCACTCGACGTGGCGCCTCGTCTGGTTCGCCTCTGGGTCCCTGCAGGTCTGGCCCACAGCAGACTCCAGAAAGTGGTGAATGGATGGATGGAAGGGCAGGGCCAGGATGAGGCAAGAGTGGTGCCTAGGGCGTAAAATATAAGGAGGCGCCTGCAAATGTGACCCGGTCTTGGCCTGTGGAAGAGTGAATGGATGCTTGAAGACGCCTGCTGGAGAAATAACAGCTATGTGTTTTTTTTTAGTATTTGCTATGTGCCAGGCATATTATGTGCATTACCTCATTTAATATAATCACAGCATATTCATGAGATAGGTACTATTAGTATCCCCATTTGTCACTATGAGGAAACCAACACTCAGGAAACTTAAACCTTGTGCCCACAGGGAGGAGCTGGGATTGGAGGCTGGGATTGGCAGGCTCCAGGAGTCTCCCATGATGGCCTTCCTTGATTGTCCAGTCCCTTCTGACCATGGCTCGGTGGAACTTGGGGTGCTGGGGGGGCGGTGGTGGGCCCAGGGCTCTAGGCAATCCCAGGTCTCCACCTCATGGGTCTGGAGGGAGGACAGTACAGGTGTCACATTATAGTCCTCTGTGGTTTCTCTGGTGGCACTTGCTCCCTCTGGGCCTGTTTTCTCAACTGTGAAATGTCTGTGTGTCAGGCCCCCTGTAGTAACCAGGCCTTAAGGGCTTTGCAGCCCAGCATGGCTCCTTGGCTGAGCAACCCCTGCCTGGCCCCCCCTTCAGTTCTGGTTTCCAGGGGGAGCACCCAGGTATCCAGTTGAAGTGGCTAACGTGCCCAGGGCTTAGTGGAGGTGGGTTCTGGTCACAGGCTAGCCCACCAGGGACTTTCCGATGACTCACCCCACCCCCACTCATGCCTCCTAAAGCCTCTTAGAATTACACCTTGCTGTTGTGGCGGCTGGTGGGGCAGGAACAATGCTAGGTGTAATTTACCCGTCTTGGAGCAGCTGCACTGCCTCCTGGGGCTGTGGAAAGAGCCTGGCTGGGAGCCAGGCCTGCTGCCACACGGCCTGAGGACACCCTGCTCTCAGGACCCACCACCCAGACCTCAGCCCCTCAGCCAGCGTTCTCACCTTCCCAGCGCCCTCCTCCTCACAGGGCTGCGCTACTGGCCTTCCTCCCCAGGAGTGCCACGAGCTGGGAAACCTTTGAAGTTTCCCTCTTTATCTTGAAGATAAAATGTGATGCAGAGTTTACACTCAGTGGGCACCTGGTCTGTCCTGGGGCTCTGTGTGCTCCATCTACTGTCTGCTGTGTCAGAGGGAGCCCCTTGGTCCGCAGGCCACGACAACCCTGCTCCAGGAGGCCCAAGGAGAATGGGCAGTGTGGGCCCCTTCGCAGAGTGCACCCCGCCGTGAGTGCAGCCGTGCAGCCGGGTCCTGGGGCACTGAGGCTGGCCTGGGGGAAGAGCATTCCCCGGTCGGAGGCTGACCTACAGAGCACAATCCTGTTGTCCCTGCTCCTCCATAAGTCACTGACCAGGGAGCACGTTTGAGGACTTGCAAAGCTAAACCAACTTCCCAGCTCGGATTTAGAGAAGTTCTGGTTTCCTCAAAAGCCACACTTGGGTGCCCCTTGATGGTTAGGAGTATAGGAAGATCTGGTTTTGCATTTCTGCTCAGCCGCTTTCTGGCTGCCCGATTTGGGCTGGTTGCTTACTCTCCTGAGCCTCGGTTTTCTATTTTGCATCACAGGCATGATACCAGCTCCTAAGTTTGGGGTGAGGAGTGAGTGTCTATTGAATGCCTGGTGCAGCACTCTGCCCTCCATGTGGGTGCTGAATAGAAGGTTGTCTGAATGCCCCTGATGGTGCCACATCTGGCCTCTGCTGTCTTCTCTCGGGCCCTCTCATCGTGGCCCTGCCATCACTTGGTGTAATCATTCATTCATTCACTCACTCATGTTTTGTTAGTCTCCTTCAATCTGATATTGTTCCTGAGGCTTTCTTTTCTTGACTTTCACGACCCTGACACTTAGAGGTCAGTTATTTTGTAAAAGTTCCTCATCTTGTGTTTGTCTGATTTTCCTTATGGCTAGATTTGGGTAATGCATGTTTGGCAGAAATATCAATAAATGAGGCCTGTGTTCTTTTCTTTGCATCCTATCAGGCAGCATCCAGTTGTAACTTGTCCCCTTACTAACAATGTTCGCTTTTCATCTCTTGATGAAGGTGCTGTCTGCCAGGCTTCTCTACTGTGCAATTACTCATTTTCCCTTTGTAATTAATAAATATTTGACAGGAAATTAGTTTGAAACTATGTAAATACCCTATTCTTTGGTAAACATTCAATTTATTTATTCATACCTGTATATACTTTGATTTCCTATTTTATTCTGTGGAATATAATCTGTTACTATCATTATTTATTTTAATACGTGGCTTGTCCCAGCTTTATTCTGTGGTAGGTGGCCAACGGTCCTAGTTTGCCGGGTCGGAGGGGTTTACCAGGACGTGAATTTTTAGTGCTAAAACTGGGAATGCCCTGGGCACACACCGATGACATGGTCCCCAAACCAGTGGGAACTCTTCCCGTTGGCTCCCATGTCTGCAGAGCAAGGTTCCTAGCATTCTGTGTGTGCATCCTTACTTCCTGGTGTAATAAGATGTTCCCGGCTCATCTTACACTTACTCTGACCCAGCCCCCAGGTAACACGTATTTCCCTAAGAAGACCTGGAACCAGGTCCTTTTGAGTATTAGGCTACACCACACCATGGGAACTGGAGCAGATGGAGCGCATTCAGCTTCTGTACAGGCCACACTCTCATCTGCCTCTGCACCTATTCCCTGGCTGTTCTCTCCGCCAGGGCCACTTGGCAGACATCTACCTTCCATACTGAGCTTCTCCACGAAGACTGACTCCCCATCCAGCCCACAGAGCTGACCCCCTCCTCTGTGCCCTCATTGGGCCGTTGAGGGGCTCTCTCAACTGGGAGCCCCTCAAGGAAAGGCCCCAGATTCATCTCTGACTCTTCTGTGCTCCACACAGAGCTGGCACTGGGGGCTGTTCAATGACTGGATCTAGTCATACCCTCTCATGGAGCAGCTGGAAAGCAAACAGAGGAGGATGACTTGTTCAGGGTCACATGCGTCTTTGCTGGCTGGCATCTGTCCTTGAACTTCAGTTTTCTTAATTTTAAAATTGGGCTAATAGCTTAGTCTTGCTGTAAGAATAAAGTGCTGTAATGTGTATAAAGCACTTAGGGTTATCCCTGGCATGTGGTGAGTACACCTCTCAGTATCTCTGGGGGGTCTTTTTATTTAATTTTTTTCATTATTTCAGAAGCAATACTATACATTTTAGAAAATTAGCAATACAGCAGCAAAAAGAAAATAAAACCATCATATTCTCATCATTTAGAGATCCACACTGTTAGCATCTTAGTGGTTGTGCTTCCTGAGCTTTTTCTGTGCGTATATTCTCCCTATCCGAAATGAGATTATACCATGCATTCCATTTTGCCATCTCCTTGTTGTTTTTTTTTTGTTTTTTTTTTTAAAGATTTTATTGGGGAAGGGGAACAGGACTTTATTGGGGAACAGTGTGTACTTCCAGACCTGTTTTCCAAGTCAAGTTGTTGTCCTTTTAATCTTAGTTGTAGAGGGCGCAGCTCAGCTCCAGGTCCAGTTGCCGTTGCTAATTGCAGGGGGTACAGCCCACCATCCCTTGCGGGAGTAGAACAGGCAACCTTGTGGTTGAGAGGATGCGCTCCAACCAACTGAGCCATCCGGGAGCTCAGCGGCAGCTCAGCTCAAGGTGCTGTGTTCAATCTTAGTTGCAGGGGGCGGAGCCCACCATCCCTTGAGGGACTCGAGGAATTGAACTGGCAGCCTTGTGGTTGAGAGCCCACTGGCCCATGTGGGAATCGAACCGGCAGCCTTCGGAGTTAGGAGCATGGAGCTCTAACCGCCTGAGCCACCGGGCCAGCCCCCTCCTTGTTTTTTTAAGGCAGCAATCTCTGCCATTTTGTTTCAGTAAATTTTCAGCACATCTAATACTCATCATATTCACACTTCTCCAGTTGTCCCAAATACGTCCTTTATATGTAGCTGTTGTGTCCAAGCCAGTATGCAATCCAGTACCACACTTTCTATCTGCTTGTTGTGTCCTGTAAGTCTCTCAGTCTAGCCTAGTTCCTTATGACATTGATCTGTAGAAGAGACTGGACAAGTAACCCTGCAGAGTGTCTCACCATCTGGCTTCGTCTGGTTGTATTCTCAGGGTAACACTTCACTTGTACCTCTGTCCTCTGTATTTTTTGTAAAGTGCAGTATATCCAAGCCTTGATGAGTTCACTGGTGCCTAGGATACCCAAAAGGTAGTGATGTGTCCTTCCCATGGCATCTCATCATGGTTAGTGGTGCCAAGGCCTAACCGTGATCCCTCCCTCCGATGGTTGCACGTATGCCCTTTTTAGTAGAAAGCAATGTGTGCACTTCCCTTGGCACTGTCTGAACACCCAGTTCTTGGAGACCTTTTTGAAGTATGCAAGACCACTTGTCCATTGCCTGAGGGGAACTCCATCCTGGGGTTTGGGCTATTGGTGAAAAAAAAATCACAGAACAAGGCTATGGACTGAGTTTCATCTTGTTGAGTGTAAATCTAGCAAAAGCTGGTTCTGTTTTTACTCTCTTTCCAGACATGTGATCTGGGTAAAATCCCATCGCTGCTACTTACCAGCTGGGTGGCCTTGGGCAAGTTCCTCCTTGGATTTCTTGTCTGGCAGAGTTGTTGTGAGGGTTACATTTTTTCAAAAGGTATCCTTGGCTCTTTTCTCTCCTAGATGGAAAGCTCTTTGAGGACAAGGCTAATAAATAGTAAGAAACCTAAAGATGCTTATTGGATGAAAAAAAAAAGGGGAAGGAGGAGGACAGCGGTGTGGCCAGGTGATGAGTACCATAGAGGAAAGAAATCCATTTAGGCATGTGTTTGTTCATTCATGCTTTCGTTTCATTTAACATGTACCCATACCAGGCTCTGTGCCGAATGAACTGTGAGAATCTAATCATGAAATTCAGGGGTCTGGGAGGGCACAGATATAGAGACTCAATGTATGGGAATCCAGAAGGTCTGGCTGTGTAATTCAGGAAGGCTTCCTGGAGGAGGAGACTGGAACAAATGGGGACTGAGATTGAGGAGATAGTCTCTGGATACAGGGTGGCTATCTCCTGGCACAGATGGCTTCTGGGAGGGCTGGGTAGGGCTTATGGCAAGTGGTGAGCCCATGCTGGCTTCACAGGTTGCTGTTTCTCTCTGTCCTCCTTCTCTTTCTCCCCGCCCTCCAGTCCCCTGGCGGGGGCTTCGAGCCCTTTGTGACCCTGACAACCTATGTGTCTGTTTGCAGTGCCGGATGGAGTGCCGCGATGTGCCAGCTGAGACACTCTACGATGTACTACATGACATTGAATACCGAAAGAAGTGGGACAGCAACGTCATTGAGACTTTCGACATCGCCCGCTTGACAGTGAACGCTGACGTGGGCTATTACTCTTGTGAGCAGGCCCAAGCACTTTTTCCCAGCCTCCTGCAGGCCTCCGCCAGCCTCCAGCTGAGCCTTCTCCTCCCACCTTCCCTCCTTGTGGTTGCTCCATGGCCAGGCTGCTGAGAGACCTGAGTGCTGAGATGTAGGGCTGACCTTTCTCACATCCCTGTCCAGTCCCAGACACTTGGGCGTGCGCTCACGCGCACATACACACACACACACACACACACAACTCACACACACATATGCACTCCCACATTCATGTATACCCATTCCACACAAACACGTGCACACATGTATACAACCACAGCCGTATGCCACATACTCACAGTCACACATTTTCATGTATACACATGAGAACAATACCATGTTTTCCTATGTACTCGCATATACAAACAAGCCAGGCCAGCACGGTAAGGGCTGTGTGCGGTGGTGAGGAGCGGGGATGGCTCGTCCTTAGTTCCTGCTTTGGGACTATGTTCTGGTGTCCCATCCTGCTTAGATCAGGGGAGCTGGCAGTTAGTTAGGTATTCCTGTGTCTGGCCTCTGCTGTGCCCTCCTTTGCAGGCAGATAGGCTAGTGGTCTGGCTGACTGTCCCTTGCCCTCCACAGGGAGGTGTCCAAAGCCCCTGAAGAACCGTGATGTCATCACCCTCCGCTCCTGGCTTCCCATGGGCACTGACTACATCATTATGAACTACTCAGTCAAGCATCCCGTGAGTCGACCTGCCTTCCCTGCTGGGTGGGCAGGGGAAGGTGCCAGTAGGGCTGGGCCGGCGGGCTTAGCCCGGGAGAGGCCCCTGGTTACTACTATGACTTCCTTGTGACTTCAGGCCCGGCGTGAAATCCTCAGGCCCTCAGTTTCTTTCTTATTTAGTAAAAATAGTGGTGCCTGTCTCCCCACTGGGGCTGTCTAGCAGATGAGGAGAGTGTACTGTGGACCATCACTGTGGGCAGCTGGGTGGGACGGGCTTGCTCCTGTGGGTTGGGCTCTGGCATGGTCTGGCTGGGAAAGGGGAAAGCAAGAGGTGAGGACAGGGTCCCCTGGCCCTCCATGAGGCTGGGCTACCTTGATCTCCATGACAGGCAGGTATAGCAGGCCTGGGCAAGGATGAGAGAGTGTGTTTGTGTGTATGCATGCGCCCGTGTGTGCTCATGAACCCTGACCCCAGACAGCTCTTTCTGGAGGGCAACAGAGAAAGCTTAAGAGGGGCAAGGATAACCTAGTCTGATTCTTCCCTTTCTCCTCATTCCAGCATCAGGCCTGGCCTGGAGTTGACACCAGGGGATATGAACTAAGAGTGTGAGAGAGAGAGTGAGTGTGAGTGTGTGCTCACAAAGACACCTCCTCCTTTGCCCCTACCCTGCATCTTACCTTCCTGTGCCTTCCATCCCCAGAAATACCCACCTCGGAAAGACTTGGTCCGAGCCGTGTCCATCCAGACGGGCTACCTCATCCAGAGCACGGGGCCCAAGAGCTGCGTCATCACCTACCTGGCCCAGGTGGACCCCAAAGGTGAGGGCTTGGCCCTGGCAGCCTATTGTGGGATCCTTCCCTATACCACAGGGGATGGTGCTTGATCTACTTAGGATCCAAAAGGGCTTCTGTTCGGAGCTGTTTTGTATTTTGGGGCATATTCACCCAAAACATCATTTGAAACAAGTCTCATCTGAGACTTCACAATGGTTTGAAAAGCAAGGGCCGAGGTGGTAGCCACTGCTTCATGATGAAGCTTGGAGCTCTCTTTTTGGGTGCCCACACCCCTGTGCTCTGACTTGCTCCCTGCTCACTGGCTGCTCCCACTCTGTCTGTCTTGCTGGCTCCTGTTCTCTGCCCATCCTGGAGACCTGGGTTTTCCAGGCCTCAGTCCTCTTTCCCTTGGGAGGGCTCAGCTAACGCCAAGGCTTCTGTGGCCAGCCGGCCACATGCCTATCTCTCTGCTGAGATCCAGATCCCTGAGGCCACTGGACTCCTGGACACGCCCCTCGGTGTGTCTTCTAGGACCTGAAACTCATGTATCCAATACCGAACTCTCCGTCTCACCTCCTGACTTACTCCTTCTCCTAAGTCTCCCTTCTACTCACTCATGCCAAGAACCCGGGGGTCATCTGGGGCTCCTTCTTCTCAGCTCCCAAATCTAGTCACCAATTCTTATTGATTCTACCTCCTAAAAAGCTCCTGAATCTGTCATTTCTCTCCATACTAAGCTACCTTGTCTGACCAGTTACCAGAGGGATTTTTCCAAAAACACTTATTTCCTCATGACTCTCTTCTGCTTAAAATTCTCCTGTGACTTTCCATTGCCCTCCAAGTGGCGTCTAAGACCCCTCCTCGGGTTTCCTGGTCCTTCCTCACACATTTTACATATTCCCACCTCCCTGTCTAGGTAGCCCTGTCCCTCAGCCTGGAAACACCTCTCCTCCCTTACTCATTCCTCCAGGGCTCTTCAGGTGTCACCTCCTCTATCCCTGATACCCAGAGGAATCACTGGCTCCCCGCTCTGTGGACCCATCCCCGTCTAGCAGAGCACAGGGCACACTGTTGGGCCCCCTAGACAGTGAGTTCTTCTCTGGGTCAGGGTGGGTATCACTGAGTGAATGTAGAGTGAGTGAGTGAACGGATGAATGACTGGAGGATGGGCAAGCCTTGAGCACCTTTGATGGCTGTGCCTGAGTCCCACCAGGGGCCCAGTGGTCCAGGCCCAGGGCTCCTCGGCATTGCATTGAGTGAGTGTGTTGGGTGTCAGAGGCAGAGCAGACACTTGGGAATGAGGGTGGAGAGCTGGGCTGTGGATTCCAGGTCAGGCCAGGCTGGGGTACTCGGCCAAGAGGCCTGTGTAGTAGTTAGGCTTCTTGGGGCAAGGGACTTGGAAAGACAGGCAGAGGAGGGGCCGAGCATCAGGGCCATTCACCATAGAGGGGTTGGGCATGAGAAGGGCTGTCAGTGTCAGTGGAGGGGAGGCGGCGGCCTGGAGTTTGGTGTGTCAGAATTTCAACACGTGTAGCCTGTGGTTACCTAAGACCCTGTGATTTTCTTCCATGCAGCCCTCTGGGGCTCAGCCGTGGGGGCCTGGGGGGAGAACACAGACTTGAGCCTGATGACCTTGGTCTGAGGTGGAAAGAGGGAGTGAGGATGATCAAGTCTTATAGGACTTGCCTTACCCCTCACCCCCATGGAGAAGAGGTTGGCCTCCCAGGCTAGAGGGAGGGGGCTGGGTCCCTGAGGCGGCTTCTTCCTTTTCTCCTCACTACCTTTCCCTACCCTCATAGGCTCTCTACCCAAGTGGGTGGTGAATAAGTCTTCTCAGTTCCTGGCTCCCAAGGTGAGTGGACTTGGGACTTTGGGGCTGTGGAGGCTGGCTGAGAGGGTTTCAGCTGAGGGGATGAGACTGGGAGTCAGGGGGCGGAGTTAGGGCTGAGAGGCGGAGTTATGAAACGGGGGCAAAAATCAGGATGCTGGGAGCTGGGGCCTGAGCCTGTGGAGGGGGCTGGAGGGGACATGGGGAGGACTCCGTCCTGTGTCGGTTCACCCTGACTCGGTGGTGCGGCGGGTCCACAGGCCATGAAAAAGATGTACAAGGCGTGCGTCAAGTACCCTGAGTGGAAGCAGAAGCATCAGCCGCACTTCAAGCCGTGGCTACACCCGGAGCAGAGCCCGTTGCCAAGCCTGCCGCTGTCGGAGCTGTCGGTGCAGCATGCGGACTCGCTGGAAAACATCGATGAGAGCGCGGTGGCAGAGAGTCGGGAGGAGCGCTTGGGAGGTGCGGGCGGCGAGGGCAGCGACGATGACACCTCGCTCACCTGAGTGCTGAACCACGACAGGGACCTAGACGAGACGTGGCCGAGCCCAGGGGTGGCGGGTCCTTCCGCGCTTTCTCCCCTCCTCCACCCCCTGCGCCTCCTGGGGACGCTGGGCTCTGGCCCAGGTTGGCGCTGCAGCTTGGTTGGACGCAGCCCTAATAAATGATCCCACAGCCTCAGCCGACTCGTCGACTCATCGCTATGCTTGCTTCCCACCTGCCCCGGACACGGCCGCCGCGCTTGGTCCCCTTTTTGTACAGTTCATTGTGTTGATTTCTATCGTTGATCGCCTGGCCTTTGCTCCTTTAGGCTTCCCCTCATCTCCCATGTGTAGCTGGGGGTGGGCTGTGTTCTGGTGCCCTTGTGTCTCTTCATTAGTTCACTCTTCATCCATCCATCCTTGTGTGTTCATTCTGCCATTTTTCTCCAGGCTATTTGGCTACCTTTCACTGCTCTAAGAGAAGAAGCAGGTCTGGCCAGAGCCACTGGGTCAGGGGGTCAGAGGGTGGGGTTCTGTGTGACTTTCAGGCCCATAGGGTTCAACCTATGGAACCAGGGTCTGATACTCTCCAGTCATCAGGAAAGTGGGGTGGACAGGACCCTGGGCCTCAGGCCACAGGGCTGCGGGCCTCAAAGCTGTGGTTGGGGCAGCATGTTCTGGAGGAGGGAAGTTGGGGGTGGAGGTGAGGGTCGTCAGACTCCAGTGCAGTAGACGGACCAGGCCCTGTGATTTGAGCCCTCCCTAGGTCACTTTGAAGACCTCAGACTGTGTTAACAGAAAGGGTGGGGCCCCTAGCCCCTTGCCAGCGGTCCTGTGTTCTACCTGGCTGCTTTGAGGTCTAGAAGGTTGCTTGGGCCTCCCCTGTCTCTGTGGCCCCCAGGTGCCCTCTGCTGCCTAAGGGACACCCCTACTATCAAGTTGGGAGGAGGGCCCTGTGCTCCGCCCTCTCCAGTGTTTTTGCACCCCATATAAATTTGGGGCCAGGAAGTTCTCACTAAGGTCTGGCCCTGCCTTCCCCTCCCAGGAAGCAACTTGCCTTAGCCTTGTCAGGAAGACCCCGTAGTAGACTCTTTCCTAGAGGGGCAGAGTCAAAGGTCCAGTGGTGGTAGGCAGGAGATTCTATAACTCACCAAGACTTGGGTTCCAATCCCAGGTTTGCCCAATACTGGCTTTGAAATTTTGGGCAAGTCCTAGAACCTCATTTCCAAATCCATAACATAGGGTGATGATTTTTGCCTTCAAGCAGAGGTATGAGGATTGAAATAAAAGGAGGAAGTTGCCTAGCACTGCGCCTGGCACATAGTAGGTGCTCAAATTAATGACTCCTCATCTCAGAGTAAACCCTCATGCCCCACCCTGGTGAGAGCTGTTCTTCTAAATGCATTCAAAGGGTATTTGGTGAAATAGAAGCATAGCCAAGTTAAGGTTTCTGGCTTGGCTGGCCCCAGAGGTGACTTGGATCCAGGACCCAGGATGCCTGCCAAACCCTAGGCCCTCATCTGTGTGTATACAGGTAGGATGCGAGGGAATCTCCAGGTGTCTAGGCCAGTGGAAGTACCTGGGTGCCAAGACCTCAGGCTGCAGCCTTCTCTACACAGGACTCTTCACCACCCTGACTGGGGGACGTGGCCCAGGGAGAGAAGTGGGTTATCCTCCGAGGATGGGGTGGTTAAGGACTTGTTAGAAGAGGAGGTGAGAGACCTTGGTCGCCCTGCCTCCCAGGGCCTATTAAACGACCTGGGGGTCTGGGCCCCTGGGGGTGTGTGGCTCATCCCTTTGGGGGCGGAGTCACCAGGAGAGGGGTGGCAAGAGGCTGGGAGATTCAGAAAGAGATGGAGACTCAGCGGGCAAGGAGTGGTGGGGGTAGACACCGAGCCTCAGGAGACAGAGACGGATCTTCGAGCATCCAGGGGGACAGGGGAGACACACAGATTGACCCGCCTGGAAGGATAACCCGGCCGGCCAGCAGACTCGAAGACAGCGACTGGGCGGGGCCAGGGAGGGGGCGGGGCCCTGCCCCTGCCCCATCGTCCCCTCCCTGGGGCGTCACGTGTGGCGGGCGGAAGCGCCCGGTGGGGTGGGCGCGCCCGGCCTGAGGCCGCGAGTTGGATGCAGCGGTTTGAGTCTGGCGGCGCCGAAACCCCGGTTCCCCGCGTGGAGTCTTCACTCGGAACAGGTCAGTGCGGCTGCCGGGGCCTCCCCGTCCGGCGCTCCTTCGCCAGGTGTGGCCCGAACTTTCCCCATTCCGCAGAAGGGAACGCTGAGGCCGCGCGGCGACTCTGCGCTCGGCGCCTACTTCCGCGGCCGTTTCTCCTGGGTGGTGTTGTCTGTTCTCCTGTCCGGTGGTGGGGATGCGGGTCGCCCCTGAGGATGCGCGGTCGGGCCGGAGTCAGTAGGGAGGAGGGCGAACCAACGGGACAGGGGGCTTCCAGCCCTCAGCCGTTCGGCACGAAGATTCTCGGAATCTGGAGCCAGCCCGCCGTCGGGTGCCTTGCTTTTCTGGTCTGTGAAATGAAGGCCCCCACCTCACTGATCGCGGAGACCCTTACAAGCCCTCCACATTGCTACGACCCTATGCCCTGGACCTGGGGCTCCAGTGACCTTGGGCAGGCTACTTCCGGACTTTGCTCCTTAATTCCCTACCAGTAAATGGGGGCATGGCCTCCCAAGAGCCCCTACCTGGCCCAATTGCTGGAAAAAGAAGGAGGTGTTCACTGAATGGGGTCAAGCCCGGAGTGGGTTGTTGGGACTGGAGAGAGCAGACGTGGAGTGCAGCGTGAGGAGAGTGGGGTCGGTGTTTGGTCCCAGGTCGCCAGCGGTGGGTTTTGGTCCTGGATAATGAAGTCAGGAGCCGGCACAGTATGGCTTCTGGCATATGCACCTCTTCCAAAGCTGCTGTCCTTGGAGCCTTCGTGGATCCTCAGGCTTGGGGAGCTGGGACGGCTGCGGGGTCTGACAGACATGTGGAGGTATTCAGAGAAGGATAGGACTGCGTGCTGAGCACCAAAGTCCACACAGAGGCACCCAGGAGGCCTATCTTTAGAGTGCAGGGAATGCCGGGTCTAGGGGAGGCCTCCCAGCAGGCTCATTACAGGGTAGAATCCCAGCAGTCACGAAGACAGGTGCAGACAGGTACTGAGATGGAATTAGGGACTGGAATTCTTGGAAGCCCAGGGAGGAAGGGACTGGAATGGGCTTCGGCAGTTCTGTGGAGATTCACTAAGACCCCCGTAGAGGAGGGCGTAGCTTGTGTGAAGGCAGGAACTTGCATGGCATATTTGGGGAATGGTGAGAAGGTGGGTATGGCAGGAAGGGGTAGTGGGGACAGGGTGGAGAGAGAACTCATTCCCATGTTTCATGGCTGCTTTGGGATTGTTCAGACCCTGGCCTGGGGCCCCTGCCTCCCCATTTGCTACTTGTTCACTGGAGTAGGGCAAGAGGGGCTTGTCCCAGGCAGAGTCCTGACAACTGGGGAGGTGGAAGTTGGTAGGAGCCACCTGCGGCCCAGATTGTCCCTAGGCTTTATTGGGGCACTTCCTACTCAGCCCAAGCCTCACCTCTACCACCTCTTGGGCTCCAGCCATGCTTTTCCATACATCAAGCCTCAGCCCTTTGTGCAGGTTGCTTGTACCCCCTGCCCCCAGAAGTTTTCTCCCATCCAAACCTCCTAGGTCCTTTGGAATGTCAGAGGTGGGCTGCTTGTTGGTGTCTCCTGCTTTGCCTTTCCATCCTGTGTAGTGGCACAGCTTAAGGAAGGGCCTCCTTTGAGCTCTGTGGTGAAGGGGCCTGCAGAGCCACGGGCATGGCTGGGACTTGGGACAGTCCCTGTGCTGCCACCAAACCCTGTGTGACTCTGCAAATCCCCAGACTTCTCAGTTCCTGGCTCGGTACCTTAGAGCCTCCGTTTCCCCATCTGCAGAGAGAGGCAATAAGCCCTAGACCCATGCGCCAATAAGAGCCTGGTCTGGAGCAAGAACTGGGCTTGTCTGAGTCTAAATCTTGCCCCCAGCAGTGAGCGTTTGAATGAAGAAAAGGGAGAACCTGGGGGATAGGGTCAGTTTGGAGGGGTACGGGGCCTCTGAGATCCTAGGGGCTAGTGGTGGACTAGCCTAGTACGAAGCCTAGGGCATCAGCTGGAAGAAGGGAGTCTCCTCTACTCTCTGGGGCCCTCTCCTCTCCCCACCCCACTCTCCCTTTGGCCAAGCTCAAAGCCAGCCGGCTGATGCCCAAACAAGTAGCCTCTGTTCCCAGGGTGGGGGGAGGGGAAGCAGGCCCTGGGATCCAGGCCCGTCTGTCCAGCACTGACCCTGCCACCCCCCCCCGCCCTTCTCTTTGGATCTTAACCCTTGGGGGCCCGGTGCTGCTTGAGAGCTGGTATCCCTTGCCCACTAGCTGTCCCCTCCAGTCCACTTTAGGCTCTCAAGGGGTTCTGTTGAAGCAGGAGAGGATACATTAGGACATGAGTTGGAAATGGAGAAGGAAGGAGGGAACAGAGGTGGGAGGGGGGCTGGAGCAGATATGGCCGCAGACAGTCAGAGACCACTTGGCTTAGAAGCTTTTTTCACAGATGGGGAGACTGAGGCCAAGGGCCAGAGATACGACCAGGATTACACAGTGAGCCCTGGTAGGGGTCAAGACTGACTCCGAATGGAGAGGGATTGATTTGAGTGCGTACAGTGTGCCCGACACTACTCATTTCTTACTTTATCAACTTTACATCATTTCACGAGACAAGGATCACCCTTCAGTAACAGGGGAAGAAACTCGGAGAGAGCTGAGTGGTGATATCAGCCAGAATGACAATGTCAGCAGACGTGCACACAGCATGGTTGTAGGTACTTTTATGTATGTTAACTGGTTTCGTCCTCCAAACAACCCTAGAAGTTAGGTACCATTCTACAGATGAGAAAACCGAGGCACAGAAAGGTGAAGTCACTTGCCCAAGGTTACAGTGAATCAGTGGTGGAGGCAGGATCAGGACCTAGGCTTTTGTTTGCCTCTTTGGCCTGATTTCCCCTCCCCAGCCTGACCTCATCCCTTGAGCTCAGTTCAGGGTCTCACTCAGTGAGGGGCTTTCCCCTGGGTGGGGGCCAAGGCAGCCTCAAGCAGGGTGTGTCCCCAGCCAAGCAGACCCGGCCCTCCCTCAGGGGCAGAGTCCTGTCCCTTGGGCAGCCCGTCTCACACCCTCCTCTGGGCTCAGTCAGGCTGAACTCGTCCCCTTCCCAGTCCTGTGCAGAGGCACGTCTCCTGTTTCAGGAAGGGGTTCTGCACTAAGGGGGGGCCTCTCCAAGGGTCTGAACAGCAGGAGGATATGGGGGGCCCTCAGAGACCCCCTATGAGTACACTCCCCATAAAGCTCAGGCCTGGCGGCCGACTCCCAGGTATCCCAGTCTTGACCAGAGAGGACATTGTGTCCACCCTACCCCACCCCTATCAGGTCCCCAGACAAGTACGTTCCAACCAGGGCTCTGGGGAGGACAGTCCCAGCCCAAAGAGACAGATGACCCCAGATGTCAGGGATGGCCTGGGGGTGGGAAACAGTGCATAGTTGGTTTCCTGCATGACCTTCCTGTGGAATTTCTCTCTGGCTCATCCTTTGGAACATAATTCAGAAGTTAAATGTCTGTTCCATCATCTGGACATCTGTCCCAGGCCATTGGGACAATCAGAGTGGCTGGGAGGGGATATAGAGTTAAGTGACCGGTTTAATAACCAAATTATTATTAATAGTAGTAATGATACTAGTTGTAGCTACTGTTTCTTGGAAGCTTACTGTATGCCAGACATTTAGCTAAGCATTTTATGTACTGATTTAATACTCAACGGTAGTCTTGTGGCGTAGGAGCCGTTCCCATTTTACAGATGAGGAAACAGGCCCAGAGAGGTTAAGTGATTTGCCCAAGATCATCCAGGAGTCTGAATTTCTCTTGCTTCACAGGGAGAACCCTGAGCACTGGAAGACACTGCAGCCAGAGGAGAGCCAAACCCTGTTCAACCCTGGGAACTCCCAGTTAGGGTGGCAGTCAGGGACTGGAGGGCCATTTGATCAGGTGACATCTCTGGTGACCAGCTGTGGCAATGGGATGCCTGTAAGGGTGTCCTGCTTGCAGACTGGACTGACTGTTGTTAAGTCCTTAGTCTCCATGGGCCGTGCCATAGGATGAGCACCTCCTGAGGTCTGCTCTCGTGCTGTCCTGTTTACTTTGGGTTTTGCTGAAGGCAGCAGTTCTTCCAGACCCCATTTTGCTGATGAGAACACTGAGGTCAGTAGCAGTTAAGTGACTTGCCTACGGTTTCTCAGCCAAGAGAAGGGAGCTCTTGGACTGGCCCCCAGGCAGGGGCCTCCGAGGCCTCTGCTCCACCTCCTTGCCTGAGGCCTGGTCAGGGCCTCCTGGACCGCTGGCACCCCGGGGTTCCTTCAGGCTGCCCACCGGCCTTGTCCTGGGGCCCAAGTCTTTTTCCTGATTAAACAGGTACAACTGGGTGTCAATGGCTAAATGAGCAAACCTGGGAAACATGGCTCCAGAGCTAAAAGGCCAAGAGACAGAGACCAGCTTTGGTCAAGATTGTGGTGCCCAGGGCCAGAGGGGTCCAGAAGAGGATTCAGGGGTCAGAGAGGCCCCCACCTCCACTCCCCAGGAGGGAGAGACATCGCAAAATCTTCTACCTTCTCATTATCTTCATTGTTGTGAGGGCAAAGATTGTGAGGCAAGGGAGAGAGAGAGGAAGATTGGGACTTGTCATGGCCAGTCCTCTGTCCCATTCTCAGGGCAGAGAGCCAGAGGTCACACCTGGATCAGATGCCCAGAGCCCTTGGGGAAGTCTGGCCCGGCCAGGGCTGGTGTGGGTCAGCCTCAGGACAGGACAGCAGTAGCAAGGCTGAGCCACCACTGCATATTGTCCCCCGTGTTGCTTGGGTCTCCCCTGCCACCTTCCCTACCACCCCAAAGCACACTGCCCTGCCACTGGACTTCCCCTGCTCTCCTCCCCTCTTTCCCACCATACGTGAGAGCCGGGGCTCTGCGTGTAGTCTATAGGCCTGGAGTCAGGAGCCCGTGCTCTATCCCTGATCTCTGGTTCACTGAGAGGCCTTGGGCTGGTCACGTACCTTCAGTGGACTCCGCTTCCCTGGAGCGTCAGGGAGGGAGCAGAAAGCAGCAGTTCCTGGAACCTCCCAGAGTCAACCAAATAGGGCAGGTAAGGAGTGAGGCGGGTTGAGGTGGGGAGCTTCTCTCTCCCTCTCCACTCCCGCCTTCCTTCTTTCCACATTGGGCAGCTGCGATTTTAGGGTTCTGAGTCTGAGAACCTAGGCATCTGGGATTCAAGGATTCTACCTAGAGCTTTATGTGCCTGTAATTCCCAGCTTACAAATTTCCAAAATTCTAGGTTCCAAGAGTCTGCAAAACCTTAAATTGGGCTGGGTGGACCCCAAATTGAGAGCTAGGCGACTCTGTGCCATACTTTGGCTGGCTGATGCCAGATAGGTGAGACCTGGACAGTTTCTCAGAGCTGCTTGGCAGGTGGGGGAGGGCCAATGGCCCAGCTGGCCTCCGAGCTCCGTGCGTGCTCAGTACCCACCACTCCTAGCATATGTACCCAGCTGCCCCCTTTCAAGAAAACTGAGAAGCAGACACTGCAAGCGTCTAGGTGGTAGCAGCAGAAACAACCATCTTGGTGGAGAGCACGGAGGGGACAGATAGGGGCCAGGGCTCCTCTTCATTTGCTAATGGTGGGGCTGCCTCCTGGATACCAGGATGGGGTTGAGGGGAGGTCATTGGATGGCTGGTGTTTGGCCTGGTCACAGAGCAAGGTCTGGGCCATGTTGCTAGGCAAAACAGGTCCTCCTGGAGCCAGCACAGGATGTGGCGCAGCTGGCGCAGTTCCAGTGGTGAGGGGAGACCTGAGCCTGGGAGGCCGAGGGGAGGCAATGCCTCTCCTCAGGGGGCAGGGAGGCCTGGCTTTGCCTGAGGCCTTCGAGGATTTCACAACGCCTCCCCAGTCCTTCTGGTGCCCGTCTGGGCCTGTGGACACAGCAGCTGCCTGCAAAGGGCCCTGGGCATAGAGCGGGAGCTGCCCCTGCGGAGAAGGCCTGTTCCCTCCCATGAGGGAAGCGACCCCCATCCTGGAAGACTTCCTGGCCAAGGGAGCGCCTTCCTGCTTCACATCCCTCTGGGGGCACTGTGCGTGTCTATGTGCGAGTCTCTGTCTTCTGGGGCCCAGACGTGTCCTTAGAGGTCCTGTGCTTTTGCCTGTGTGCGGGTGTGATCAGCATTCAGTGTCCCCGTGGGTTGGGGTTGGAGGTGCCCGGCTCTGCACCTCTGGATGTGTGAACTGAGTGAGGCTTTCACCCACTTGAGTGGGGCCGTTTATCCACGCAGGCTGCTTTGTGGGTCTGCAGCTAAAATGCAGCAGTTCCCAAAGGCTGCCCTAGCCTGGTGGGGCAGCCTGACGGCAGGGTTGGGGACTGAGCTGTGACAAATGACTACAGGACAGCTGTGGGGTGGAGTCTCTCTTGCTTGGTGAAAGGGTGCCAGAGGCCCAGCTAAAGGCCTACCTCTCCCCTTAGACTGGGTCTGTTCTTCCTCCTTCTATCTCCTTAGCTTTAAAGATGGACGCGCTAAGCCTAGGGAAGCCGAAGATCCAGGGAGTATCTTGTGGTTCTAGTGGTTCTTTTCCAGAACATGAACCAGGACACTCATCTTCCGCTACTGCCTGTGACCTAAAAACCCACATTTCTTAGTGCAGGGCCAGCTTAGCTCACTTGGAGGACGGGGGTTGTTCCAGGATCTCTGAGGTCGCCTGAGGGGAGCTCCTCTTCCCAGTTCTTTCAAGGAACAGGCTATTGGAAGGGGGCGGGGGCCTCAGGCTGGGGGTATGGCTGGGTGGTCCTGGTTGGGTTCTTGTCCCTCTCTGGGGCTCACTTTCCCCTCCCAGAAGTGGGGAAGGTTGGACCAGGTAGTTCCTAAAGGCCTAAGGAGCAGGTGGTTACAGCCAGAGGGAATAGTACAAGCGAAGTCCTGGAGGTGAAGTGTCAGGCAGTGGGGTTGCGGGGAATGAGACCGGAGAGGAAGAGTAAATGGCAGGAACCAGAAGGTGGAGGCTTTTGAACCTCACTGGAAAATGGGGAGCCGTGGAGGGGGTAGGCAGGCGTGTACCTGTGTGGAGAGGGGGCGGGGGTGGTTGGTCTCAGAGACTCCTGGAAGTCTGGGTAGTTCTGACCTGCTCCAAGGAATAGTTGAGGGGTGGGCAGCACGAAAGGGTCAGAATCAGCACTTTCCTGTGTGCATAAGGGCGCCCCCCACCCCGGCAGTGTTTAACGGCTGGCCTAGCAGGAAGTGGCTGGGACAGCCTCAGAGGTGGAAAGAAGGGTCAGTCCCCGCCACAGAGGGTACCAAGGAGTCTCAGAGTCGAATTTTCTACTCCTAGACCTCTGGCCTGAACCTTGACAGCTGCCTTGTCCAACCTCTCACGCCCTACCCATGTCACAGGCCCCTGTCCCGAGCTCCTAACAGGGTGAGCCAGGTTTTTGTAGATTTCCGTTCATTCATTCCCCCAGTGGCCGTACACTTCTAGCTACTGGGAATAGAGCTATGAGTGACACAGTGTCCCGGTCCTCAGTTGAGACTAACCATGAACAATAAGTGTATAATGCAGTGTCTAATAGTGATAAGTGGGATGCTGGAAAATGACACAGGGTCAGGAAATAAGGACTGATAGGGGTACTTTTTTTAGGTAGAGTGGTCAGGGAAGGAAGGCCTTGAGTTTGAGCAGTGCTGGGAAAGCACAGGGGGGAAGCATGTAGGTGCCTGGAATTGTCTTCCAAGTAGATGGAGCCCCAGTGCCCAGCCCTGAGGTGGAGCGCATGGAGAGCAGTTGCAGTAACAGTAAGGACGTGAGAGGTGGCAACACACAGGCCTGATGAGCCATGTGCTGGCTTTGGCTTTTCCTCTCTGGGAGCTGGGAAGTCACAGAGTGGAGATCTGTTTTGAAGGCATACGTTTATTCCTCACAAGCCTGCACAAGGTGGACCTGTCATCATCCCCATTGTACAGATGATGAAACTGAGACTCAGAGAAGTTATGTGAATTCCCAAGTCTCCCAGTAGGAGGAACTTGTGTCTGCCTGCCTGCCTTCCTGCCGCCCTGTGCTCGGTCCCCAAAGCATCTGCTGCCCGCCCTTCATGGCTTCCTGTTGTCTGGACAGTGAGTGCGAGTGTCTTAGCACGGCCTTGAAGGCCCCTCTCAGCCCGCGCTCATTCTTCCTCTCCTGCCTCACCGCCCTGCCCCCCGCCTGTCTCCACACTGTCCCCTCTGAGGAGATGGAGTGGAAGGAGGGGCCCAGGCAGCCCTTGGTCCAGATTCTAGCTTCTCTGTGATCTTGGGCAAATTACTCAACCTCTCTGAGGCTTAGTTTCTTCCTCATCTGTAAAGTGGGCTAAAGCCATCCGCTTTCTAGATTGTCCATGTAACATATTTAGCACAGTGCTTGGTAAATGGTAAGTATTCCATAACCACCACGTTTTGTTGTTTTTAGCAGAATGATTGTATCAGATAAGTGGGTTAGAACGTTCCCTGTGAGTTGGAGAGGAGAGGACGAGTCAGGAATCTTTCCTGTCTGTTGTCTGATTACATAGCGGAGGAGGCTGAGGTCACACACCCAATGGGAGGCCAGAGCCCATGGGGCTGGTCCCCCATCTCCCTTTGTCCTTTCCAGTCCCTGCCCCACCCATCTGGTTACCAGCCCAGCAACACAGGCTGCTTCCCCTTTCAGATACCAGCAGCACGGGGCCACTGATCTGGCTTCTCCATTCCAGGGGCCACATAAGGAGAGGGCAGATTCAGGTCTCTGTTCTCCTGGGCTTATAGTTCTGGGGTGTAGAGTTGCCCGCCCAGTCTCTCCTCCTCGGTGGGCAGGCATGTCAGGTTCCCTGTCAGCTCAGAGAGGATGGAGTCCCACAGCCTTCCCTTCCCCTCCCCCCTCAGGACCAGGGCCGGCCCTCAGCTCTGGTGTGTGGTGAGGGTGACTCTGGTTCTGTCCAGTCCTGTTGCCTGTGAGTCTGTGTCAGCCTGTGCACTCCCACCCCCCTTGTGGTCGGTCCTGTTTCTTCCTGTTTCTGCCGTATTTACAGTGTTAAGAGTCCCCCCCACATCCTCAGTGGGGCCAGTGGTCACAGAGGAGGATCTCCCGGAGTCACCCTGGAGCACCTCAGGCCTTCCCCTGGGCCGGCATCTTTGGTCCGGGGAGGTGCTCCCTGCCCTGCGTGAAGTCCCCAGCCCAGTTGGGTATGTCTGGACTGAAGGGCAGGGAGCCAGGCAGAACGTGGGGTACCCCTGGTGGGAGTGCCCCAGGTTTCCACAGGTGCTATGGGACTGGCCAGGTCACCCTTTGAGGGGAAGGGGCCTGAACGAGGCCTGAAAAGTGAAGGACTGGGGGGGTAGGGAAGATGGATGTGGGTCAGGGCTGCGGGGTTCGGGTTCGGGTTCGGAGCTCTGCCTTGTGGTGGGTTATAGGGATAGGCTAGGGGGTGCCCTGGCTGCAGGCGGGGAAAGGGCAGGAGGCAGGGAGAATGGCCCAGGGGTCCGGGCTGGCTGGGGAGGCCTAGGGTGGATGGGGGCAGTGGGGATGCAGAGGAGGCAATGTGTGTCAAAAACGTGGTAATGAGGCAGGTAGGGGGACGGGGAGGGAGTGGTCCAGAGGGATCCATTCGTGGGTGGGGGGGTCACTTGGTAGGGCTGAGGGGGATTCGTGTGCGTAGACTTTTTGACAAGGCTTAAAAACCAAACCATTTAACTTTCAGCTTCCTTTATTTGCAAGTGAGGCAGTCAGGCATTCGCACTGCATCTTCACGTCTTACTCCCCATCTGACCCTTTCCTGGGTGAGGCTTGGGCATGAGGAGCCCCTGCATCAGGTGTGGGGCATGTGGGTGAGGGTCAGGGCTAGGGTGGGGTCAGACACTGTCTAGAGGGCAAACCACAGGGACCCCTGGAGTCGCGTGTTTACTGATGGGCCTCAGTCCATTTCCCATTTGAAAGTCCGTGGGCTGCACTCTGCTGCTGGCCTCCAGTCCCCGGTGAGGGGACCTTATTTGATAAGCTGTCTACCACCCTGGAGGGGATGAATGGGGGGGGGGGAGAGAGTGAGCTTTGCGTCTCAGTTTCTTATTCTCTAGTCCAGACGGCCAGGGAATCAGCAGTTGTGTTTATGGTAGTTCTGTTAGTCATCTATCCATGTTATCTTTCAAATCAAAAAGCTACTTTATAATGATGGTTTTGGGAAATAAGCTGGAACAAACTCAATTCTAATAGTCTTAAAATACTTTTATCATTTTCCTCCTAATTATAAAAGTGATACACAACTGTAAAAACTTGAAACAGTATAGACATGAAGGTTATAGAAAATAAGAGGTAGTCTTTTAAGATTGGGGTGGGAGTTAAGGCCAGGCCTTAAACTGAGGTCTTAACTTGGGGTGTCCACAGTCGCTTCATCTTTGATGTCCCTTGGTCATTAGTAAAACTGGCTTTACTGCCCCAAAGAGGTTGTTAAAATACCTTGCCTGTCCATAGGTTCGCTGTACTTGGATAGGCATATTGTGTACTGCCTACGGGTACCTGGTAGGTGAAGGGAGGGGGAGAATCCAGTCTTTCCTCTTTGCTGCGCTACAAGCCCTGCGGTGGGGCTACTGAGGGAAGAGGCATTTTTCTGATTTGCTCAAAGACCCCGTCTAGGTTGGAGGTAGCCCTGCTTTCCCAGAGGAGGGGAGCTGGTGAAATCACTGTAGGATGGGGACTGTGTGGTACCCAGGGCCACCCAGGAAGGGGTCCAGGGGGCAGTGGCGTATCCATCCTGGAGCCTTGCAGGGGGACGTGGCTGGAGGAAGTGTGTGGTAGTCATTGGTTCCTGCGGTAACTGAGAACTCCAGGGGGTCCAGACTAGAGCCAGGCTAGGAGACCAGCAGCAAGGGCCCTTCTCGCCAGGACTGGCCGAGGCCTTGGGCCGAGGAACAGGAAATGTCCATCTTAGCAGCAGAGGAGTGAGCCGATGGCCTCTGGTACACACATGCTGACACGTCACAGTCATCTGGATAACAGCTCTTCTTTGTGGGGTGAAACTGAGCCTCAAAATGTGGCATGACTTGCCCAGGGCTCCGGCAAGACGTGGTGGAGCCGGGACTAGAAACCGGACTTGCCACCCATTCTGCAGGCAGGGGGCTCTGGCCTGGCACCCGGGGACTTGCCAGTGGCCCCCAGCTCCCCCCTAGGTGACGGAGGCGGTTCTTTATGCACCCAGGCTCGGAGGCCCCCCTTGAGGGCTGTTACTTGATAGCTCCTGTCACTCCTGGGACCCCAGAGGGCAGGCCACACCACAGATGGGATGAGGCTGAAATTTGGTGCCAGGGTGAGTGACAGCGTAGGGATTCAGGGCTGGGCTAGGGCAGGGGACCCAAGTGTGCCTCCTTGGAGCCAGTATGCAGTGGTCACTGCACACTGTCCCTGAGAGACAGAAAATAGGTTTCTCGGCCCAGGGCTCAGTCAGCTGTCCACCCGAGGGCTGAACCTGTTGCCTTGCCTGGCGGGGTTGGAAGGAGCCGCTTCTGCAGCCTCGAAGCCTCGGGGCTGGGAGCCCAGCCCCCACCTAGTTCCTCATATCTAAGGGAAGTGTCTCCAAGGCCCCTTGCCTGCATTAGCAGTCCTGAGAACGCTCTGCAGACCGAGGGCGGCCCTGCCCATAGGTATCCCGTGGTGACTGGGCTGGGGGAGGGCATGGGACGGGGTGTGGGGAGCTATTGGGCATCGTGGGCTCTGGGCTCGTTGTACACAGTTGAGTTGTTGGTAGGGAGTCTGAGGACTGAAGGCTGTGTGTGTGGTGGGGCAGCTTGCTATGTGGCTCCTGGCTGGGGTGGGAGGTGTGTGTCCCTGGGGGTAGTATGAGGTGTGCGTTTGCGGTGTGGGTGGGGTGGGGTTTGCAGACCAGAAGTGGTCAAAGCTGGAGGTGTGGGGTTTTTGATTCCTGTGTGGGGAGCTCTGAGGGGTTTCCTGAGGTCTGGATGCTGGGGTGGAGGGGTCGTGCAGGAGAGGAGGAGGGGTGGACACGCTCAGGCCTCAGGTCTGGACCCCGGGGCTTTCCGCTCCCTGCACTGCTGGGCCTTCCCTTGAACCAAAAGCACAGCTGTGTGTAGAGGGCAATCTGAGGGTGCAGCTGGGGAAGGATGGGCTGAGGGGACTTGGGTGCTGCAAGGAGTTAGGATGTTTGAGGCTATGCTGCCACAGGCCTGACTCATTCATGCAAATCAGAATGCAATGGATGCTCACACCCACTCCGCCAGCAGGCTCTGCGGCACCCCAGGGAGGGTCCCCAAACGTCTCCGGGTGTCACTACTGTCCTTTCCCGTTACTGCCCCACTGAAGTCTGTCTCCGCATCTGCCCCGTCCTAGCCCACCCCTGGGCCTTGCACACTCAGTTCCCTTTGCCTGGAAGGGCAGGGAGGCCCAGCTCAGAGAGCTCCCTGGAAGCCTTGCCGACTCCACCACACAGAAGCAGCCTCGGCCGCTGAAGGTCCTGTCGCAGGTGACCTGGGCAAGTTTCCACCTCACACAGCCTCTATGAAATGGGGTTAAAATGCCGGGTCTTGGGACTGTGCTGAGGAACCTAAGATGAAGGTGGAGTCCTGGAAAGGGCTGGGCACACGGTCGGTGCTAGAAGCTGTAGTGTGCCTGTCCCTGTGGAGGCCGTGGGCCACCGTCCCCTATACTGTCAGAAGTGGTGTCCTCGTCAGGAGTGGGCAGGGATGGCACGAGGGAGATGCTGGGCAGGGACAGAGAAGGTGTTTTAAACTGCCCTCGGGGGTCAAAGTGTTCCTTAGACCACAGAAGGGTGAAAGCTTTGACTCCAGCAAGAGGGACTCAGGCCAGATCCGAAAAAGAACTGGCTGGCAAGGATTTGAGGTGCTAGATGACTCTCACTTACCTTTGTACTGAGACTGCATGCCCGTATGAGTCCAGCCGGTCCTGAGCTCTACTGTAGAGGGCGGGGGGGCAAGAAGGGATGAGGACTCACATGATACCCCAGGCCAGGTTGGAGGTTGGGTGGAGATGGACCCCCACGAATGAAGCAACCAGAGACAGAGCAGAAGCAGTGCTGAGCTGCATGGCCTAAGCCCTAGGTAGGGGGCAGTCAGGGAGGACTGTCTGGAAGAGGTGTTCTGGAATCAGTACCCGAAGGTTGGAGGATGTGGCTCATTTACTCATTGTCAGCAATTTCGGGGGCGGCTCCCATGTGCCAAACTGGTTCTTGGTGCAAAAAAAGTGAAATGGAGGGAGTTGTGGGCCAGCCCAGCCTGGCTGGGGCTTGGGGTACGTTACGGGCAACTTGAGCAAGTCACTTCCTCCCTGTGGGTGTTTGTTTCTTCATCTGTAAAGGTAGGGTTGGAGCAGGTCGAATGACAGGCAGAGCAGCTGGACTTGAGGGCGCTGGGAACCACAGAAGGGCTCTGAGCAGGGTTGGGACTGGGGTTGGCACAGCAGAGAGGTGCTGGAGGGAAACAGGGGAGAAGCAGGGGCAGGGGCAGGGTGGGGTGGTGAGGTGTTGCAGCCTGAGCTGGGTCCTTTGGGTGGGGGAGGAGGAGAACCCTGTGGCAATGCTGTCACAACGGGATGACACTCCCCTCTGCCCAGTCTCTGCTTCCCTGGGGATAGAAACTCACTGATGTGTCATAGCAGCTGAAGGGCTTAAACCTCCATACTGCTAACCAAATTTTAGATGTACTAACTCTTTAGGCAAAAATCCTAAACTATGTCAATATAAGAGTGACTAAAACAATACAAGAATACATGCATACTAAAAAAATAAACAGTTGGAAAAATAAAAATAAAAACCTCCATACTGGGGATCAGGATTAGAGTGGTGAAAGTGAGACACTTGCCTCAGGCACAAAATATGGGGCTGGGGGTGCAAAAAGCTCAGTAATCAAGATAAATAATACTTTTTTAAAAATCAGTATTAATAAAAAGTCCAAGGTAAATAAAACATCCAAATTTTAAATAAAGAGGTTTAATATTACCAATTATTTCTTTGCCTCAGACTCTAGAATAGCTCAGCAGGGCACTACTCTAAACTTCTTTTTTCAAGGAGCTGCCGCCTCCAAGAAGCTTTCCCTGACCACGGGCCTGGGGAGGGCCATGTGGGCTGTTTTCGCTGGCTGGGTGGTATCTGACCCCCTCTAGCAGGTCCAGGTCTAAGGTCCGGCTCGTGCTTCCAGTGCCTTGAATGGGGCTATCTTCGAGGGTTTCCAGTGCAGAATCCCCAAGTCTGACCTTGGCCTAAAGCCTTTAGTGCAGGAATAGGAACTTGAGAGAGGCCCAGGATCGGACTGTGCCTTTTGCAGGGACAGAAATGGTTTCCTGTTTTCTAGCCCTGGTCATTCCCATAGGGTGGGGTCATCATCAATCAATTCATGTTGAACCTTTAGAACAGGGCCCAGCCTGTAGCACGGGCTCCGTGTTCATTGTCACTTTTGAGAGTCAGTGAGCAGAGTAGTTAAGAGTCTAGAACTGCACTGTCTGATAGAAATACAATGCACGCCACAAGTGCAAATTTAAAATGTTCCAGTACACATGCACAAAAAAACAGATGAAATTAATTTTAATAATGTTACCCAAATATCCGAAATGTTGTAATTCCATTATGTAATAAATAGAAAAAATTGGGATAGTTTATATTCTTGTTTTTTGTACTAAGTCTTCAAAATCCAGTGTGTACTTTTATACAGCACACTTCATAACATGACCACATCTTGAGTGTTCATTAGCCATATGTGGCTACTGCTGGTTACTGTATTGGACAAAACAAGTCTATACTATATTCAAGCTGCCCCTTCCTAGCTGTGTGACTTTGGGCAACTTATTTTAACTCTCTGTGCCTCAGCTTCTTCATCTTAAAGTATGAGGTATGTACCTCATAGAGTTGCTGTGAGGATTAAGTAAGTTAATAAAAAGAGCTTATGTACCTGGCATATAGTAAGGACTATTTCTGTTGTCTGTTACTCTTTTTTAAAATCGTCATTTGTCTAGCACTGCCATTTTTTGCCAACTCTTTCTGAAGTACTTATTACGTAAAATTTATTTTTAACATAATTCACTTTTGAAACATTTTAGCCCCATGCTAAGAAATAATTGTGGAATCTACTTGAGATAAATACCTAACTAGTAAATTGAGAATGTTCACGAAAATCCCCTAATGCCATCATGCAGAGCTCAGCCGTTTGCTGTTGACCCTGTCCTAGTGGCAGGAAAGGTGGCTCTGGCTCTGCCCAGGATCTGCCCATTGCACCCCCAACCCCCAAATCAGAGCTTGAGCCATCTGAGCTTGCCGGTGGCCTCCCCTCAGTGATGCCCGGGCCATCCAACCTTGCCAGTGGTCTGTCCGCAGGGATGGCTGGTTCTTTCTTCTCCTGGCTGGAAACACCTCTTTTTGCCCCCAGCCATGTTTAGGAGCAGGTGTCTGGGGTCTCATGCCCCTGCCCCTGCCCTCATCCCACACCATGGCTCCCAGGCTTAGAGAGGGTCCTGTTTCCCTGGGTCTCTCCAGGGTCCCCACCTCTCTCTGACAGACTCTGTGTTGTGGCGGGCACTGCCTCAGTCATGGAGTTGCCTCTGCCCATCACCCATGTCTTCCCTGGGGACAGTCCAGCCTCCTGGTCAGGACAATAGTCTGTACCACAGCCTGCTCCCTGTACGTCCCAGCCACTGGTCCTGGGAGAGGGTCAGAGAATGAGGAGTCCTGACTCCCCTTTAACACCTGTGTGACCTCTACCTCTGGGCAGGCCTTTCTGTCTGCCACCTCACCGCCACCAGAAGGCTCTGGCTTCCATTAGGCTCCCTGAACCCTTCCCTCCTCTTCCTTCTCTTCCTCTACCATTTTCCCCATCTCTTGCTTTCTTCCCTCTTTCCTTTTTCCCATCCTTCCCTCCATCCTCTTTTCCATCTCTTCTCCTTCCTCCTCCTCTTAGTACCCCTCCGCTCCAAGTGGCCTTGTCTCATGGACCTTCTCCTCCGCTCCTGTCCTTGCAGCTTCCACCTCAGGCCAAGATGAGCTGTTCAGAGTAGCGGCCGCCTCTGGGAGGACCAGCATCCTGGGCAGCCCGGCAGGTGAGTAAGAAGCTGGGAAGGGGGAGAGGCTGGGTGTGGCAGGCTAAGTCCCAACTTTGTGGTGGGGGCAGGAGCCTTCATGGAGGGGAGACCTGAGGTCCCATTTTCTATTTTGAAAACTGAGATTGAGAGGTAGAGAGAGGGTAAAGCCCAGAGACCATGCAAAGAGCCTCCCAGGGGAACTTAGATGGGTGGGACCTGGCATGGACCAGTGGGTTGAAGTGTGTGTGTGTGTGTGTGGGGGGGGGGGGGGGGATCTGCTTCCTTGATTCTCTTCTGTGCCTGGTCATTTATCATTTCTTTCTCATTCTCAGATGATCACGTTGGCCTTTAAACTTTATTTATATTTTTGAAAATGGTACAAAATTAAAAAGATACAGAGGGTGTAGTGAAAGGTAACCTTTCCTTTCTTGTCCTCCTAGCTGCCAGTTTTCCTCCCGAAAGGCAGTTTCTTGTAAACCCATCATAGGTATTCTGTGTATATGTGTTCTATATGTATATGTATGTTTTCTTTTTAAATTAAATTTATTGAGGTAACATTGGTTAGTAATATTATATAAATTTCAGATGTACAACATTATATTTTGACTCTATTGCATGCTTACTACCTAAAGTCTAGTTGCTTTCCGTCACCGTATGCGTTTATTCCACCCTCTGTACCCACTTCGCCCTCCCCCCACCCCTTTTCCCCTCTGGTGATAACCATTCTGCTGTCTGTATCCTTGAGTTTTGTTTGTTTGTTTGTTTTGTTAGTTTGCTTACTTCTTTTATATTCCACATATGAGTGAAATTGTACTATTTTTGTCCTTTTTTTTTGTCTGACTTACTGCACTTAGCATAATACTCTCCAGATCCATCCATGTTGTCGCAAATGGCAGTATTTCATGTTTTTTTTATAGCCGAATAGTATTCCAGTGTGTGTCTTCTGTATCTATTCATCGTTGATGGACGTTTAAGTCATTTCCATGTCTTGGCTATTGTAAACAACACTGCAGTGAGCAGCAGGGTACATATATCTTTACAGATAAATGTTTTCATATTTTTGGGGGGTAAATACCCAGAAAAGGATCACGTGGTAATTCCATTCTTAGTTTTTTGAGCAGCCTCCATATTGTTTTTCACACCTTTTGTCCCCAATCTCTCTAACGCTTATCTCTTATCTTTTTAGTAATTGCCATTCTGATCTCATTGTGGTTTTGATTTGCATTTCCCTGATAGCTAGTGATATTGAACATCTGCTTATACACGTTTTCTTTTTCTTTAACCCAGATGTCTACATCATAAAACACTATTCTGCACCTTGCTTTTCCACTTCATAAATCTTTAATATCATTTTATATGAACAGTAGACTCTGCCAGTGGATAATTTTAGTTGGGATTGTGCTAATTATAGCTTAACTCTGGAAGAACTGATGACTTTATAATGTCGAGAGCCAGCTTATCTAAGATATCTAATGTATTTCGGTTTGTGTCTTCCTTTGGGTCCCTCAGGAACCGTTAAAAAAATATTCTCATAGTTCAAAAGTTAGGTGATAGAAAAGATGTGGAGTGAAGTCTCCCCACCAGCCAGAGGTGGGTTTCCAGGAAACTGATGGAATTTGATCTTAAGGCTCCTTTCAGGGCACAGGGAGGGGTCCAGGCAGTGTGTGCCCATGGTCATGTATTTTTGTAAATTTTTACAAAAATAGGATATTCTTTTTTTATGAAGAAAATTTTAATTGAGATATAATTGACATATATTTTGATATAATTGACGTATAACATTATATTAGTTTCAGGTGTACAACATAATGGTTTAATATTTGTATTGTGACATGGTAAGTAAAATATTGTGTGCTTTTTCTTAAAGAGGGCGTCCATGCTGTGGAAGCTTCAGGCCTGAGGAAGTCTGGTTTTGCGTCTGCTCCCTCTTGTGCTCTCGGCCCTCATTTTTCTTTTTCTTTCTTTCTTTCTTTTTTTTTTAGCAAGAGAAAATAAACAAATTTAGTACATACATATGGAACCCCGCATACATGACCAGCTCTAATTTTTCCTCCTCAGAGGCCACCAGCGTCACCTTGTCGTCTATGTGTCTTTTCAGAGATACTTTATGCATTTACCAGTACTCATACTGATCTAGCCTCTCCCTTTGTTTTTTTCACATTAAAGGCAGAATGATATATATACGGTTCCGCACCTTTCTTTAGTCCCTTAACAACGTATCTTGGAGGTCTCATATCAATATGTAATGAGTTTCCTCATTTTGTACAGCTGCTGGGTATTCCATATAACTACACTATAACCATTCTCAGGTTTATGGATGTTTTGGTTGTTTCCAATCTTTTGTTATTATACACAGCTCTATAACCATAACTGTCTATAGATATGTCATTTTGGATACGTGCCAGTAAGACTGCAGGCTAAGTGTCTAAGGGTGGCTGGATCAAAGGGCAGAAGCACTTGGGGGTTTCCTAGCTTTTGTGGCCTTGCCCTTCCTGAAGGCTGTCTCACCTGCTGGGGCGGGGAGTGCCTCACCCTGTCACCACTTAGTGTGGGGAGGTTTAGTTCCCTTTTTGGGTGTTTAAGAACCATTTCTATTTTCTTTCTGTGGATTTATCTCTTCATTTCCTTTGCCCATTTTTCTGTTGGGTTATTGATCTATTTCTGATTTTTAGGTCCTTTTCAGTCTTTAGGAACATTAGCGCTGTGTTGGGGATGAGTGGCAGATGTCTCCTAGTTTGTCATTTAGCGCTTGTCTTTTGCTTATGGTGTTTTTTCTCATGCAGGAACGTTTGATTTTTATATAGTTGAATATTTCAGTTCTTTCTTTATCCTTCTAGGTCTGTATCATTTCCAAAAGACTTTCGCTTTCTGAGATGATTTTAAAAATCCTTTTGTGGTGCTATTTTTTTTTTTATAATGAACTCTTTGATCCATCTGTTATTTATCCTGTTGTAAGCTCTGAGGTAAAGGTCCAACCTAGTTTGTTTCTAGACTACTCCCCAGGTGTCCCAACAACTTAATAATCCATCTAGTTTAAGTTCCTTTTGTTTACACAAAATTCTTATATGTGTTTGGGTCTATGTTTGAATTTTCTGTTTTGTTTCATTGATCTGTCTGTTCAAGTGCTGGAAGCATGTTAGTCATCCCTTGGTAACCATGAGGGATGAGTTCCAGAACCCCCCGCAGGTACCAATATCTGTGGCTGCTCAAGTCTCTTATTTAAAATGGTATACATCAATACATACAGTTTGCCCTCTGTATTTGTGGACTCGTAACTGTGGATCAAAATACGGAGGGCCAGCTGTACTGTTTTAGTTACCATGGCTTTATATGTTTTAATATGTGGTGAGACTGATTCTCACTCTTTACCCTTCCTTTCTCTCACCCCCTGCTTCCAGAATTTTCCTGGAGCTTCCTGCTTATTTATTTTTCCACATGAACTTTCAAATCAACATGTAGAGCTGAAAAAAAATATTCTGTGTTTGTATTTAATAGGATTGTGCATATTTATAAATTAGAGAGAATTATTATCTTTATGCTTTCTTCTATCCAAGAGCGTACTGTGTCTTTCCATTTGTCCAGGCCTTCTTTTTGCCTCTCTGTAACACTCCAAAATTTTCTTCGTGTAGGGCTTGCGTATTTCTTATTAAGTTTATTCTTGGTGTTTTATATTTTGTGATTTTAAATGGGGTCTTTCATCTTGGTTTCTACCTGGTTATTGCTTATAAGTATTGATTTCTGTTTTATAAATTTTGAACCCAACTATCTTACTAAATTCTTTTACTGTTTGTAATAGTTTCTCAGTTGAGCTTCTTGGATTTTCCAATTCAAAGTTCATGTTATTGGTAACTATTAATAATAGATCGTTTATCTCCTTTCCCAATTTTTATTCCTCTTATTTGTTTTTGTTCTTTAGAAGTTTCAGGGCAATGTGAATAATAAATAATAATAATCATAATCATAGTAATAATAGTGAAATGGACATCCTTGTCTCATTCCTGACTTTAATGGAAGTTTTTCTATTAAACAAGTTTTTGGCTTAAGGAAGGATCAGTCTATTTTTATTTTAGTAAGATTTTTATTTGTTTAAGTACACTGGATATTGAGTTCTATCATATGCCTCTTTAGTATCTGTGGAGATGATCAGATGACTTTTCCCTTTTGATCTGTTAATCACCTTTTCTTTGCGTCATCTGTTTCTAGACTTTTGCCAGGCCAGGAGCTCTTGAGTGCAGGGATGGGACCTGAGGCCCCATTGGCCAATGCAAGGCTATTTCGAACAAACAAATGAATGAATGGCCTTTCCTATACATTACTCCTTTTCCCCCTTGATAGTGGGAGGGGTTACTCACTCACAGGACCCGAACCCCAGAGGCTGTGTGATGCTGGGTTGACTCCCCTCCTGGAGCATTCCATTTCCTCCAGGGGCCTGGAGATGGGGTGAGGCTCAGCCCGTAGACTGGGCCTGCTGGGACACTAACAGTGGTAGCCTTCAACTCCACCCATACTTACTAAGCCCCTGGGCCTGGCCCTCAGCTGGGAACTGGTGCCTCAGAAGGAATTGGGCCCTTGCCTGGGTCTTAAAGAGGGCAGTAGAGTGTATGCCAGACATAATCATTGGCCAGCCTTGCAGCCGTGGCCGAGGCTGTGGATGGGGTGAGTGGTGGTACCAACTCTGGAGGTCCTGGAGGGTCTCTTAGAGGTAACGTGAGCTGGATGCTAGGTGGCCACAGGGGTAGGGTAGGGGGTGGGGGTGGCTGGTTTCAGGCAGAGGGAAAAGCCTGTGTGTTCAGAGACCTGGCAATACCTGGCCTTGCCTAGCACATGGGGCACAAGGGAGAAAGCTTAAGGACAGAACTTGACACGTGGCATGGGAGAGCCACAGAAGGATGTTGATCGGGGAACTATGCCTGGGCATCCATGCCTCTGATCCATGCCCATCTGTTATTCCAGGTCTGGACAGAGCCCTGCTGGCAGGAACCATGGCAGAGGCTGGGGATGCAGCACTGTCGGTGGCCGAGTGGCTGCAGGCTCTGCACCTGGAGCAGTACACTGGACTCTTTGAGCAGCACGGACTGGTGCGGGCCACAGAGTGCCAAGGCCTCAGCGATGCCCGCCTGGTGGACATGGGCGTGCTACTCCCTGGCCACCGCCGCCGCATCCTGGCTGGACTGCTCCGTGCCCATGCACCCCCGGCCCCCATGCCCCGCCCCACCCCAAGGCCTGTGCCCATGAAGCGTCACGTCTTCCGCTCACCACCTGCGTCTACCACTCCACCGGAGCCACTGCCCACAGCTGGAGAGGATGAGGGGCTGCCCACTGCCCCACCCATCCCGCCCCGGAGGAGCTGCGCTCCACCTGTCTGCTTCTCCCCCCAGTCCACGGCTGCCCCAGACCCTGTGCTGCCCCCACTGCCTGCTAAGCGGCATTTGACAGAGCTAAGTGTTCCACCCGTGCCCCCTCGCACTGGGCCCCCCCGTCTGCTGGTGAGGTGCGTGGATGCTGTCCAGGGTGGGAGGGACATGGGCAGAGGATCCTAGAGCGTGGAGGGGGAGTTGGTGGCCTTTGGCACTGGAGTAAGAAAGGCACTTCAGTGGAGGGAGCAGCATGTGCAAAGCTCGGAGGTGGGAAGCACCTTCTGGGTCACTGTGGGCAGACAATGTGGCTGAACTATTGGGTGAGGGAGGGTGAGCTTGTGGATGGTGCTGCTGGGATATCCTGTGAAAGCCAGGGGAGCAGCCAGGAGGATTTCAAGCAGATGATCTGATGAAAGCTGAGTGTTAGAAGGATGACTCTGGCTGCTGGTGAGGTCGATGGGGAAGGAGTCTAGGAGACCAGTGAGAGGGCATAGGGTCCGGTGAGAGACCCCCTACTCAGGCTGTGTTGGAGAAGTAAGCAGACTGGGGCGATGTGTTGTTTCTAGAACGGGACTTGGGGGACCTAGTGAGTGGAGAGGGAATGGGAAGCCACAGCGGCACCCAGGTTTCTGTCCTGGGTAGACAATGGTGCCATTACTGATCTGGGGACACAGGTACAGAGTGCGTGGGAGGAAGTCGAGTTCAGGTTGGGCCTGTTAGGTACGAGATACTGTAGGACAGTGCTGTACGATCTGGAGTCAGGAGGTCGCATGTGGAGGGAATGGGGAGCCTCGGATGAGGAGCTTGCCATGGGGGAGCGGGGACCACCCAAGCTCTGGTGCTGGAGCTCCGTCTTCCCCTTTTACGCTGGCCTCACCCACTTGCCCGCCTTCTTTCTCAGAACTGTTTGCTGCCCTCCTGGCTTCTGGCACTCCTTGTTTTCTTGAGTTTCCTCCTACTTCTGTGGGTGTTCCATTTTAACTTTTCCATGTGCCCTACCTTCCTCCCCTTGCTAGGGTGACCATCCCCAGCTTGGGCTGGATATGTGTTCAGGGGTGTAGTGGAGATATACTGCAGCATTTGGACCTAGTCAGCCTAATCTGGGAAGCCGCCTTGTAGGAGAGAGGGGCGTGCAGACAGGTCTTCTGGCCCCTATTATTGTTGAGCCCTGTGCTGGGTGCTTTGCCTACATCTCATTTGATCCCTGCAGCAAGCCTGGGGGGTTTGTGCCCCATTTTCAAGCAGAGAAACTGAGGCTCAGAGAATGGAGGAGACCACTGGCTGGATCCATGCCAAATACATGCTCAGGGTGCCCCTGTGGGAGGGTCTGGGATGTTTTCCCCACCCAAAGAGGGGCGTTAAGTAAGGGGCCTCGAAGCAAGCCAGGGCTGTGGTGTTTTGAGGTCTGATTGATGGAAGCACAAAAAGGGTTTGTGCCTTTCCTGGATTCACACAGCTAGGGACAGTACTGGGGTGGCCCAGGAGCCTGACTTGCAGCCTAGATTGGCGTTTCCTGGTGCATTGTGCCCTCTAGTGGTCATTCTCCTGAATGCACGAGTAATTTCTATTTCCTTTAACTCCATCTTCAGGATGGAGTGCTTCTCTCTCTCTCTCTCTCTCTCTCTCTCTCTCTCTCTCTCTCTCTCTCTCTTTCTCTCGACTGGGAATAGGTAAACAAGGGCACGAGGTAGGGCCCTGTTCATAGGGAGCTCACAAGGGCTGAGGAAGCAAAACCCCCAGTGGGGCATTGGGTCTGGATTCCTGCTTCGGAGGCAAGACACCTGAGGCAGGCCCAGCTAGCTGTGTGACTCCAATTAGAAGCTGCCCCTCTGGGCCTGTTTCCCCATCAGGTACCGTTCTTGACCCTTCATGGCCCTTCTGGTACTGACAATGAGTTCAGGAGACTTGCTGGGTAGAACAAAGTTCCTATCCATGCCCCAGGGTACCAGCCCCCACTCTCAGAGCCTCTGTCTAAACTGAGCCACTTAACCAACCTCTGGGAGAGTCCAAGCTCCCATGGTTAGGAAGCTGGTCCCTTGTAGCTAGAGGACCCAAAATTCATTCCACTCGGAGATAATGTGTAGACAGTTATTCCCTCAACTTGGGACTATTTCTTAGGGCAGAATGTGGTGGTAGGCAAGCCACCAACCCTGGTCTCCTGTGTCCTGGGGCTTTTGCCCTTTGGAATTGTGGGCACCCAGAGTCCTAGTGCCCTGGGCTTCCAGGGCCTACAAAGTCTGTAAAGCCCAGTAGTAGAAAAACTCACAGCAGATGGAGCCTCATGTGCCTGTATGTGTACCAGGTGAAGGCTGGGCAGGGTGGGGGCCAGGTTGGAGCCTGACTGGCTATCCCATCCCCTCATAGCCCCTCCCTATGACCCCCAGGCTCTATGGTGCTCGATGGGAGACTGCTCAACCTGGCCTGCTACTGCCCCCGTTGCAGGAGTCCCCATTTCCTGACATGGCCTTCCTGTTCTTGCTTGCATCCTCTGGTGACAGGGATCTCATTCTCTCGATCTTAGGACCTCTTACACCAGATCATGTGGTGGCCGAGTGAGCATTTCTGCATGACTCTAGCCCATCACCAGGCTTCCTTTTGGAATTTGGGATTATCTGTTGTGTGTGCATGTGTGTATTATTGAGGTAGTAACTTCATGTGAGGGCATGCCTGGCCAATTTGTGTGTGTGCATCTGTAGGAGTGCATGTTTGTGCAAGCTGTTGGGGTAGTCGTGTCTATTTACACATCTGCACAGGTTCTAAGGGAGGCGATGTGTGATCCTACCATGTAAACGTGTGTGGGGATTTATGCCATTTCAGTGGTGGCTTGCTGTGGTGTGTGTGCGAGTTCACCAGGGCCCTGTGCACATATGTATGTCCAGGTATGCTGGTGTGGTGGGGACTCCCAACAGTACGAATCCATTTTCGAGTGTGCATGCTGTGGGAGGTGAATTAGTGTGTGTGGTATTTCTGTATTGTCAGGTGTGAGCCAGTGTCTGTACATGTGTGTGCAAGTGATGCCAAGAAATGTCCACTGGAATGTCAGCTCCATTAGGGCCGAGAGCCTTGTTGATTTTCTTTACTGCTGAATCCCCACCATCTGGGACAGTGCCAGGTACCCAGTCGGCACTGAGAAAGTATCTGATGTGTGAGTGAATAGACGAAGCCTGCGTGAGCTTCTGTACTGCAGGTACTGAGCACATGTGCTGCCCGTGCTGACTCAGCAGCAGTGAGTACCCTCAGTGCCCACTGGACACTGAACAATAGGGTTAAAGGGACCTGAGCTCACCACCCCAGAATCCTTCCCAACACCCAGCCTGCCACCCCAGATATCTTGGAAAGGGAGAGGCCTTCAGTGGAGACAGGCAAAAAACCAGCAGAATGGGGTCCCTTCCTCCCTGCCCCAGCTACGTTATGACTCTCAGAACCAGGCTCACCATTCTGTCTGGCCTGGGAGGACTCCACTTCACCTCCAGAGGGTCTGCACCCCCACCCTTATTGAAGCCTGTGATAGGGAACTTGGCTGGCAAGTTCAGAGATGCTGAGAAATTTGCTCAGGGTCACATAGCCCAGCAGAGGGAAGCTGATGTTCAGACCCTGCTTCTGGCCTGGGGCCCAGTCTACCCATCCAAGTCTCGTAGGTGTGAACCCTCTGAGCCTGCTTCCTTCAGAGTGGCAGAGGGGTCATTTCTGACCCAGCGTTCCAGGGTCACTCCACAGAGCCTCTCCTGGAGATCTGGGCCTCAGTTTCCTCCTCTGATACATGGATGCCTGGAGATACCACAGTAAGGTGGAGTATTTGCCAAGAGGAGGCAGCTGCCAGCTGGAGTCACATTGCAAGGCCTCCTACCTGTGCCCCTGACTGCCCTGCAGCCCAGCCAATCCTTGGTCTTCCTGAAGGCTGATCACTTGTTGCCAGGGCAGAACTTGCTCCCTTCAAAGAGCCTTTTTCTACGCTTCTTGGACTTCCTCTTTCCTGGCCAGGGCCAGGGCTTTCCTGGGCGTCCACTTTGTAAGTCCCTGCTACATGGTACTGGGGTGGCTTTTCACATTCCAGCTGGGGTGGTGGTGGTGGAGGGGGTGGTGGCTTGGGGGCGGGGAGAAAGTGTGCCCCATGGGATTCTGGGTGACTTTTCTGTTTCTCAGTCAGTGTTTTCAGGAAGTGTGTGTTGGCCAGGGCTGCAGGGGGTGGGGGAGAGCAGGAAACCCAGAGCTGGAAGCAGACAACACACATAGACTCACTCACTAACTCGTTACTACTGGACAGATCCACAGTTATACACAGAAACACACACTCAGACCAGGGATCACACACACTCAGAGACACAAATCACAGGCGCCCAGAGCCACCCCTGGACTCACACACCCAGGGAATAGGAGCCAGGCTGTCTGCGAGACCAGCCCAGGTTGAACACGGGCTGCCGGGGAAGGCACACAGCACACTTGAGCACACGCTGGGAGTCCTCAGGCTCGGGACCTGGCAGGCATCTGAGGGTGAGCAAGGGGTGCAAGGGGCAGCCTTGGGCTGGGCTGTTGGCAGGCGCCTTATGGTGGGGGTGGGGGAGGAGGCTCCTGCTGAGGGCCTGGGAAGGCAGGAATTCCTGTTTGTCACCTCTGGGCCGCATTTTCTATGGTGTTCTCCTCCCCATTCCTTTTTTGCTCTCAGAATTTCCTCTCTTCTTTCACTTTCTCCACATTTTCTGTTTTTCTCCTGCCCTTTCCTTTTCTCCTTCTCTTCCCTCCCCCGCCTTGGGTTTTCCAGTTTCCATTTCCCCGTAAGCCTCTCGCCTGGGTCCACTGGAAGCCCATGGTGCCTGTTTGCTGGGCCGCACAGACTCCTCTGGATGATCTCTGCCCTCCAGGCCCCTGGTGCTAATCTCAGTTCTGGATCCCCACATGCCACTGAGGATTCTCTCAGGAGGCTTAGGTGGGCTTCTTTCAAGGTCAATTTCAAGGGTGCTGTGGCTCTGGACAGCTCCTACCCGAACTCTCTTGCCCTCCCCCCACGTCCAGGGTTATAGGTCAGACCTGCTGAGGGCTGGCACTTGGTTGGCCTGGTTCCCCCCCTTCCTCCCAGGACTGGTAGTTTGGTGGGTGCCTATGTTCTTGGGGGCTGGGCTGGCCTCCCTTCCCCAAAATTGCCATGGATCTCTAATGAACTCAACAAGCCTACGCTTGGGTGACTGGGGACACAGAGATGCCTCTAACAAAGTCCTGGCTGTGTACCCGATCCTGCCCTGGTCCTTAGCTCATCTTTCCATAGGGCCCAGCAGACACCTGCACCTTCTCCTCCTGCCAGGCCAGCCCTGGGTTGGGAAGTCAAGATTGGGGGAGAGGGTCAGTAGAGTGGTGAGCTCCCTGAGGTCTGAATTTCCTCCCCCGTTACCCTCTGAAGCCAGCACAGGACCAGGCCTGGAAAGCGCATGGAGGTGCCAGGCCTCTGCCTCCTCCTGCCCATGACAGCAGGGCTGGCCTGTGAGGAAGTTCACTGTAAGCCTGGTGGTAGATGTCCCATGAAGGGCCCAAAAGGCTGTGTGAGCTTAGAGGAGGGAGCAATTGGGTGGGCTTCCTGGAGGAGGAGGCGTGTCCTGAGCAGAGTGGAGTTGACAGTCCAGGTCACTGTGGGGATGAAATGGAAAAAGGCCCCCAGCAGAGTGCTTGGCACATAGTGAGTACTTAGCAAGTGATAGCTCTAGTTCCAGGGAGAAATGGTGAGAGCTGCGTGAAGCCTTAATTGTGAAGGTGGATGCCGGGTCAATGAGGCACTGCTCTGTGGAGTGGGAGAGGAGCTGCTGACCTCCAGTGACCAGGATGTGAGCGGGGTGGTGATCATTCAGTCATTCAGCACACTCACCGAAGCCCCCTCTGTGTTGGGTGATGCCATGACACGGGCAGGGATTGGCCTGAGGGGGCTCACAGCGTGTGCAAAAGCTGAGAGGCATGCTGTGGGTATCACATCTAAGCAAGTCAAGTGCCGGGAAGGGTTTTCTATGCTGTGGCCTGGGCAGAAATAAACAGAATAGAATCGGGCTGGAGGGGCTGACCTTTGGGTCTCATGATGGAGAAGGAAGGACAGTGGCAGCTGTGGAGGAAGCAGCATAGCCGAGGGCTTGGGCTTGCATAGCCAGGGCACGAATGAGGAAGTAGGCCGCTGGGAAGGCTTGCTTGTGGCAAGGGGAGGTCGGGGTGGAGAACAGCTGTGTCCAGATCACTGGGCCTGACCCTACCTCTCGGCCCTCCTGGTGAGAGTCCAGGAGCTGGGATTGGCCTGGGTCCCTCCAAGGCCTGTGTGACACTTTAGAGGGGAGGCCCTGACTCCAGAACAGGGTGTAGGCCTGGGTCCTTGGTCCTCTGTCAGTTCAGTGAAACAAACATTGATGGACAAAACTATACTGAGTCGTCAGAAGTGTGGAGGCTGGAGGGACCCCAAGGGGAGACCCCAGCCCAGCTTGGGGCCTGAGGGGAGACACAAAGTGGAGGTGGAGGATGTGTAGTCTGGATCTCTTGAAGGAGGAGTAGGCGGTATCTGCACAGGGGAGGGTGTTCCAGGTGGAAGAAACAGCGTATGCAAAGGCCTGGAGTATGCATTTATGGAATGCAGTTCAGTGCAGGACGGCTGGCATGTGAGTCAGGGACGGGTTCAAGGCCAGCCCGAGATGGTAAGACGGTCCCACTCTGGGGCCTGCCTGCCATTACGGTGAGGCCTAGTTCCCTTTGCCAGAGATTGATGTGGTCAGAGATATGAACGGAGAATCAAGGGCCACTCTGGAGGAGGAGGCTAAGGCGCAGGTCCCTGTCTCTGTCCCAGCCTTAGGGTCTGCGCCTCCGTCAGCCACAGCTGGGGCAAGAAGAGAAGGTTGTGCTGATGACATGTGGGAGGGGCTCTCCTTACTGAATGATCAGCAAGCTTGGATGCACATCAGAGAGGGAACTGAGGCTCAAAGATGAAGTGACCTGCTTTGTGAGGTCACACACCGATGAGTGGTCGAGCTGGAATTCCAGCTCAGGGCCGCCTGGCTCCAAGTCTGTCTTAACTAGAGTAACCACATGTCTCATTTTGCCTGGGACAGGCCATTTACACCTCTTCGTCTGCCACTGTTATTACTGGTGCCTCTTCACTCTCAGAAATGTTCCAGTTTATACATTAATTATCTGATCCCCCTCCTCTTCCCCATTCTGGTTTGGGACCCTCACATGTCCCCCAGCCCCTAGGTATAAGGTTGGCTGTGTATTTGCCCTAATCTAGTAAGACAAACCTTAGCTGAGGGCCCAGGCTGGGGTGGATCAGCCCCTGCCCTCGCCAGGAGTGTCTGGTCTGGCTATGGGCATAGTGGGGAGAGTGGATGGGTCCATGTGTCACTTGGATAGAGGAGAAAGCGGCTGGAGGAGCAGGGGAGCCAGGGATGGGGGCAGGGGGAGAACAGCTCTGTGTGGGCATCTTGGAGGCTGCCTAGAGGCCAGGCCCACTGATCTATGTTTTGAGGTACAGATGGGCTTTGCATGGGCCGAGGTGGCAGGGCAGTGATGGTGAGGAGGAAGCTTTGAGCAAAGGCACAAGCTCAGGGTTGGCACTGATCTTCTGCTCTGTGGGTCAGAGCTCAATGGGAAACATCCTCAGCTGCAGATTAGAGCTGGGACTGCTCTGAGGGGTGCAGGCACTGAGTAGGCAGAACTCCAGCTGGGGTGAAGGCACTGTGTGGTCTCTGTCCCTTCCCCTGGGGTTTTCCCACATGTATGCCTTCCTGATGCCACTTCTCCTTTCCTGGACTCAGCCTTGACTCAGCAAGTCTTGGTCCCCTGTGGAGGCAGGCAGGGGTCAGCCAGGAGGCTTCCTGGAGGAGGTGGCTAAATGAGGACTGGAGGTCCATGAGGAGCCTCCTTACCCCCATCTTCCTGGCACATAGTTCTTTCCCTGCGAAGGCTCTGCTGGGAGAGGAGCCCTTTGCATTTGTTCCACTCTCCCTTCTTGCCATGACCACAGTGGCTGTCAGAGCGGTGATCTCATACCTTCTGAGACCCAACGTCAGCTCCAGAGCTGCCCAGATCCTGAGTAGCGGTGGGGTGTGAGGACGCTGGCCTCAGAGAAGCCTTCGGATCCAGGCTGTGCCCTCATTTGCTCCTGGTGGTTGAGTTTGCAGGCTGTGGTATTAGATGACCCGGGTGCGTATCCCACCTGTGGAGTGAAAGGCAAGTTACTTCATGTTTCTGCCTCAGTTTCTTCATCTGTAAAGTGAGAACAGTGGGCCATACGTTTTAGAGCCGTTGTGGTGAGTAAATGAATGACTCCATGTAAAGCACTTAGGAGACAGCTGGGAATACATACACACGTATAATTAATAAGAATTAATTAATCCAGGTCTTCATTTATTTACTAATCCTCGCTGAGTGCTAGGCGCTCCGCAGTGAACAAGGTAGTGTGGCACTTGCCTCAGGGAGCCACATGATAGGGAGGCCTCAGGTGGGCAGACCCCTCACAGATGATCAGGACGGTGAGGAGGGAGGACTGGGGGCCAGCAGTGGGAGGACAGGGGCTGCTGGGCTCCGAGGATGTTTCTACCACCACCTTTCCCTCGGTGCTGGCACTCAGGGAGCCAGGCCCACTCAGCCCTCTTGGCTGGGAGGGGCGGAGCCTGTGCCCACCTCCCCTGGGCCCGTCTCACTGGTCCTGGCCCACTAGTTTAGAGTTATGCTCTCAGCTGATCAGGCCGGGCCCTCAGGGGCCCTTTCTTGTTGTTTGGGAGCCTGTGTGTGATAGATTGTTTTGTCTGTCAAGAGGTCTCCAAGGACATTGCAATCTGACCAGTTGGGGGTCAGTACCCCAGGCCATGCCCTTGGGCCCGTGGGCACTCACTCAGTGTCCTGCTCATCATTCATCCTTTCATTTGCTTTCTACCCAACCCTCATGGCCGCCCTATCCACCTACCCATCCACCCACCCATGTCCGTCCATCCATCCATCTACCCATCCACTCGTCTATCCGTCTGTCTGCCGATCCACCGAGCACCTATTCAACATGTTCTTGTTGCCAGCTCAACCGGGCCCTGTACTGGGGCTGTGGGGATAGAGAGTCAAGTCCAGTGCTGCCCTGTCCTAAAGATCAAGTGAGGGGGACAGCCTGGTGCAGTGCCCACCAGGGGGTCTTCTTGGGTCCAGCTAAATATGCCCACTTGGCATCGGATTCCCTGAGAAGTACATAGGGGGAGAACAAGCCACTGGGGCCGTGGCAGGTGTGCTCTGATGTGGGGTCCTTGTAACGGTCAATGCCACTGTCTACATACCTGTCCAAGATCCATTCTATGTGGCCCTCCAGGGGACAGCTCGGGGGACTGAGACTCGCAGCAGAAAGGTGTGAGAGCTACCTTGGCTTAGAAATTGTTGTCCGAAGGGGCCAATATGTCTTCTAAAAACCCCACAGGTGTGGTTTCAGGTCCCTGCATGGGATGTGCCCAGCTACAAGCCACCACTCTGAGGGAAGCCCAAAGCTCTGGCTTCTCCACGAGGTCGAGAGACCACTTACACAGTTTCTCCCAGTCCACATGCAGTTTCCTATTCAGGCCACTTTTGTTAAAGGAAGTGTTGCCTAGGAAGAAACATGGCTGACGTACCGCCTTTAGCAGATTTCTAGGGGAACTGAGTGCGGAAGCTAGCTGAAGGTCCGATTCGCACACAGAAAAGGAAAGAGTTTCGTTCATTCTTGCCCACACATGGAGAAGAGACAGTTGGAGTACAGGTGACATGGAAGTAGCCACGTGTCTAAGAAGCATGTAGACTGTAGAGGCAGGGGTCAGGTCCTAGCTTAGATGCTGGCACAATACCTGGCACAAAGGAGGGAGGTACTTAAACATTTTTATATGAGATAATTTGTCTAAAGTTCGTGACAGAAAGGAACATGGGAAGGGACTGGGGCAGCACGAAGGAGGGATCAGGAAAGACTTTTAGAGAAGGGTGGCTTGAGCTTGGAATTAAAGGAAAAGTCAGTGTACCCCAGGCAGATACACCAGTCAGAGACCAGGGAAAAGAGAACTCCTGGAGGAGGCAACCGCAGAAGCAAAGGCCTGGCATCACGATCATGCCCCAGCCCTTCCTCGCTTTTGCGGTAGGCACGCACTACCAGTCACTGCCAAGAAATTGGGCAATAGACCAGGCTGAAAAAAGCATTGCGAAAAATGACCCACCCACTCTAGTATTCCTCCTTGGCCCCTGCTGGACACTGGCAGAGACTACATGTGGTACCAGGCCTCCAGGTCTCCAGCTGGTACCTCGTTCCAGCTGGTGGTCCCTGTGCATCCTGTGTGCTGGCACATGACACGCCTTGTCTTGGTTAGTCCCCTGACCAGCATAACAGGTCAGGGATAGAATACCCACTCTACAGAAGAGGAAACCGAGGCTCAGAGAGGCTAGGTGCTTACTCCAGGACACACAGGAGCTAAGACTGAGGCAAGGTTCAAATCCACGTCTCGGGTGCCAAAGCCCTTTGGGTGACTTTTCAGCCTGCAGGGAACAGTGTGATCTGTGCTGAGACAGACAGACCAAAACACGTGGCTGTGGGAGATCAGAAGGCCCCAGACCTGGCCGTGGAGAGGCAGGGAATGGTTCTGGGGGAGTGACAGCAGAGGTGAAGAGCTGGTGTGCAAGAGGAGTGTGGTGGGATGAGGTGCGTTTGAGAGATCTGAGGGCACCATGGGAATGGTGAATGTCCATATTTGGGACAAGAGAGAAGGTGGTCTTGAGCCAGAGAGCCACGACTCAAGGCTTCAGGACCTGGTTTCTGACGCTCTGATCTGTGTCCTTGGCTGTGATGCCCATTTCATTTTTTCCCCATCCATTCGCCAACAAGCACCTTCTTATTCATAAAAGCTCAGCTCAAGCCTCACCTCCTCCAGCCTTCCCTAACCACCCAAGCTAGAATGCAAACCACCCACACCATATTCTGGTCTTCGTCCCTCTTCTAGAGTGGAGACCTAGTGGGACATGTGGCTAAAAGCTAGAGCTCTGGGGACAGACAGATCACTATGTCACAGCAAATGCAACCAAAGAAGGTGCCTGCTTGCTTTAGGCTTTTGGGAGCTGGCACGGTTTGGGACGGGAGTAAGGGAAGGAAGTTTGTGTGGAGGAGGGCTCCTGTCAGTTTGTGGAATGAATGAGTTTTGCTGAAGCTCAGGTGAGCTGGGGGCCCAGTGGGTTTGAGTCCTGGCTCTGTCGCATAGTGACACTTGACCAGTGACTCAGTGACACTGAGCTAACCGCTTGCTGCCCAACTTCTTGTCTGTTCACAGCCTTCCCTCCAAAGAGGAGGAGTTACTGTCACCACCACTATCAACCTCTCCTCAGCCAGAGCCTGAGGAGCCCCTGTCTCCCTACCCCCCAGAGATCCCCCGAAAGCCTCTTCGCCTGTTCCTGGAGTTTGGTGAGTGCCATAGCAAGGCCTGGGGCGCTGGGTGGGTAGCCTGGGATCTGGCCCTTGAGGAGTCTGCAGGAATGCACGTTCCCCTTCCCCTGTCTGTTGGGCCCTGCCACTGACCTCCTGTGTGGCCCTGGATGGGCGAGCATCATTCTCTCGATCCTCAAAATGGAGACACTACCCACATATCTGACCTACAGATTAGGTGTGGGCACGTGGCAAACTTTCTGAGTTGTCCATGGTTTAAAATCTGGGAGTATTTTCCATGGTCATGGATAGTTTACTGCCCCTGGGATTGTCTGCAAGGTCAGACTATTAAGTTCGTGAACTCATCCTAGAAAAAGTGCTACCTACCTCATTGCTGAATATCACTATGGTCACCTTCGAAGCACTCCCCTTGGGAAGCTAGGCACCGACGCCAGCACCTAGTCCACCCTTCAAAGCAATTTTGGAACTTTTTCTGGAATGGCCATCAGAGCTGTCGTTGTATTACCCTTGATGTCCTGAATGTCATCAAAATGTCTACCTTTTAATATTTCCTTTATCTTTGGTTAAAGAAAGAAGTCATTGGGGGCCAGATCAGATGAGTAAGGAGGGTGTTCCAATACAGTTATTTGTTTCCTGGCTAAAAACTCCCTCACAGACGGTGCCCTGTGAGCTGGTGCATTGTCGTGATGCAAGAGCCAGAAATTGTTAATGAAAAGTTCAGGTCATCTAACGTTTTCACGCAGCCTTTTCAGCACCTCCAGATAGTAAACTTGGTTAACTGTCTGTCCAGTTGGTACAAATTCATAATGAATAATCCCTCTGATAGCAAAAAAAGGTTACCAACATCGTTGCAACAAGTTCCCGAACTTACTTGTCCAAGCTTGTATTTTTCTTGATTCACGTTGCTTTTTTTAGACAGCCCCTGCCCCTGCCCCCCGAACTTGCCACCTCTTCAGGTCTGGTTGTGGTGGCCAGGCACCCCCTGGTGCCGTAGTATGTGGCCCAGAGAGTATTAATAACACTTCCTGTCCCCTGTGCCTTTTTTTGGAAGCCAGGCCAACGTGGGGTTTGGGGGGGCCTCTCTTGGGCTTGGGGTGGCCGTTGTAAAGCCAGGCCCAGATGCCCAGGAGCCGTGCGTCACCCCTCTGTCCCCGCAGATGACGCTGATTACGATGAGGCCCCAGAGGAGGGGCTGGGGGCCCCCGCCGGCGTGATGACCAAGGTGGGTCAGGCGGAAGTCAGGGCTGAGGCTGTCTGCCGTCAGTGTGGAGGGCTTGCTGCCCAGCTGCCTTTCAGAGCCTGGCGACCACCAGACAGAGAATGGGCAGCCATTCCAGGCGCGTTTCCTTCCCCCTTCATTGTCTTGCCATGCATAGGTCAGGGGTCAGACACAGGGTCCCAAGTCCCAGTGCTGGGCCAGGAATGTGGGGGTTCTGGGGGCTCCACCTGCAGTCTTCAGCTGCCTCTCGATGGCTGTGTGTGGCCGTCTCTCTCGTGGTATTTTGAGCACAGCTGTCTTGGAGTATCTGTTCCTGTCTTTGTTTCACTTTCTGTGTTCCCATGTCGCCTTCTCTCTGAGTGTCTTAACCCTCCATCCTGAGTCTCTGTTTTGGTCTCTGATCTGGGCTGGTGTGGCCCCGTCTGCCTTGGTCCCTGTGCAGTCTGCCGGGCGGGGGAAGGGAGTGTGAGGAAACAGAAGTAAAAGTGCTGAATTGTGTGGGTCTGGGATGAAGTGGACAGAGCGGTTGTGCCAGCGCCTGGACGGGTGTTATCTGGGGCTGGAAGGGAAGCATGATACTGAGTGGGTCTGCGGGGACAGGAGGAGCTTCCGGTGAGCCATGCGCCACGTGCTGTGCGTGTAGCCAGTCTGCTGAGCGAGAGCGAAGAACTGTCAGGGGACGACCAAGGGGATGAAGATGAGGATGACCACGCCTATGAGGGTGTCCCCAAGTGAGTGTCCACCTCTCTCGGGTGGCTCTCCCATCCAGTCGTCCTTCCTCAAGGCCAGCCCAGACCCTCCCCACTGTGCCCCCACTCCGGTTCCCTTCATACCCTCTTCTATTCCCCCAGTGGCGGATGGCACACCAGTAGCCTGAGCTCATCCTTGCCAAGCAACTTCCTGATCCCCCAGCTCCCACCCCATCCCATGGATGAACTGCCTGGGGGTCCCACCCCCATCACGCCGGTCCTCAAAGCTGGCTGGCTGGACAAGAACCCACCACAGGGGTGAGTGAAGCCTGTTGGGTCCTGCTCGTGCTTTGCGTGGGCTCCACGTGCTCTAGTGTACTGGTGTCATGGATCTGAAGAGCAGAGGGGTCAGGATGTTTGCGCAGGTCTCCTTCCAGGCAGAGTGTAACCGCCAATGATCCCCGCAAGACCTGTGTTTTATTACCCTTAGTATTGGGGAGTCAGCAGTCTGAGCCCAAGTTCAACCCCCCTTGCTATAGGTAAAGTCCATCTTCCCACTGATCATTTGGGATCCTTCCCGCCTTGAACCTGGCTGTTCCTTACTTTGTGTGTGGCTCCCAGAGGAGCCTCACCCCTAATCCCCAATCCTTTGCTCCATGGCCCCTCTGCCTTTCCAGATCTTATATATATCAAAAGCGATGGGTGAGACTAGATGCCGATTACCTGCGATACTTTGATAGTAACAAGGTAAGGCCTGTGTGGGTCCCCGCTGCAATCCCTGCTCCAGCCTGGCCCGAGGCTGAACTCTGATACTGGACCCGACACAGTCCCTCCCCACAGGAGTCCTTACCAGAGCTCCAGTCTGACTCCTGGGACCATGTTCTTCTGGCCCATCCACCAGCTGTGGGGCTGTGGTCAGGGTCAGGATAGGGGCTGTCCCTGACCATCTGTGGGAGACAGGGCTACGGGCAGGGAGGGGCTGGGCCTCTGGGGATCCCCCGAAGTACAGCTCTTCTCTCTTCCCCAGGATGCCTATTCTAAGCGCTTTATCTCTGTGGCCTGCTTCTCCCGCGTGGCTGCCATTGGGGACCAGAAATTTGAAGTGATCACGAACAACCGGACCTTTGCCTTCCGGGCAGAGAGTGACGGTACGGAGTGGGGCAGGAGGGAGCCTGGCAGTTTGGCTGGATAAGGGGGGAGGAGAACCAGGGCACATCAAACCCAGACCGGAGCTGACTCTCTGTGAGGTGGGGGAGGGGAAGGGGTACCCTCTGACTGGCTCTATGCTTGAGACACCTGCCGAGTCCTCAGAACTACCTTACATGTATGGGGGAAACGGCTCCGATAGGCAAAGTGGCTTGCCCCGTTTTAAGGGGCACAGCCAGGATTGGAGCCTAAATTTGTCCAAGTCAGAGAACTCAGAGATAGTCAGATAGGTGGGCCAGCCTGGGCCGGCTTTCTTGTTCTTAGGCGGTCCCCTGCCAGGCTGAGCTCAAGCTTACTCCCCCCCTTTGGCCACAGCGGAGAGGAAGGAGTGGATACAGGCCCTACAGCAGGCGATGGCTGAGCAGCGTGCCCGTACCCGGCTGTCCAGTGCTTCTGTGTTGGGTGTTCGAGGCTCAGAGCCGCCTGACCATGCTGGCAGCCTAGAGCTACGTGGCTTCAAGAATAAACTGTATGTGGCTGTTGTTGGAGACAAAGTGCAGCTGTACAAGAATCTGGAGGTACGCAGGGGTTGGCCAGGCTGCTAACCTTCTCCCCTGCTCCGTGCCCATCCCGGTCCCTTAGCCCCGCCCTGTGTCCACCTGGTCTCTCAGCCCTGTCCTTTTCCTTTCCTGCCCTGCTGGAGCCCAGCCCTTTGCCTGCCCCCGGCCTGCCCCTGGTTCTGACCCCATTCCCTGCCTGGTCTCTGAGCATTACCTTCCCCTCATTCCCTACCTAGTGCTCCATGGCCTCTGAGCCTGGGTCTGTTTCCGTAATGGACCCTTGCCCAGATTCCTGAACCCTCCCTTACTTTTCCTAGCCACTTTCTAGTCCTTAAAGTACCACCGCCCCCTCTTCTCTGCCCCTTTTTGGGCCCGGAGCCCCTCCCCCCAGGCCTTGCCCTCACTCCTCCCCACCTGCCTGCCAGGAGTACCACCTGGGTATCGGCATCACCTTCATTGACATGAGCGTGGGCAACGTGAAGGAAGCCGACCGGCGCAGCTTCGATCTCACCACGCCCTACCGCATCTTCAGGTGGGCCTCCCTCACTCGCCTGCGTCCTCACTCTTCTTGCGTGTGTGGGAAGCTGCCCCTCTTCTAGGACAGATTTCTCTCATCTCTCCCCAGCCCTGCCCATCCTGCTGGTCCTTTCCGTTCACTTGCTAACCTGCTCTGATCCCTCCCTTCTAAGAAATCCCCCCCTTTCCACCCCTCTCTGGTCATCACCGCCCCCCCACCCACCCAGCGGTGCCCATAGTGGCTTTCTGCACCACCCACTCATCCTGCTGTCCCCTCAGCCTGCCCCGCTTGCTTGGAAGTGTTCGTCTATCATCAGTTCTTGCTTGAGATCAAAGACTGCTCTTCCCTTCTTATCTCCTGGGGCCAGTCCTGCGTGCTCCTCCCTGAGCCTCTAAGGCTGTAGACTGTACCGTCTTGGTTTCTGGGACCTCATCCATCCCTGAGCGGTCTGTCTCTGTCCTCCATCCTCTTGCTGGGTAGGCTCACGTGCTCACAGGCCTTTAGCTGCCCCCTCTGTGCCGTACCTGGGCTCAAATCCTCTGTGTTAGCTTGGCTGCCATGACAGCATAGCACAGACTGGGGCGCTTAAACAACAGAAGTTTATTTTCTCGCAGTTCTGGAGGCTGGAAGGCCAAGGTTAAGATGCCGCCAGGGTTGGTCTCTCCTCTTGGTTTGTAGACGGCCGCCTCTTCACTGTGTCCTCACACGGCCTTCCCTCTGTGCCCATATGGAGACCAAGAGCCGTCTGGTGTCCCTCCCAGCCTTGTTGGGTTAGAGCCCAGCTCTTAGGACTTCGTTTAACCTTAATTACCTTCCGAAAGGCCTTATCTCCAAATGCACTCACATGGAAGTTAGGGCTTCAACCTGTGGATTTTAAGGGGACACAGTTCAGTCTGTAACATCCTGGGTCCTAAGGCCTTGGCAGCTTCACAGAGTCCACTGCTAGGCCTTCGTGGATGAGGGCGGTCTTCAGCATCTCTCATAAAGCAGTATTCACGTCCATTACATCTGCAGCAGCAATGGCTTTCTTGGCCATAGTGGTGGGTTACGGATGGAACCAAATCTTGAAAGCACACACGCAACTTGGGGGCTGCAAGGAAAGAAAGAGCCAGAGGGGGAGACATCTCTGTCCCTTCCTCTCCTCCCCGTTGAAACCCTCCACTGCTTTTCCATTGTCCTCTGGGTACATTTTCACCTCTGCCTGGCGCAGGTTTGTCCCTGTCTGTCTTCTAGCCTCCTCTCTGCCAGTCTGCCCATCCTGCCCACAGGTCCTGGAATGTCCCATGTGCCATCCTGCCCCTTTGCACATGCTGTTCCCTCTGTCTAGAATGCCCTTCCACCTCTTCACCTGGCTAAGCCATTGTCATCTGTCAAATCTTAGCCCAGGCATCATTTCTTCCCAGCAGCCTTTTCTACTCCCTGCACAGGGCAGCGCCCCCTGTGGGCTCCCCCAGTTCCCATGCATCTCTGAGGTTCATGGTGTCCTTGCCTCTGTCCACACCCACCTTCCCCACAGACCCAGGATGCCTCCCTTTCTGAATGAGCTCTTAATGCCTTATTCCCCCCTGCTTCATGCTGTGCCCCCTCGTGCTGCCCCTAAATCTCTCTGAGCCCTTTCCCAATGGCCTCCCACCCCCACTCCTGTGTCCCCAGTTTCTCAGCTGAATCGGAGCTAGAGAAGGAGCAGTGGCTGGAGGCCATGCAGGGAGCCATTGCCGAGGCCCTGTCTACCTCGGAGGTGGCCGAGCGCATCTGGACTGTGGCCCCCAACAGGTTCTGTGCGGACTGCGGGGCTGCCCAGCCTGACTGGGCCTCCATCAACCTCTGTGTCGTCATCTGCAAGCGTTGTGCAGGTGTGTGTGGAGGAGGGGCACTGGGCCGAGGCACACAGGGCTGGTGTGTCGGGATGACAGGTGGTCTGTCTGGCTGGAGGGGCTGGAGAAAAGACAGTAGTCAGAGTTCATCACTTACGAAGTGGTGCCTGTGCACCAAGCCTTTCCCACTGGGATTAACCTGCATCCTTACATTGCAAGGTGGGGATTCAACTTTTCATGGCATGGGTGGGGACACTGAGGCACAGAGAGGGAAATGGCTCGTTCGTGGTCACTGGGCAAGTAAGTGCATCTGGATTTGAGCCCAGGTCTCTTGGGGTCCAGAGCCCATGTCTCATCAGAAGAATGGAAGGAGGCCAGGCAGGAGGGCTGGCAGGGGCCAGACTGGGCAAGGCTTTGAGCACAGAGGGAGGAGCTGGTGTTTCAATCCAGAGGGGGATTGGAGGCCACAATGGGAGGGACGTGGTCAGATTGGGACCTCAGACTCTGGCGGGTTGGTGGAAGCTGAGTTAGAGGGGAGAACGCTGGAGACTAGTGAGGAGGTGGCTGCTGGAGCCGTGAGAGAGAGGAGGCAGAGGCCTCGTCTGATGGATGGAGAGCCTTCAAGAGATGTTGAGGACCCGTGGCGTCCCAGTGACAGATCAGATGAGGAGGATGAGAAAGAAAAGGGAGGAGCTCAAAATTTGTTCATCTGCATTCAACCAGCATTTACTGAGGGTCTGTGATGTGCCAGACCCCATGCCTGGTGCTGGGTATTTGGCCCCTTGGGAGCTGCCAATGCCCAGGTGGCAGCTTTGGGAGGCTGGAGATGGGGAGCCAGGGGCAGGAACAGTTCTGGGAAGGTGCCGCGCCCAGTGAAGAGCCCTAAAACCCATGGGATGTCGAGGGCAGATGTCCAGGAGGCCTTGGGCTATGAAGTTGGGGTGCAGGAAAATGATGACTCCATCAGAGACCAGTTCAGGAAAGCATTAGCTCGTGGAGGGTGAGGGTGACTGGAGTGGATGGGGTGCGAAGGAGGTGAGGTTGAAGCCGGAGCCAGGCAGTGCCAGGCACTCCTAGTGCCCCCAGCCCCACTGCCTGCTCAGGGCTCCCTCGTGGGCCCTGTAGCTGAGCAAGGCTGCAGTCTTTCCCTCCCCAACTCCCCCCTCTTCATTTCACAGAGATTTATTAAGAGCTCACTGTATACCAGGCTTTGTCCTGGGCTCTGAGGCTAAACCCTAAAGCACACAATCAAGGCCCCTGCTCTCAGGCAGCTTACATTCTAGTGGGGAGAGGCAGGAAATGCATACGCAAACCAAGAGAAGTATCAGGTAATAACAGGTGCTAGGCAGAGAATGTGTTTGTGGTAAGCCCTCTCAGGAGATGATTGTGTCAGCTGAGACTTGAATGTCAGGAGGCGGCCAGCCCTGGGGAGATGGGGAAGAAAGTCCAGGCAGAAAGAGCAGTGAGTACAAAGGCCCTGAGACATAAATGAGTGTGGAAGATTAGAAGAGGGAGCAGAGTGTGGCTGAGTGGGGAGGGTGGGAAGGCATGAGATGAGGTTGGAGAAGCAGGTAAGGAATTTAGATCTAATTCTGCGGAACCACTGGAGGGTCTGAAGCAGAGACTCGAAGCAAGGGAATTTGCATTTTGAAGAGATCACACTCTGGCTGGGCTGTGTGGAGGGTGGCCTGTCGGAGTGACACCTGGCTGTCAGGCGCCAGGTGGAGGGCTGCTGCAGGAGCCAGGGGATGGCTGCAGGAAGCAGTGGCGCGCAGCTGGGTCCTGGAGCTGTGTGCTGCTGGAGCTGCAGGCCCAGCCCCTGGGTCCTCCCTGTGGCCTCTCACTGTCTGCCCCTGATGAGCCCCGGAGGGTGCGGGTGGCGGGGTGAGTGCTTACGGGAAGGACAGGGCCCCGATGACCCGAGTCTGGCCCTCTGTCTGCAGGGGAACACCGTGGCATGGGTGCTGGCGTGTCCAAGGTGCGGAGCCTGAAGATGGACAAGAAGGTGTGGACAGAAACACTCATCAAGGTGGGGAGGTCCCTGCTTGTCACCTGTATTTGGGGTCTAGCTGCTGCCTGGATCTCCCTACCCCATCTCCCCATTGCACTGACCTCAGCACCATGGAGCTAGAAGAGACCTTTGGGATCATCTAGTGGGTGTGGCTTTTGGAAAAGCTGATTTTTGGCCAAGTCAGCAAACTGGCCAGTAAGCTAAGAATGTTTTTACAGTTTTAAAGGGTTGTAAAGAAGAAAAGGATATACAACAGAGACTTTGTGTCCTGCAAAACCTAAAATATTTACTTCATTTCATCTGTACTCACATGTGCCAGTGTGTATGAGTATATACGTTTAGGGGCACACTCATGGATGCACATTTGTGCCTGTGGATTTGGGGTTCCCGGGTAGTGATATGTGTGGTAGTTATAAGGGAGAGCCTGTAACAGGAGGCTGGACCCAGGGCCTTCCTGAAAGCTCCAGGCAAACTGCTGATCCAGAGAAATTTGGGTGTCACATCCCCTGTGAGGTAGAGTTAGAGTCCCCAGTTTACAGATGAGGACATTGAGGCCCAAGGAGAGTAGATGACTTTCCCAAAGTCACAGAGTCAGTAGTGGCAGGCACTGTTTCTGCTTCGTTCTCTGCTGTGACGCCAGCACCCCACGTTGGACCTGACAGAGAGGCAAGGTGGGGGACCCAGGAAATGGCAGTGGAACAAATAATCAGCAGAATGAAAGAATGCAGAAACTAGTCCCCGAAAGGCTAGACCCCTGCACTCCCCCAGAATTTGCCCCTACCCCTCTTTCCCTGCAGGAGCCCAGGTAATGATTGCGGGGCTCAATCCTGTGGTGCCAGGAGCAGGGGTGTGTGACTACATTCTGGAGCTTTGTGGGGGTGGAGCTACAGGCCCAGCCCTTGGGGAACAGTCTTAGAGGAATGTCAGGGACAGGAGACGTTTCCAAAATCCCTACCCACCCCATTGGCTGACAGGTTGGCCCCCTCACACCACGCACCCCCACCTCCTGCAAGCTGTGATACCCTCAGGAATACAGAGTTCCAGATGTGGGACTGGGTGGGGAAATAGCAATGGCCCTAACCAGGCACCAGGCCTGGGTATCCACCTGTCAGGCTGTCGGCCTCTTGTCGTGTCACTGAACTGAGGACCTGGCTCAGGCCTAGGGCCGGTGGGGGAGCATCCAAGGCCACCCGCAGGTAGGCTGCCATCAGTTTCCCCAATGGGAAAGTGGACGGGTGGCCTGGCTCTCCCAGCCCCTCCCCTGACAACCTCAAAGCCGAGATTTTGCAGGGCACAGGCCCCTGGTCGTAGGCTGCCCCTGTAACCTCTTGCCCATACCCGCAGCTCTTCTTACAGCTGGGCAATGGTGCTGGGAACCGCTTCTGGGCAGCCAGTGTGCCCCCCAGCGAGGCCCTGCAGCCGAACAGCAGCCCTGGCGCCCGGCGGCACCACCTGGAGGCCAAATACCTCGAGGGCAAGTACCGCCGCTACCACCCACTCTTTGGCAACCAAGAGGAGCTAGACAAGGTCAGGTCACTGGACCTCTGGGGCTCCTTGAAAGTACCTTCTTTTCCCTACACTGTCAGGGACCCTTGAGACCACCCCCTTTCTTCCTGTCCCCGCACTTCTCAATATTACAGCTCATCTTTTCCACCAGCTTCTAGTGATGAGCTGGTGGATGGGGAAACTGAGGCCCAGAGGGCAGAAGGGCCATGCCTAAGCCACAGGGAGAGTTGGGGCAAAGCAAGGAGGAGCAAGGCCTAGCCCTTGGGCCAAAGCCACGTCCCCAGCATCTGTCTGCATCCCTCCCCTGCTGATTGCTCTGTCTCCTGCACCCCGTCCTGCTCCTTCTGAATCCTGCCAAAAGCAGTGAACTTGATGGGGATGCTATTTCCTGTCAGGCTCATAAAAAACAGCTGGTCGCTCCGACCCACCCCCATCCACACCCCATTCAAGATGAGGCCCTGTATGGGCCCCAGGCCCTGACAGGCTGGGAGCCAAGCCCTGGGCCCTGGTCTGGCTCGGCCTGAGTGGGAGGTAGCCTGCTCCGAGGCAGAGGGATGCCACTTGTGACCTCTGATCAGCCTTCGGTCCCTCCCCCAAGCAGCCCCACCCCGGCCAGCTCTGTCCAGCTAGAAGCCCAGTGGGAGCCAGGCCTCCACCTCCCAGGAACCCAGGCGTCCAGCCCCCCAGCCCAGCCCAGTCTAGCCCGCCAGCCAGAAGAGGCGGCAACTCCCATTGGTCAGGAGGGTTGGGCAGGCAGTGAGGAATTCAAATGTGGGAGGAATTTGCTACAAAGCACCCTGCTCTGCCCTTCCACAAGACAGAAGGAGCTTGAGATCCTCTAGAGAACAGGCGTGGCTAACAGGGTCTTGGGGGCTGCCGGCAGTGGTGAGACCTGGGCTGCTGGGATCCCTGGTCTCTGTCAGGTAGCCTCTGCCCACCCTCCCTCCCCGCTTTGGCCTTCCTCTTCCTCCTCTCTCTTTCTTCCTCTCTCTTCTCTCTTGCAACCTGAGGATGGGCCCCCAGACCTGGGTGCCTCCTCCCTCCCTCTCCCCTCCAGATTCCCTTCCCCACTGGCCCCTCACTCTGGCTTGGGCTGACCCTGCACTCCGTCTTCTCCCCTCCTCCCAGGCCCTGTGTGCCGCAGTCACCACCACAGACCTGGCTGAAACCCAGGCGCTCCTGGGCTGTGGTGCTGGGGTCAACTGCTTCTCAGGGGACCCTGAGGCCCCCACACCCCTGGCTCTTGCTGAACAGGCGGGGCAGACACTGCAGATGGAATTCCTTCGGAACAATCGGACCACGGGTGAGTGGCCGCTAGGATCATCCACCTCAAGGGATGGGGCCGCCCTGCGGCTGGGACCTGGCCCTTTATAGGTGGGGGTCTGCCAGGGCTATGTAGCTCCCCGTGAGATTTGATTACATACCACTTGAGTTTTAATTGCAGCTCCCTAAGGGCCCTGGTGCAGCAGTGTGTGTGATTTTGGGTATGTTTGGGTTTGCACGTCAGTGTCCATTTGTGCATCTGGCTTCCCCTTCCTATGTACGTCCCTTTGTGTCTCTGTCTCTGCATCTCTTTGTGCATTTGTGGGCCCCTTCCTGACCTGCAGTGTAGGCCTTCAGGGTGGCGTTGGTGTACCAGTGTCTGTGCGTCTCTGAGCTGCCATGAATCAGTTTTCTTGCACCAGGGGTTTGTGTGTGTCTGTGTGGCTGTGGGAGGGTCGGTGTTGCGTTTCTCTGTGTGGGTGACCTTCCACAGCAGCCCTGTCTGCTGCTCTGTCTGGGTGGGGCTCTATCACAGATTGGGGTTGGGTCCCATTTGGTTTCTACTCTCAGGGTGGGTGAGGAGGGGACGGTGGGGGTGAGCACTGCTGGTCATGGCCCAGGGCTGGCCTCTGGGGCCACATCCCAGGACTGAGGGCGGAGCTCCGCGGCCGGGGCTCTGGGCTCAGGGCCACGGGTGGGTGGGGTGCGCTGGGCTGGAGAGAGCCCAGGTGTCCAGGGAGGCACAGGAGACCACCCAGCTGGCTTGGGCTTTGGGACCGCTGGGAGCAGGGCTGAAGCCAGGCTGTTTCCTAAGGCTTTGCATCGTCTGGGATAAACCTTCCTCTGCAGATTGTTAGTGAATTTGCCCAGGGCCCCCCTCATTGTAGTGTGCTGGCCCTGTGCCTCAACAAAGAGAGTGAGCTGAGCTGGGCTGGGCTGGGGAGTCAGGGAGGCTTCCTGGAAGGGGAGGTACTAGAGCTGGGCCTTGGGAGCAGGGTGGAATTTGCACACATGGCCAGAGGTGGAGAATGGCTGGGGCAAATCCCTGGATGTGGCAGTGAGAGGCTGAGGGTGCTAACCCGGGGAGCCGGGGCTGGTGACTTAAATACAAGCTTGGATGCCCAACCCAGAAGGGAGTGGGGGGGCACCCTTGGATGACAAGCATGACCAGCCACTCTTTTCCCCCTTCCCAAAAGAGGTACCTCGGCTAGATTTGACGAAGCCCCTGGAAAAGCACTACTCAATTGTCCTACCAACTGTGAGCCATAGCGGCTTCCTCTACAAGACTGCGTCTGCCGGCAAGCTGCTGCAGGACCGCCGTGCCCGGGAAGGTGGGTGCTTGGGAAAGTGGCATCCTGTCATGGCAGCAGGGCCAGAGAAGCCAGGGCTGGCCAGGCTGGTGAACCCATGCAGGTGCCACGTGCACTCTGGCAGAGTCACCCTGGAGGGTTTCCTGGATGTGGTGTCTGGTACACAGTAGGTGCTTAATAAATGGGCTGATCAGGGTGGGAGTGGGGCACAGCACTGAAGAGCATGTCACTGCCGGTTTCCTTTAGACTAAAGAAGGCTTCATTGAGCATCTCCCGGGTTAGGGCCCTGCGCTGGGCATGTGGTATTTGGAGCCGGTGGACGCTGGGAAGCTTGAGGACTAAGCTCAAAGCTCTGTCTCTCTCTCATCCCAGCCTTTCATTTGCTCCCCATCTCGGAGTAAATCCACAGTCCTTCCCACATCCCACAAGGACTTCCACGTCGCCACCCCACCACATTACCTCTCTGACCCCTCTCCCCTCACTCACAATACGCCAGCCTCACTGGCCTCCTTGCTGTTTCTCAAACATGCATATTCACCAGGGCCTTCGCACTCACTGCGCCCTCTGCCCAAAATGCTTTTCCCCAAATACCTGCATGGTCAGTCCCTCACTGCACTCAGGTTCTCTGTTTAAATGTCACTCCTCGGAGACTTCATCCGCAACCATTTTAGCCAAAATAGCACGCCCTATTTACCCTGCTTTTACCCTACTTTCACATCATTTATCTGACAATCTATTTATGGGTCTGTCTATTGATTCTCTGTGCTCCACTGAAACATAAGCTACTCTGGGCCACCACTGTCGCCCCAGAACCTAGAACAGTGCCTAGTGCACAGTGGGCAACTGGCAAATGTCTGCAGGATGAAGAGTGACAGAGGCAGTGCTGGCTTTCCTGGAGGGAGCCCAGCCTGGGGGGTAAGCTCTGGGACACACCACCCTCAGAGTGCAATGTCACGTCCTCGTAGACAGGATGAGAGACAGTGTCTGCTGTGGGAACATTGTCGAGGCATTGCTCACTGCATCCCTCAGCGCCTCTGGATGGAGCGCTCCGACTCCCAGGGAGATTTCTTTGGCACTCTCTGCTGCGCATCACCTCACTGCTCCTGGGACTCTCCTGGTCTACCTCCCTCTCCCTGACGCCATTTATGTAACTGCCTGAGTCATCCTTTTTGCCCTGGGTGCCAGGAAGCCCTGAGCCAATGTGAAGCTCAATATTATGAACTACGCGAGTCTTCATCGCCTTGACATTCTGTTCTTTCTCCTTCTTTTCCTGGCCCAGATTCCCATTTCTGTTCCTTTATGGAATCTTGTCAATCTCCTTAGAGCTATGGTAGAAGAAGGCAGCGTATGGAGTAGTGGGCGCTGCTGGCAAAGGAGGGTGGGGCACAGGCGGGAGAGGGGCGCATGGAAGGCTTTCTGTGGCATTGGGCTAGTCTTGAAGGATGGGTGATGTGGGGAGAGAACAGGACGAGCAAAAGCACGGAGGTATGCCTAGGAGTGGTCAGAGAGGCGGGAAGAGGCACTCCCAGCAGAGCCTGGAATGCCAGGCAGAAAGGCACAGAGTTTGTCCTGAGGACAGGGGTGGGAGGGTCACGGAACGGTTTTGAGCAGAGGAGGAAGAGTCTGGTTTCGCTAGATCACTTTTGATCCACTTTTGAAAAAGTGAAGAGGGGTGAATAGTGAAGAGGCCACCGCAATGGTCCAGTGGGGAGGTGTGGGCCAGGCTGGGGGAAGCTTGTGAGTTAGAATGCAGAGGACACTGGTCAGATGGGAGTGGGGGCCCAGGGAGGATGTAGACCTGGTGTTCAGGTGAGGGTGGGTAACTCCCTCATGGTTTCCCTGCACAACTTCTCCCCAGAGTTCAGCCGACGCTGGTGTGTCCTTAGTGACGGGGTCCTGAGCTACTATGAGAACGAGCGAGCAGTGACCCCCAACGGGGAGATCCGGGCCAGCGAGATTGTGTGCCTGGCAGTGTCCCCTCCCAACACCCATGGGTGAGCACCCCTGGGCAGAATCACGTACTGTTATTGCTGTAAGGTCCACCCCCTCCCCCAATGGGAAGACAGGGAAACAGGTCCAGAGAGGGGCAGGACCTCCCCAGGGTCACACAGCAAACTGGGGCTGAATAGGGGCTGAGCCAGTCTCCTGAAGCCCCAGCCTTGGGCTTTCCCCCCAGCTCTTAGGGGGCCAGGTGAAGGGCATTCATGAGAACAATTAGGGGGGAGGTCAGAGAATGGCAGTGATGGGGGGGTGGGCTGGGGCTGGGCAGGGTGGGCCTGCATCCTGTCCTGTGTGTCTACAGCTTTGAGCACACCTTTGAGGTATACACGGAGGGAGAGCGACTCTACCTCTTTGGGCTGGAGAGTGCGGAACTGGCTCGTGAGTGGGTCAAGTGCATTGCTAAGGTGGGCCTGGGTGAGGGAGGGTGTGGGGGGAGTCCTACAGGGCGTGTGGTGGAACCTCCTGGTGGGTCCCATGTATCCCAGCTCCCCCAGGATGGAGGGCAGCTGACACAGGGCAGGCTCTCCGGCCAATGGCCTAATAATCTGCAGCCCTCTGGGAGCAAGTCAGGAGACCTGTTTTAACTATGTGGGAGAAGGTCGGTGGGCCTTACACTCCACGAGTGCCCAGTACATGTTTAATAATGAATGACATAGCCATCTTAGGAAGAACTGCTACTTCCAGGTGGAGTGAGCTCCTTGTCCTGGAGGAAGGAGGCAGGGAACCTGCAGAGGAGAGTTCTGCCCTGGGGACTAGAGCCAGGTGCCCTTTGGGGTCCCCTGTGCTGTGAGGGCCTATGATTCTTATTCACTGGTTCATTGACCAGTTGTTTGTGGGGCTCCTGATTGTCGGTTCTCAGAGCACTGGCGAACCAGATGAATTAGCCTTGGTCCTGGCTCTTCAGTAGCGCCTATGCTGGTGGGGGAGACATGTGGGGTCCAGACAGCAACAATAGTATAATCAATGCTACAGCAGAGGGCAAGAACGCTTTGGTGCCTTGGGGACACGGAGAACGGACATCCTTCTCTGGTATCTAGGAAGGTTTTCCAGAGAAGTGGGGCATGTTACCTAAGTTTGTTCACTGTGCTGAGTTCTTCCCTTGGGAAGAGAGAGGAGGCAGCTGGGTGGGCAGAGGGCATGTACCCACAAGCCAAGGACAGAGGTAGTGCTGTTGGCTGATACACTTTCTCACCTCCCCCACCAGGCATTTGTGCCTCCCCTGGCTGAGGATCTGCTAGCCCGGGATTTTGAGCGGCTTGGGCGCCTACCCTACAAAGCTGGCCTGAGCCTACAGAGGGCCCAAGAGGGCTGGCTGTCCCTTGCTGGCTCTGAGCTCCGTGCCATCTTCCCAGAAGGGCCTTCTGAAGAACCGTTGCAACTGCGGAAACTGCAGGAGCTTTGTGCGTGGACCCAGACATTGCCCCCCCCCCAACCTCCAGGCACCTTATCCTGGACTCCTAGGCCCCCAGTCCCTCCCTGGAAGCCTGAACACTACCCTGGCCTGGCCATAAGTAGTCAGCCTGCCCTCTCATGTTCTTTCCTGCCCTTGGGATGCATCTCAGCAACCCCTTGGGTTGGCGGGTGGGTCCCAGGGGTTTGTGTCCCCAGAGAACCTCAGGAGGGAGCAGGTTGGGGACCATGATCCAGGCCTGGGCCTCACTTCAACCGGCCCCTCCACAGCCATCCAAGGGGACGGCGAGAACCAGGTGCTAGTGCTGGTGGAGCGAAGGAGGTGAGCCCTGGCCTCCCCGAGGGGCTCTGAAAAGCCTGTGGCAGTCTGACAGGCCTGGGAGAGGTGGGGCAGGGGTGGGCCCCCAAATGACTCACTATCCCTGGCCCAGGACGCTGTATATCCAGGGAGAGCGGCGGCTGGACTTCGCTGGCTGGTTGGGGGCCATCCAGAAAGCAGCGACAAGCTTGGGGGACACGCTGGCGGAGCAGCAGCTGGGAGACTCGGACATCCCTGTGATTGTGTACCGCTGTGTGGACTACATCACGCAGTGCGGTGAGCCGCGCCCCGCGAGACAGGCCCCGCCCCGCGACACCTTTGCCTCCCGCCCCCAGGCCTATCCGGGCTAATTCTCCTCTGTCTTCCAAGCATCCCTCTGAAAGTAGCTGCCCCACTCCCTGACCAGAGCTTTCGGCCCCGCCCTCAGTTTTGCCCCGCCCCCTGCTCCGCCCTGCCCCCGGCTCAGCCCCACTGCTCTCCAGGCCTGACTTCTGAGGGCATCTACCGCAAGTGTGGGCAGACATCTAAGACCCAGAGGCTGCTGGAGAGCCTGAGGCAGGATGCACGCTCGGTGCGCCTCAAGGAGGGCGAGCAGCATGTGGACGACGTCTCCTCCGCGCTCAAACGCTTCCTGCGAGACCTGCCCGATGGGCTTTTCACTCGGGCCCAGCGCCTAACCTGGCTGGAGGCCTCAGGTGGGTGAGCCCTGCAGCCCGTGCCAAGCCTGAGATCCAGGCCAGTGCTGCTGGCTTGGCCATTCCTATCTCGGGATTCCAGTGCCTTCCCATTATGCACTTGGGCTAGGCGTTCCCCCGCAGACAGGCTCCAGTCTTCCCCCACTCCGGCTTCCCATTCCCATTGTCACCCTGCATAGCCAAGGTCTCCTGAGTGCCTGGTGGGATTTGACTTGAAGGGGTGCAGGGAGTACCCCTAGGATGAGTTGCAGAGTAGCCAGTGGTGGGATGGGGAGGTGGGTACAGGGGGAGTCCTGACTTGATCTTTCTCCCCCCACCCAGAGATTGAGGATGAGGAGGAGAAGGTCTCCAGGTACCGAGAGCTCCTGGCACGTCTGCCTCCAGTCAACCGGGCCACGGTGAAGGCCCTTATCAGCCACCTGTACTGGTGAGGAGCGATGTATGGCGGGGCTCTGAGGGGTGGGGTAGAGAAGATTCTCCTCCCAATCCTGCTGACTGCCCTCCCTTGGGAACCAGGTAGCCCTGGGAACTGAGTGTTGACTTATGTACCCTAATCTTGGACACTTTGTCTCCCAACTTGCTTCCTGCAGGTGGGAGAGTAGAGGAGGTTTCAGCTAGGGGCCAGGGTACCTTGGCCAGGTCTCCCACCTTTCCCTTAACTAGTGCTCTTCTCTGACCAGGGCCTTCCCTGGCCTTACTCGAGGGTCTAGTCATGGATCTGTCAGGAATTGGGAAGATGAGGCGGGGAGGTTCTGGGCCGGGCTCCTCGTGCAAAACCTTCCTCCTCCCCTGTCCAGCGTCCAGTGCTTCTCAGACACGAACCAGATGAACACGCACAACCTGGCGATCGTGTTTGGGCCCACGCTCTTCCAGACAGATGGGCAAGACTACAAGGCCGGCCGCGTGGTGGAAGACCTCATCAGCCATTACGTGGTGGTGTTTAGTGTGCGTCTGTAGCCCGTGGGCGGTGGAGGGCAGGGCGGAGCCTCCCAGGCAGCAGTGACCGTCTGTTCCTGTCCCTTCCCTGGTTTCCAGGTGGATGAGGAGGAGCTGAGGAAGCAGCGAGAGGAGATCACTGCCATTGTCAAGATGCGTGTGGCTGGCACTGCCAGCGGGACCCAGGTGAAGGACAGGGCCTAGGGTGGGGCGCTCAGGCCAGCCAGCTGCCCCTACTCTCTAGGCCTCCAGCTGAGCCCTGTCTCCTTACACAGCATGCCGGTGACTTCATCTGCACAGTGTACCTAGAGGAGAAGAAGGCGGAAACCGAGCAGCATATTAAGGTGGGGGCTGGGGACCTAGAAGCCAAAGGGCTCAGGTGGCTGGGGGAGCAGGGCTTCCATCCTGGTTTCGCACCTGCATCTGGCTGGTGCTGGGTCTCTCTTCCCTGCCTCCCCACCCAGCCCATTAGAACCACTCAGAGACATCCCCCTGCCTCCCAGAACTCCAGAGGGCCCTGAGAGGGGTGGGCTCAGCCACTGGCTCACACAACAAGGTTGTGGCAGAGCAGGGGCGGGGGATAGGTAGGTTGATGTCCTCTCCTTGGTCATCACAGATCCCAGCATCCATGACAGCTGAGGAGCTCACGCTGGAGATCCTGGATCGCAGGAATGTGAGCATCAGGGAGAAGGACTATTGGACCTGCTTCGAGGTCAATGAGAGGGAGGAGACAGGTGGGTGACCACCGGGTTTGGTGCAGGATGTGGTGCCAGCCTGTCCTTTTCTAGGCTGCAGCCCCAGTCTGCCCTCCCCTACCCCAAAGTGTGGGGAAGTGGTGGTGAGGGGGTTTTGAACGACAGATGTCGCTATCACACTATGATCTCAGTAGTGGTGATAACAGTGTGCTGGTGGGGCTTGAGGTCACAGCTGTAATGTGGCTGGCAGGAGGGACAGCGAAGAGAGGGGTAGATGGGGTCAGCTATGACGGTGCTTTCTCAGGTGTCAGTGAGAATGGTGTTGCTTTCAGAGGTGATAATGCTGAATTTGATAATGGGATTGCGGCTGACCCAGTTGGTGGTGAAGGGGGTGGTGGGTGGTGGTGACCATGCAAGAAGGGTGGGGTGGTGGTGCTGGTGGTGGTGCTGGTGCTGGTGTAGGTAAGGATGGTTGTGATGATGATGTGAAGGGACCATGGTGGTGAAGGGGGATGATAAAGGCATTTTGAGGTGAAGGACAGCCTTGATGGCAGTGGAGGGTGAGGGTGTCTCTGTTCATTTGTTCTGTCATTTGTCAAGTGCCAGGCACTCAGTTGGGGAGCCAGACGCACAGTCCCTACCCTTGTGGGGGTCAGTCTGGTATGGAATAGGGCCATTAATCCTGTGATCACACCAGTAAACATGCAACTACAGCTGTATGAGCTGTATCGACTGCTGTGCAGGAAAGGGCTGCCACACCACCAGAACTTATAACAGGGTCTCTGTCTTTGGGGTCCTTGAGCGAGGAGGTGAAGGAAGAGTAGAGGTTACATGGTAAAGAGGGGAGGAAGTGCCTCCAGGTGATGGGAACAGCACGTGCAAAGGCCCTGTGGTGGCCAGAGACAGTGTACTTTCAAGGAACTGGAGATTAAGTCAGTGAGGGGTTTGTGGTACCACGTGTGCTGGGAGAGAGAGAGGCAGAAGCAGCTGCTTGGGGCCTGGGGCCTGATAACAGTGCAAGGCCAGTGCAGGCTTAGTGACTGGGAATTTGAAAAGACGGCTCCTTGCTGCTGGGTGGACAGAGGTGGGGGAGAGGGGATTGAGAGTACACGCAGGGGACCACGTTGAAGGTCACGGTATTAGTCCGAGAAGATGGTAACATGGCCAGGGAGGTAGTAATGGAGATAGACAGAAGCCGAGATTCAACCTGTGGAGGGAGGCTGAGACGGGGGAGGGCTGGTTTTTGGCCAGGGTGGCCTGGTGGGTGGGGCTCTGTTCCCTCCTGAGGACACGGAAGCTCACCAACCTGTTTTGGGATATGTCAGGTTGGAACAGCTTTTGTTTCAGCAGGATGTGTGAAGCCTGAAGCTCGGGTGTGGGAAGGTGGTCATGGGGTGATGTGTGGTGGCACAGGAGGTGGTGGCAGTGGGTGGTGCTGGTGCATGTGTGGGGGATCTGTGTCCACATGGCCCTGGTAACAGTGGGTGTGACCTCTCCCCAGAGCGCCCCCTGCACTTTGCAGAGAAGGTGCTGCCCATCCTGCACGGGCTGGGCACAGATAGCTACCTGGTGGTGAAGAAGCACCAGTCCATGGAGGCCATGCTGCTGTACCTGGGTAGGTGGTGGACCTGGGTGGGTGGTGACCTGGGTGGGGAGTGTGCCCAGGTGGGTGGTGTGCCCAGGTGGGTGGTGTACCTGGGTGGGTGGTGTACCTGGGGAGGTGGTACCTTCAGGGCCAGGCTGGCTGGTGGGTCCCTCTATCCAGAGCCAGGGTGGGACCTGGTGGTACCAGGCAAGAGCAACTCAGGCAGTGAGTGCCAGGTGAGCGGGCCTCTTAGAAGGCTGGGGCAGGCTGGGGCACTTTCCTTCATCTTGGGTTCTACCCTGGACGTCTGGGTCCGTGGGTAGGGAGGTTGGTGCAGCCCGTACCCACTCCATTCCTCCCCCAGCCAGCCATGTGGGCGACACCAAGCACGGCATGATGAAGTTCCGTGAGGACCGTAGCCTCCTGGGCCTGGGCCTACCCTCCGGTGGCTTCCACGATCGCTACTTCATCCTCAATAGCAGCTGCCTGCGGCTCTACAAGGAGATCCGGGTAAGCGGCCCTGCTGGGTCCTGCCAGCAATGGGCGCCTGCACCTGCGCGTGCGCAGACACCCCTGCACAGACATTCCTCTGGGTTTGCCAGTGAGCGCATCCCCATCATGCGGTCTTGGGCCAGCTCCACAGTGGGGAGAGCTGCAGGTTCTCGGAGACCCACCTGCTGTGGCCCTGGGGGGCTACTCTGCTGTGTCCTGTAGTCCTACTGGACCCTGGTACCTGGATGTCATCACATCAAGTACGTACTTTCTCACCTGTGCCTGTGCCTTTTCACGGCACTCACAAGAACTTGCTACGTGGTGACAGCCCCAGGTTGTGACCCACGCATGTCTTGTCATTTCCCAGGTCATACCTCCTCTCAGTCCACTCCATGCCCACTCTGTCCACATCCTGGCAACCTTTCCTCCAACCAGTATCTTTTGTACATACATACAACATCCCACCACACCCCACAACACATGTCCCGGCTCTGGACCTGGGCTCCTTCTTTCGTAACCCTGATCCTCTATCAAACAGAGCCAGAGGCCATGGAGCGGGGTCCCTGAGACCGTGAGTAGCTGTGGGTCAACTGCCAGCTGCCTTACACCACCTGGGGGCCAAGTGAGCCTGGTGGGAGCACGGGGACACAGCCAGAGCTCCTGGCCATCTCCAGGCATGGTTTCCTGCCCCCTTACTGATCAGCACTGGCTGCACCCTGGGGCTTGTGGCCTAGGCTCCTGCCCTTTACCCCCAAACCTGTCCCAGGGTCCTTTCCCCAAGGGAGGGCTCTCCACCCGTGCGATGCTCTAGAATTTTACAAAGGACTTGGTGTAGAAGCTGTGGAGCTAGTAATGGAGGTCTCTAGGTTTGAATTAGAGTTCTGATCCTCGTCTGCTGTCACCTCTGAAGCCACCCTCTTCCCAACCCTGCAGAGGGTTCCGGAGCTATCAGAATGTCCTGCTACTGGCCTGATCCTGATATACCGCGGTGGGGTTACAGAGGCTTGTGGCACATTCCTAACCTGGGGCAGGAGTTTCCTCTCTACCTCCGTGGCCAGTTGCCAGCCTTTGTTTGCACACCCCTGGGAGAGGGGAGCTCATCCACTACTTCCTCAGGGCTGCCTTCACCCTAGAGCAGTACTTTTGTCTGGGAGAAGGCCCTCCCGCAGCTTCAGCTTAGAATCTGCCTCTTGTGACGCCCCTGTGGGTCCCAGCTGTGCCTTGGGGGCCCCAGAGCATAGATGCCCTGCAGAGACAGGCACTAGAAACGTGGTCCCAAGCCCAGGGGACTAGCTCCCGCAGCCACCCCACCAGTGTCTCCAACCCTTTCTGCCCCTTCATCTCCTGAGAACATCTGGACAGGCCTGGCTGCCAGGGAGGGAACAGAGCAGATAGAGCAGGACTCTCGCCTCCCTTTATTTGTACATTATACCTCTTCTACCGTGTTTCCCTGAAAATAAGACCTAGCCGGACCATCAGCTCTAATGCATCCTTTGGAGCAAAAATGAATATAAGACCCGGTATTATATTACATTATATTATATTGTATTGTATTGTACAAGACCCGGCCTTATAGTAAAATAAGACCGTGTCTTATATTAATTTTTGCTCCAAAAGACGCCATTAGAGCTGATGGTCCGGCTAGGTCTTATTTTCGGGGAAACGCGGTAATACAGCCTGAGCTCCTGCTGACTCTTGTGGGGTGTGCCTCCTCTTTCTATGATCGCATCCTTACTTTTGGGCGTCTCCACCCCTCCAGTCAGCGCCCTTGGTTCTGGGTGTTATTTCCCTGGCCCCCTCCCTCTAGGGGCACTTAGCCCCTTGGAGCAGAGGGGAGGGAGGATGGATGGCTGAGGCACCTGGAAAAGCAGTGGCTGATCCCTTGGCATGGAAGGGAGAGGGCGGGAGAGCTAGAAAAAGGAAATCGATGTAATGTTTGTCAATCCAGTCCTTGGTGAATTGCCCGTTCCATACTGGGACTCATAATCTTACTATTGTCCCAGGAGGAGGGAGTCTTATCCTCATTTCACAGGTGAGAAAGCGAGCTTTGAGTGACTTGCCTCAGGCCATTTCTAGGTGGTAGGCTAGGATTCAAACCCAGATTTGTCAGCATTAGAGCTCGAGATTTTTATTCCTTGAAGTATAGGAATCAAGGACTCCTCAGTGCAGGGGTAAGGGGTGCTCTCCACAGTGGCAGCTGGCACCTCTGTCTGACAGAAGCTCCAGGAAGGTGTATTTTGGCTACCAAGGTGTTGGTAATTCTGGTATTTGCTGGTTTATGGAGGAACAGGACAGAATATTTGAAATTGGGACAGTCCCTGGCATTCAGGGTATATGAACAGCCAAGTTTCGTCCTGGGGGGTCTCCCATTGTTAAAAACCTTGAGGCACCTGGGAAAAGCACATTCTAGAAAGATCTTGGTTCCAGCACAGGCCTTTGAGCATCAAGGGGTAAACTTCCTTCTCTGCCAGTGACCTCATCCCTCCAGAGATGCTGGAAACATGAGCTGTTTGATTAGAAGTGAAGTCCTTGAGGACCAGAGACTACATTGACTGACGCTCCCTTTGCCTCCCTCAAATCCCCCTCAACCTTCCTGTCTCAGCCAGGCTCATGTCACGTACATGCCACGCACACCGGAGCTCAGGGAAGCAGAGGCTGAGGATTGTTTTTCTCAGATTCCCAGGGAGCCACAGCCTGGGTTGAATTCCACGATTTCCGCAATTCTCTCCACGCCCTGACTAGAACCATCATTCCTGTCACACCCACGGGCCTATTCCTTTCACTCTTGATTGACATTGCTCCTTGCTTCTAGTTCTCTTGCACGCACAGGACCAATTGTCATGCCCAGAGCGCGGCTGCAGCCTCATTTCTTTTACAGCCTCGTCTCTCTTTCCTCACTACCTGGTTTCTTTCCACCTGCAGTCTGATTTCGTTAATTCTCTTAGCCTTACTTCTTCCCTGCTTGCATTTAGGTTTCTTTCTTGTTGTTTTCTTCCCACATCTGTTTCTCCCATATCCACAGCCTAATTTCCCTTCCCATTGCCCAGTTTCCTCCCTGCCTACAGCTTGGATCATCCTGTGCCTGCAGCCTAGTTTGTCCCAGGCCCTCTTGGGCACGTGACCATTGTCAAGTCTGGTGCTATGTGTAGGAGACATAGGACTCCTCCATCAGGGTCTTGGGCGTTAGGGGGTTAGGGGTGAAGGCAGGGAGCAGGGTGCCTAGTAAGCCTCTCTTAAGCCACCCCCCTGTGACAGCACTGAAGTCGCCATGTTTCCTTAAGCAGCCCATCCTTTTGCCACCTCACAGGGAGTCCGCCAGTTCTCAAAACTCTCCACCTTCCCTGGCCATCCCCTAATTCCCTCTTTTTGTTCTTGCTGAGGAGCCATGCCTGGGGTTGCCTGGGAGCAATGGTGGGGAATAGGGTGGAGATGGCTCAATTTTTGACCCCCAGTTTTGGTTGTAAGTGAGTCCCCCTCCTGCCATCCACCCTGGTGCCCCTGCTGGCTCCAGAGGTGCCTGGTGGGGGCAGGGCTTTGAGCAAGTGGCTCCCAGAACAGGAGGGAGGATCAGTATCTTGACCTCCAACTAACCTCTTCCTTGGGGGTCATTGCTCCTATCCCCCTGCCTGTGAGCCAGCCTGCTGCTCCCAAGCCCAGACCCATATGCAGAGGTGGGCGCCAGAGGGAAGCATGATCTGGCACCCTCCCCAGTACATTGGTCTCTCGCTTCCCGACCTAGACCATTGGGAAGTTCTTCCTTTGGTCTGTCGAACAACTGTTCTGCTTCAGCTTGAGTCATTAGCCTTCCCCTCGTGGAGCCAAAGTGCTAGTAACTGCGGACCCCACAGCCTTCTGTTCACACGGTCAACCCTGGAGCCTCTGTGGGGCAGGTTGGGGTGAGGGACAAGAAACCTGGGACAAACAGACACAAGCAGCCAGCTAAGGCTCTCCGATAGCACGCCTTGTTCAGTTTGGTGCCAGAGGGTGGTGTGCAGACTTCTCCCCCCACAGACGATCTGGTTCGGCCGATGCTACAAGTCATTGTCCAATTTCCAGGGAGGGACTGGGACTCGCTGCTCAGCATGTCCCCCTGGGACGGCTGCCTCGGGGACTGAGGGTTGACTGTCTGATGCTGCTACAGGACGAGAGGCCTGGGGGAGCTGGATTATGAACAGGGAGGGCTTTGCCAGAAAGGCTTCCTGGAGGAGGTTCCCTGTGCTGGGGTGCAAAGGCGGCTGGGTGAGGGAGGGGGGAGGTACCCATTCAGGAGAAGTGCCCCAAGGCCCACTCGGACTGACTAAAGTGCCTTTCCCTCCACACTCCCCCACCCCAGAGTCACCGGCCCGAGAAGGAGTGGCCTGTCAAGAGCCTCAAAGTCTACCTGGGAGTGAAGAAGAAACTCCGGCCACCCACCTGGTGAGCTAGACCTAAGGAGAGAAGTCTGCCGCTGGGGCCTCTGGGAGCTCAGAACAAATGGGAGAGGCACAGCTCGGGGCTTTGAACGTGGTGGTTCAGTGGTTCTGAGGTGTGATCTCCCAGACCAGCAGCCTCAGCGTCATCTGGAAACACGTTAGAAACCCAGCTTCTCAAGTGCTGAGTTGTGGGGCCTGGGGGTGGAGCCAGCAGTCTGTGCTGTAACACGTGTCCAGGGAACTCGGATGCTTACTCATGTTTGAGAACCACTGGCCTGGATTGAAACCCTGTCTCTGACTATCTCTGGGACCTTTCTGTGCCTCACTTCCCACATTTGTAGAATGGGGAAAGTCATGGTACAGCTGTTTCAAAGCGTGGTTGTGTGTTTTAAAAAGTTGAAAAGTGATGCATAGCCATTATTATTGTTACTAATTACAGCCACCAGTCTTGGTTTTCTAACTTTCTCCTCATCCACTGGCTGTGCCTGGTTGTCTCTGAGGGACTAGGGCAGGCGCAGGGTGGGGTGGGGTTGGAGGTGAGGGAGACAAGGCCCTGGGAGGCTGCGAGGAAGGTAGGGGCTGTGAGAGAAAGAGGCTGGGGTCAAGAGAATGCTTCCCTTGCTAGAAGGGCCTGAGCTCTGCCCCCACACTCTGGCCCATGCTTCTGGGCTCTGTCCTGGGGACCTGCGCTGTGAGGCCTCTGGGGGCTAAAAGTGACCCCACTCACCCCTCTTCTGCAGCTGGGGCTTCACTGTGGTGCACGAGACAGAGAAACATGAGAAGCAGCAGTGGTGAGCAAGGGCCCCGTCCTGGGACCCCAGGCCAAGGGAAGATGGTAGCCTGTCCGCCTTGATCGGTCCCCCTCACTGTCCAGATGTGTGCCCTAGGACCCTGGGCTGGGGAGCTTGGGCAGTGTGTCCTCCACCCAGCCAGGCCATTGGCAGCGTCCAGAACTGTACCCCACCCTGCAGGTACCTCTGCTGTGAGACACAGATGGAGCTCCGGGAGTGGTTCGCTACCTTCCTCTTTGTGCAGGTATCACGTGCAGGGTGCAGGGGTCGGGTGTGGGCTGGGGTCCCAAGGAGGCATCCATTGTGGTGAATGGGACATTTGCTTCTTCACTATTCAGGCCACCAATTGCTTCAAGGGGACTGAATTTCTATTAATTCAGTTTGTTTGTTCCTTCACTCGTTGAACCCTTCCTAGTGTCCACTCTGGTCCAGCCCAGCGCCAGGCATGCTAGAGACAGAGAGTGCAGTGAAGGCAGCAGGGAGAGGGTGTCATGGGAGCTGAGTCTTTGGGGATGAGGAAATGTTCATCAAGCGAAGGTGGGGTGGGGGGTTGGCGTCTAGGCAGAGGGAACCGTGTGTACAAAGGCATGGCAAGTCAACTACAGATTGTCTGATGGGGTGGGTGTAAAGGGAGAAGCCAGGAGTGCCAGAAGCTGGCACTGGAAAGGAAGTCGGGAGCAAAATCTCAACGAACATTGAAGGCCATGCCAAAGAAGCTGAACTTGACTTAGTCCGTAGTTTTAAGGGAGAGTGTTAAGCAAGAAAGATGGGGTGTGCAGGTTTGAGTTTGAGAGGGTCATTCTGGGTGCAGCATGGACAGCAAGGGGAGAATGGACTGCAGGCTGAGCCTCGAGGTGAGGGGCCGGGGAGGTGGCTGCTGCAGGGAGCCAGGCAGGAACAGGCTGGGGAAGGCTTCGAGCAGGGCCAGAGAGATGGATTTGACTTAACAAAGAGATTTCTAAGTGAGCGCTCAGAATTGTTTAGGAACTATACCAGGGCCCAAGGCTGAGTTCTTTAGGGTGAAGTCTGAAGTTTTCTTGGTTCCTGGTGAAAGGAAGCAGACATGTTCCTCTAGAATTGTTTTCTTGGTTCTGCATTCCTGGAGCGGTTTGTTTGTGGACCCAGAGATGAGAGTTGTTGAGTAACATAATTGAGTTTTGCCAGGAATACAGTCATGTTCTACTAACAGCTGCTTCTCATATCGGCTGGGATCAAAGCTGAGGGTGTCACCTCAGATCGCAGCTGGAGGCATTTCTGGGAAGGGTGGGTGGATCCAGAACTGAGTGTCTGGGCTAGCTGCAGCTGAGCCCAGGCCCCAGCACCCGTCCTCTGCCCTACTCCCCAGCACGATGGCCTGGTGTGGCCCTCAGAGCCCTCACGTGTGTCCCGGGCGGTGCCTGAGGTCCGGCTTGGCAGTGTATCGCTGATCCCCCTGCGAGGCAACGAGAACGAAATGCGCCGGAGTGTGGCCGCCTTTGCTGCGGACCCCCTTTCTGTGAGTGGCTCTCCGTCACCGTGGGCAGGGGGCTGGGATCTTGGCTAGAGCCCGCCTTCCACCTGACTCACCTCTCTGCTTCTCCTCTGTAAGTGCCCTCAGACTCCATCCCTCCATCCTCGGTAGGAGTCCCGGCAGGCCCCTTTGGTTCACATGGTTCATGGGAGCCCCCTCTCCGCCTGGCCCCTGGCCCCTGTGAGCCTTCACAAAGTGCTTATGGAATGTGGGCTTCTGTGCCTTCCCACAGCTGCTCCGAAACGTGTGAGCACAGGAGCCAGCCCCTGGCTCTTGGGACTCTGCCGCCTTGAAGTCTTCCTGTTCAGACACCCTCATGCCCTGCGTGCCTGCTGTGAGCCCGCAGGGGGCGCATGAGGAAGCCACACCTCCACGTCCTGACTGCTGCATGGAGTTCCTTGGCCTGGGGGTGGGGGCAGCAGGGGCAGCCTGAGGAGGAACCCCTCACCTGCTTTGTCCAGGTGCTCAGCTCTCCTGGCCTGCTCCCTCCCAGGGCCGCCCACCCTGACTTTGAGGGTTTGGAGAGATGGGCATCAATCAGGAACTGGAGAAACACCATCCTTTCAGAGGCTCGAGGCCTTGGGGCCCCCGCTGGAAGGGAGCCCACCCCCTTGCCACAAACTCCAGGACAGCAAAAAGGGGGATATTCTAAAGGAACACTCAGCTGGGATGGGGAGGGAGCTCTTGAGTAAGTTTCTACAGGGCCCAGAGCTGGACTTGGGGGACTTCAGCCCCACTTTGGTCTGGGCTGAATGGGAGGGCCCAAGCTGCCTGGTGCCCCTTCCCCACTTTGGGGACCTTTTGATAATATAAATATATCTGTATATTTTATCCTGTGGTGCTGAGGCCTGTAATTGGTTGGGGGTTTCCGGTGTCCCCATGTAGTAGGAGACAGAAGTTCACGAGGCCCAAAGGTGAGTGCTAGTGCCCTGAAGCCAGGGACCTGGGCTCCGGGCCCCGAGCTGTTCAGCCACTGTCCCCTGCCACAGGCAGAGCCCCAGCCGGGCTCCACGCCATTCCCACTGTCCTGGTGTGCACGGGGTGGGGAATGCGGGTCCTGATCCCCGCCAGGACAGACCCCAGTTAGACTGAGCCCCTGTCCTTGTGCAGTCAGGCCAAGCTGGAGCCTGGGTGTGGCATGCAAGTGACTCAGGGTGGCCCCTCACCAGCGCCTCTGACACAAAGTCACTGGGTCACAGGAGCTTTATGACATCAGGAAGAAGGGCTTCAGGTTCCCCTGGCCCCTGTGCACACACGTCCAGAGGTAGGCCCTGCCTTGCACCAGGAAGCTGCCCTTACCGGGCACTTCCTGGTCATTTCCTCCAAGAAGGCAAGGCCCTGGCAGCTGGGGGAGATAAGGAGATTTGGGACTCCCTGGGAAGGTGCGACACCACACTCTCGCCTCTGCTGAGAGTCTCATTACCGGCCTGTCTCCAGGGGCCCAGCAGGCAAACAGGCTGACCTCCCAGCCTCCGTCTCAGCCAGTGGGGCTGGGCGAAGGGATGGAGGGTGAGCCACCTGGCCGCTGACTCATGATCCAGCTCAGTGGGGAGGCCTAGGGGGGTCTGTGTGTGTGGGGGGGGGTCCTTGGGGACTGGACTCGAAGTTCTTTGTTCCCGTCTCTTGAGAAGGGGAGGTAGAGGAGGAGACTGGAATGGGTTCCCTAGCTAGTTTTACAAGCTAGGGCTCAGCCCCTTGAATCTCCCACTCTTGTCCTTCCCTAGGTGGGCTTTTCCAAGCCAGGCTGACCATTCTACCTGCAGCCAGGACAGATCCTTGTCCAGGTGCTCAGGGGCTGGAATTCATCTCTGGATCTGACCTTAGACTGACCAGCTAGCCCTGAGGCTCAGAGAGGGTGTGTGAGACTGGAGTCACCAATGTCACGGCCCTGGCTGAGGACCTGGCTGCAGTGACTGCTTTAGGCCACCAGGGGGCAGCCATGGACCTCAACATTGCTGGTCCCAGATGAGGTTCTGGAGGGCCCTAGTGTGGCTGTCCTGGCCCAGGCTTTGCTCTGTTGGAATGTGGGTGTGACCTGTCCCTGTCTTTGACCCCAAGGCTGGTGATATTCTGGAAGGCAGCACAACGCAGGGATGTGCTTTGGACTCAGGCTTTAGGAGCCAGCAGGAGAAGGGAATAGCCCTTTACCAAGCACATACTGTGGGTGAGTGCCTGTGCTCTATGTACTGTCTCCTCCTGGCAAAGGAAGAAAATAAATAAGGCCCAGAGAAGGGAGGTGACCTGCACAAGGTCACACAGCTCTCCAGAATCAGGGCTGAAGTCCATTTCCACTGCCCCACTTTTGCGGGGTCGGGGGTTCCCTGCTCTATTCCTCTCCTGATTCCACAGCTGCTCTAAATGGTCCATTTGTGCCCTGGGGAAGGGCATCTGAACTGTCAGGAGTTAATAATAGCTTAAAGTGCTTTCCCTGGGCATCAGGGATGATATCCCAACAGGAACCTTCAGGCCCTCAACCTTGACAAATTGTAGCAATGACAGCAGTGTTGGATGGATTAGGGCAGGAGGCTCTGATGGTCTTTGTCACAAAGATTCCTAGAAACGGGACTACTTGGGAGGTTTGTTCACATATTATTTGTGGTTGGGTCGTGGGAGGGAATGGGTGAGGAGCCCAAAGCTGGACCTACTGAGGCGTGAGGAGCAAGTTCTTGGAGAGGGAAGGGCTTCCCGGAGGAGGAAGTACTCCTAAACTGGCCCCGAAGGCTGGAAGCCTTGTCAGGTACACGTGGTGGGGTGGGGTACGACTTGGATTGGGGGTGGATTGAAGTGTTGGGAGAGGAACCCAGGGCTTCAAGAGTCAACTGAAGTCTGGATCTAATTGCAGGGGACCACAGAGATCCCTGGGAAAGAAGGTTGTACAAGTCACGGGGCATGTGGATGGAAAGGAGGCTGAGGGGAAAGAGGGTGGGGTTAGAGCTGGAAGTAGGGGCTGGGAGGTGGAGTGGGATGTCTCTTTCACTCTTCCATCTCCTTGCTCAACCTGCCCCCTCAGCAAAGGGTTCAGCAGCCATCAAGGGCCTCCACAGGAAATCGATGGTGTGGGGGAGGGGATGATGGGCCCTGCCTCCTACCCACTTCTCCCTGAGCTGGGTTAGAAGCGGGGCCTGGAGCTGAGGTCTTCTTTCTTGGCTCCCAAGACCCCTGCCCACAGCTGGCTGTTTGGGAAAAGCATGGGTGTGGATGCCAACTGGGCAGATGCAGACACTCCTGTCTACAAGCTGTGGAGTCTTGGCTGACTTTCTGAGGTTTCTGATCCTCAGTTTCTCATCTGTACTTTGGAGATACTAACAGTAGAGGCATACCTCGCTTTATTGCACTTCACTTTATTGAGTTCCCCAAGTGTTGCGTTTTTTACAAATTGAAAGCAAGACTCTCCAGCAAAAAGATTATGACTCAGTTTGTTGCAGTGATCTGGAACTGAACCCACTATATCTCCAAGGTATGCCTGCACTTACTAATGGAAGGATTAAATGAGCCAGTAAGTGCGAAGTACCTAGCTAGCATTATCCTTGAATCCCCTTCCCAGATATGTCTGGGGGGACATGATGGCATCCAGGATTTCCTCCAGGCCCAATATATTGTCATTCAACCAGCATGTCTTGAGTACCTACTGTGTGCAGAGCTATACTGAACACTGACCAGGAGCAGACGCGTAAGTGGTGTGGGGGAAGAAGGGAGCCCTTCTGCGGAATGATCAGGAAAGACTCCATGGACGAGGTGAAGCGAGGGGACAGCCATATTTCTGTAGGTATAGTGGAGAGGGAAGACATCTCCGGGAGAGAGTGGCATGAGCCAAAGGCAAGGTGATGTCACCCTGCAGTGAGCAGCTGGTTGTGGTTGGAGCTTAGTGCCCCGGGGTCCCTCCATAGCCTATCCCCCATGCCGCTGGTGTTGGGGTTTGCCTCGTAAATATGACCACATCATAGTCAAATGGGCTCCTTGGGGTGACCACCAAATAAAGGAGTAGTTCCTATTCCTTTAGCCAGCTCCGTGACCTTAGTGACCCAGACCCTGATCTGGGGAATGTCTGTCTATCTCTCTCATATGCATATAACTACAGCTGGCATCAACCTCCCAACCTCTCCTCCAGTGTGACACCTCCTTCAAGAAGCTCTTCTGGATTGCTCTTTATTCCTACGGGACTGAGTGCACTTAGGATATGTGTGTGTGTACCCAGCTCACTTATACCCAGCTAGGGACTGGCCCAGGGAAGACCTGCCAGGGAGAGAGTTCCCTGGTCAGCCCACGGTGGTTCAGCTCTAGTGTGTCCCTTCTCCCGTGTCACTTTCAGCCTGTGGAAATTTCCACACTTTTTTGATCTGGTTACAGCTCCTATTGCTGTATTTATCACCCTGGAGACAGTGGTACAGGCACACACACGCCACATACACTTGCGCTGCACACACGTGGGCCTGCACACCTCAGCCTACGCTTACACACGCACACGGCACGTGTATGAACGCCCCCACACACAAAGCTCTCTAGGAAAATTGCCCCCCTCTCGCCTGCTGCCCCCCTCCTCCTACCACCACCCACCTCAAAACACTGAGACCAAGGAGATGGGCTGGACGATGCCTCCCACCACCTGTCAGCCCGGCAGGCGCTTTCCCCTCCATGACGCGAGTTCTCCTTCCTGCCGCCTGCCTTTCCCCCTCCTGCCCTTCCTCCAGTCTCTCCCCAGCGCTCCCTTCCCTGCCCTCTCTCTGCCACTTCTCTGCACTTTGTATATCTTCCCCTCCACCTCGGCCACTCTTAGTCCTCTCTTTGTCACTCTTTTGACGCTCTGAGGTGGAAACTGTCCTACCTCCCTGCCATTCTTCCTGAGGGGCTCAGGACTGGGGTGGGGGGGACCTCACAGGGGCTAATGGAGACAGAGGGACAGGCCGAGGGGCCTGAGCCTTCTCAGCTCCTGTCACTTTCTGTCCCTTCTCCTGAGTAAGGGGAGGGCTGTGTGCCTGGCACCATGGAGACCAGTGTCATGGCAACACAGCCTGGGTGGGCACAGTCTTCCACCTCAGGCCCCCATTGTGCCCTAGGAGGAGCTGCCTAGAGGCCCCAAGGCCCAGCACTGGCTGCCACGCCCGCCTCCAGCTCGTACCACCCCCAGGGCACCCCCACCCTGACCAACTCTACCTGCACTGCATCTTCTGATGTCCTAAGTCACTAATGGAGGTAGGGGGAGAGAATCTTCTCTCAAATACCTGAGGGCTCATTCATAGACTGGGCCAGAGAGGGCAGAGACTTGCCCAGGGGCACACGGCAAGTCTGGCCGAGCTCCCAGGTCAGTAGTCACTGGGACAAAGGGGTCAGTCCAACCTGGGATCCTGCCACCTAGGAGGTCTCTAGCCGATTCTTAGTGTTGCAATAATGATACAAATGATGCCGATAAACTATTAGGAAGTACCTGTCACCTGCTGGGCTGAGGCTTTGCATGTCATCTGGTTTCATCCTTATAACCAACCCTATGAGGAAGATACTATTTTTGTTCCCATTTTATAAGTGAAGAAACTGAGGTATGGACTTGCCAATGTCAGGTAACTAATAAGTGGTGTAGCTGTGACAGGAACACAGGTCCTTCCCAGATGCTGCAGGTGAGCCAGGGCTTCATGCCTAGTGCCCGCCCCAGCTGGCACTTTTCTAAATCAGTGACAAACTGCTCTCAATTCTGTCTTTCCTTCTGGAGAGAGTTCACAGGGAAGATCTGGGGCTTAGTCTAGGTCTGGCCTTAGGGTTTTTAGAAGCCAGAAGTTTACTTTTCTAAGAAGATGGAAAGGTAACAGCCCTCCTAGTGTGGTTAGCCCTAGGGAAGACCTCCCTTGCAGTCTGGCAATGCAGAAACTAGCTCACAGTCTCAGGACCTTTTAGAGTCATGTCTAAGCCCAGTGGGAGCCTGGGGATGGAGGGAGGAGACCCTGCCTCCCCGGCCCAGCCTCCTTGTTGCCTAACCTTGATGGAGTCAGCTGCCTCCCTCCTGGTTTCTGTGATCATTCAAATATAGCAGCTGCTTTTATTCTTCTGAGTCACACCCCTTCCTTCCCCCTCCTCAGGTGTGGGGAGTGCAGGGAGAAGAGGTAATTAAGGCTGAGTGGGTGGCTCAGGGTCTCCTGGCAAGGAGGATCCTGGTATGCTGGACTGGAGGGGTGGGGGGCGGGGGGGAGCTGGGGCCGCGGCCCCAGGAAGAGTAAAACCTTCCCTAGAGTGCGAAACCACTGGGGCCACTTCTGCCCTGACCTATCCCTGCTGAAATCCCATATTCCTGGGAATCCCTTTCCAGGGTCACAAGCTATAGCCCTAGCCTTCTCTCCTGGGCGTCTGCCCAGTTGGTGGGAGAGGAGGTGGGAGAGGTGGCAGATTACCGAGAGGAGGAGGTGGTCTGGTGGGGCATTGGCCAGGAGTCGCTGGTCGTGGGCGCAGCGCTGCCCTTTACTCACCGTGTAGCTTGGGTATGAGTCTGCCCGCTCTCCTCTCAATTTCCCCATCTGTAACATAAGGGGTTGGATTCTGATGGCTCTAGAATCTTACTCTGCCTAATTCATGTCCCTGAAGATGACCTCAACCTTAGGCAGAAGGCACTTCCAAGTATCTGGTTGACTTCCCTCTCCTTTTCCTTTTCTCTGCCCACCCCAAGTCTGCCCATTCTTCTTGGGCCAGTTCAGCACCTCCCCTCCCTGAACTTGCCATCTGTTCCACCACTTTATCTTCCTGCCCAGCAGGAACGGGGACCTCACTGCTCCCATCTGGCATAACCCCTTCCCTCATAGGGCAGCTCCGCTTGATGTGGAACCTGAAGCAGGCCCACGATGCCTCGCCCGTAGGTTCTGAGTCCCAAAAGCCACCTTCCTGCAGTGTTGAAGCTGCTTCACCCTGGAGATGTGTTGGAGGCTGTGGTGGCCCTTTGTTCCTTTGCCAGCAAAGGCCTTGTCACCCGTGGTGTGATGGGCTCCGTGCATAGTATGGGAATGCAGGGAACTATGCCAGGCTCTTGCCAAGGACATGTTGTTCCTCCAGTCGTCCTAGAGCCCCAGTGGCAGCTTCCTGGCTGAGGAGGAGGAGGAGAAGCGCTGTGACATGGCTCCCTGAGCTTCCCACTAGCCCCGCCCCCGCCACCCCCCTGGGTTCCTGTTGCCAAGACCCATCCTGGCCCCTAGCCAGAGGGAGTCACCCAGGGCTTTTTAAGCCAACCCTCCATGAAATCCATGTTCTGCCAGTTACCAGCCTTTCCCCAGAGATCTGAGGGCGACTTCACACGCTGTGGCCTCCGTCAGCCCCTGGGGTCGGGGGGTTTCCCACAGAGCAGGTCAGTGAACATCCTGCCCCCCACATCCTGTGTCCCCACATCCACCTGCAGCCTCTTAGGGCCTGCTCCCCTCCAGTGTCACCCTGGACTGAGCTCTGAAGAGCACCATCTCATTTCCACACTCAGCTGTGTCTCCTTTCCTGCTTTTCGCCCCCAGCATTTCTCACTTGTACCTGGTGAGGCTGCTCAAAGGCTGAGGTGACTAGGACTTTGGTCTGTCCTTGAGGAAAGTGTGATCCAGTAAAAGAGACGATCCTGAGCAGGAGGATGAGGTGGTCGGGCAGACGGCAAGTTAAGGAAGGGAGAGGCAGCCAAAGGCTGCTCAGCCCGAACCCAGGGACCTCCCTCCTGCCTATCCTGTTCCCTGTGGGTGGGGGCAGGGTGTGTGCTGAACTGGCCCACCAAGAATGGGCCAGCATTTGGGATCGGCAGAGAAAAGGAAGAGGAGAAGGAAGTCAACCTGGGAGGGGAAACAAATGGTAGCAAGTCAAGGAGGAGGAAAGGACTGGCGTGTGCTTCAGGGCTAGAGCCAGCTCCCTGCTCCATGTCGAGCAGAGGAGAGGTCAGTCAGGCTCGATCATGAGAGACCTCACGTGCCAGGCTGAGGAGCTTGGGCTTTATCCTGAGGGAACTAGGGAGCCACGCGAGGGTTTTAAGGAGGAGTTACGTGACCAGCTAGATCTTAGAAAGCCGGCACTAGGTGCAGGGTGGAGGTGGAATAGAGGGGTTGAACTGGGATGGGGGTGCAGGGTGCTGGAGAATGACCAGGAGAGGGGAAGGAAGCTCAGGCAATGAAGGGGATGGATAGATGTGCAAAAATTACAGAGGGAGAATTGACAGGCCTTCGTGACAGATTTGACACAGGAAGTGGAGAGGGAAGAGGCAGTGACTTTGAAGTTTCCAGACTGAGGATTAGAAGTTTGCTGATGCGTTTGATAAAGACAAAAGACGTGTTGGATGTTGAACATTTGAGTGTGAGGGGCTTGTGGGCTGTCTCCAGAGATGTCCAGGAGGCAGCCCGTACAGACATCTGGAGCTCCAGAGAGGGCTGGGCCGCAGGGGCACTGGCAGTTGTTGGTGTGTTGGCGGAAGGCTCGTGCTCCAGAGGGGTGGGGTGGAGAATGAAGAGAGACGGGGTTGAGTGCTCCTCACAGGAGCATCAATATTGAGGAGATGAAGCAAGGAGGAGGCAGTGAGCAAGACAGGAAGGGCCGTCTGGAAGGTGGGAGGGAAACAGCCTCGCAGGAGGGAGCGGGGGAGGGCGCTGAAAAGAAGCCACCTTCTTTGGTCATGAGGAGCCTGCAGTCCTCTAGAGGTGGTGGGCGCAGGGTGGAGGCTGGATCCCGGAGGCTGCATCCTCCCGTCGCTTTGGGTAGCCACCTGCCTCCCAGGAGCGCCCTGCTTCCTCCCACGTCCCTCCAGCTCCCCAACTAGCAAAAATGAAACAGTCTGCTGACCAGCTGTGGGACGGCGGGCCAAGCTGGGCATGCGAACGGGACATGCACCGATCAGCACCATGGAGAGCTACCGGCGGGGGTCGGGGCGGGCTGCGGCAGGACGGAGCTTCGCCGGTTTCACCGCGGACTTTGGATCTGGCGCTGGCTGGTCCTGCCGGCGGATTAGAGGTGAAGGAGGGAAGAGCAGGCCTGGACCATCTCTGGTCTTCTCCCCTTTCTGCACCTCTCCCCTCCTAGCACTACCCTACATGAGCCCTTACCCAACATTTGGGGCTGTTACTCCCGTGGCTCCATCAATTCAACCTCTTCCGGGGAGGGGCGGGGAAGGGGGGAACACGCTATTTACTGGGAACCTTACAGACATTCCCCAAACCTCGCAACTCTTTGAGCTTGGAATTTGTGACCCCCATCTTTCAGATGAGAAAACTAAATTGAAGTTCAGAGAGGTTAAATAACTTACCCAGGGCACATGGCAGAGCTGAGATTTGAACTTAACACCCGCCTGGCTCTAAGTCTTGGAGTACCCAGTAGTCCTGGATCTTGCACCTCGTTTTTGCAGATGCCTGATTTCTGGGGCCACTGTAGAGTCTGGTATGACAGTGGAATGAGGAGGAGACCCTCCCTCTCACCTGACTTGCTTGAGTGTATTCCCAAGAGAGTTCCTAGGATGAGGCCTCCACCACTGTTTCCTGAGTGGGAGGGCAGAAAGGAAGCTGAGGCCGGGTGAGGCCTCACCTGCTGCCCCTCAGGCCCAGGAGACGCCCTCCTTTGAACTCTTTTGACCCAGGTTCCTCAGGGCATGAAGGGGAGCTGTGAGGGCCAAGGGTGGACATGGTCCAGGTGTCAGCTATCTGAGCCTGCGGAATGCCTTCCCAGCCAGTAGGCATGGAATCCTGAGGTCCTAGGGATGAGAAAACAGTTTGCCCAGGGCTTTCAGAGAGAGAAAATTCTACCTTCTGGGGCCACAGTGGAAAGCAAAGCTCCCTCACATTTTCTTCCCTGACACTTTCTAAGCCATGAGACGACTGCTTTTGGTAGCACTCAGCCTGGACAGACCTCCTGCACAAGCTTGGTCATTTCTGTCCATCTTTCCACCACTGGGTGCCCCCTGCCCTCAGCCGGGGTCAGGTTTCCACTCAGCCTCATGGGCTTTTCTGTCTGGAGCCTGTTGTGTGCAGCGGGGGGTTCCTATCCCCACAGCTCAGTGAGGTGGGGTTACTGGTGAGGGTTACATGTAGCTCTTCTAGCCTGGAATACACCCCCTTCTCCTGGGGTCCCCTCCTTGCCTTTAAAGACCCAGCTGATATCCTCTCTTCCAGAAATGCTCGACAACCTCTGACAGGGTCAGCGGCCCCCTCAGGGCACCACAGACCCCATGCCTCTCTCTGTCACACTGTAAGTTCCCCCTCCCTTTGCCTGGGTGCTTCTCCAAGGCAAGGAACTGTCACATAAGATGAGGTTGGCCAGTGGTAGGTGTTTGTGAGTGAATGAATAAGTTAGTGGTGGAGCCAGGACTGAAACCCCAGTCTCCTACCTCAAGGTATGGAGTTTTTCCTACTGTGCCCAACAGGAGCTCTGCTGAGACAACTCCTTATGTGTCCCATTGTCTGAACTGCCCCCATGCCACTGGGTTAAGGCATCCACGTGAAGGGTCCTTTCTGGTGGCAGGGCAGAGGTGCAGCAGGTCTTCCCTCTTGGCTGTCACCTATGGATGGTGAGGGCCACGTGGGAGTGCTGTGACCTGGCTGCCCACAAATCCTAGTAGAAGTCCATACTCAAGGAGCAGCTCCCACAGTGTCCCAGCTAAGCAGAGCCACCAAGAGGTGAACTCTGTGACAAGACTCCGAGTCCAGAGACTCTCCGCAAAAGCCCCCTGAGCCTCTAGTGTACCCAACTCCATGCTGGGAATGCACGTGAGGACGTGATACAGACCCAGTAAGGGCGCCCAGAGGGGCTCTGCCTGGAGGCCGTGCTCTTCCATACTTGAGGGTACAGGACTATTCCCCAGCCCGAGGCCCTTTGTGATGGGGTCTGGGTCCCACACACCTGCCCCTCACCCCAGATCCCATCCTAGTCCATGAACGTTGCAGATCCCTCATCCTCACACCTCTCTCTGGGCTCCTCTATCAGCTTTCTCTCTCTCTCTCTCTCTCTCTCTCTCTCTCTCTCTCTCTCCCCCCCCCTCTCTCTCTCTCCCCCATCCCTCCCCTCCCTCCCTCCCTCCCTCCCTCCTTCCCTCCTTCTCTCTCTCTATTTCTGTCTCTGCTTTTTTCCCCCTTTTCTGTCTTTGTTCCTCTGTGCATGTGTTTTCCCTATGCCTCTCTGATCTCTTTGTATTTCCATCTTGATCTCTATGGGGTTTTGATCCCTTTCTCCTCTCCTTCATGTGTTTCTCTCCCTTTCCTGTCTCTTCTCTCTCTCAGTCTCTCCCTCCGTGTGTGAGTCTTTCTTTTCCTCTCTTCCAGCCAGAGTCTCTCTCTACCCCTCCCTCCCTCTCTTCCTCTCTGTCTGGGCCTCTCTGTCCCTCCTCCCTCCCCCCTCCCCCTTCTGCATTATCAGACTTGCTCCAACCTCCTCCCAGAGTCAGCCTAGCGGCAGAGGCAGTGGCAGCAGGAGAGGCGGGAGCAGCAGGGAGCAGCCGGGGCAGCAGGGCTGGATTGGGGTGTTGAGTACAGGCTGAGTCGGGGACAGGCCGCTGCTCTTGGTCCCCGTGCCTGCTGGGCCAGGCGCCCTGCCTGGAGCCCCAGGCAGGGTGGACAGGGCGAGGTGCCACCTTAGTCCGGCTGGGGAGGCAGATGATGAGGAGCGATGGGTCAGGCATGCGGCCACTCCATCCTCTGCAGGAGCCAGCAGTACCCGGCAGCGCGACCGGCTGAGCCGTGAGTACTATCGAGGGGCTGGGGTCCGGGTGAGTGCCTCCAAGAGGTGCCCTGGACGGGGTCCTGAGAGTCCCTCCAAGGAGCTGGGTTTGGCATGCTGAGCCACGTGGGAGGATCGATCCTGCTCTTGGGTGCCTGGGTGCCAGACTGTAGAATGGGGGGGAGCTCTATACAGGGTAGGGGTGCCTGGTATCTAGGGGATGATGGGGCTGGGGTCCCACAGAAGGGGCTGGTGGCGGGGGAAGGATTGGTAATAAACCTGCATCATTCCTCAGAGGCTGGGGGCTGGGGGTGGTCTGTGGTGTGTGTCTGTGTGTGGGGGGGTGCTCCAAGGAGCTCTGGGGGCTGATATAGATTGATTCAGGACCTTGGAGAGGGACGATGTCCCGCCCACCAGGGCTTGTGGCACAGGGAGTGTGGGGTAGAGAGGAAGGGGGGGACCTGGAGCAGGAGAGGGTCTGGGGCAACTGCCCTCCATGTTACTGGGATTCAGAGCCGCCAGTTTAGGCAACTTGGCCCCAAAGCACCTGTCCAGGGAGCGCCACAGTGTTCTTTGGAGTGAGGCCCCTGTGCACCAGCCTCCTGTGTGCCCACAGGCAGGGCGATGCACGTACAGGTAAGTGGAGTGAGGTTCCATGGAGGTGCCCCTCCACCGTCTGAGGGTGGCTGAGGTGGCAGGCAAGTGACACGTGTGCCTTCAAGTCAGTGGAAGTGCAGGTCTACGCGCGGCTACCTGAAGGTATGTGTATGTGTGTCCATGTGTGAGGTGCGAGGGGACAGGTGGGGCATGGAGGGGCCTGTAGAGTTCTGGGGTCCTTGGCAGTTGGATGTGCAGCAGCCTGTCAGGGTGTCTGAGCTTCACGGTGTGACTGTGAAAGTTTCTCTGCACATGTGTGAGTGCAGGTTGGTGTGTGTGTAGGTGTATGTTTGAATTTTTGTATTTGCATGCGTGTTAATGTGTCTACAAAACAGTGGCTCAATACTGAGCACGTTTGATTCCATGTGCATTCATGTTTTTGTGTATATTTGTTAGTGTATGAATATCAGCATTGCTGTGTGTGTGTGTGTGTTAGCATGAGTGTCCTGGTGTGGGTGTGTGCCCATGGTCTTAGTGTACATGAGTGCGTATATTGGTGCTTGTGTGGCTGGTATGAATGTTGTGTGTCTATATGTGTGTGTTAATCTGGGTGTGCGTGGGGAGCTGTTTTCTTTCCCTGGTGGTTGAGGACACAGCTGGGACACCGTGGCACTGAGGCAGGTTAGGGGTGGCTACATGTGTGACCACCTCCATGAGCCCAGGACAATTCTTTCTATACCCTGTGGGGAGAAGCAGAAAAGAAATAGTCAAGAAAGGCTCCGCCCTCTGGGGCCTTCTGAGCTCCCAAGACATAAAATAGCTTGAGAATAATTAAGCAGGGAAGACCAGGATCAAGCTAACAGGTGTGGGGGTGGGTGGGGTGGGTACAGCATGAGCAAAAGCCCTGGGTTGGGCTCTGACGTGTGCGTGGACAGGGAGGAGGCTGGAGAGTAGGCAGGAGCGATATCCTGCAGGACCTTGAACTCCAGGCCGCTTGGGCTTTATCCTGAGGGCCCTGGAGAACCCAGGAAGGTATTTTGCAGTGCAAAGGCGTAATCAAATTCAGGTTTTAGAAAGCTGCCTTAGTGGCACTGTCAGGGTTGAACTGGAAGAGAGAGATGGGGCCAGAGGCCAGTGTGGAGGCCAGGCCAATGTAGGCAAGCAGTGAGGTCTGGGGCCAAGTGGGCCAACGGGCAGATGGACCAGGGCTTTTTGAAGGGAGAGGTGGAAGCACTTGGGAAGAGGATGAGGAAGGGAGCGTCGACGTGGCTCAGGCTTGGACTGGGATGTGGGTGCAGTGGCAGGACTTCAGAGAGCAGGATGTTGGGAAGGAAAAGCCCTTGGAAGTCTCAGGCAAGTAAGGTAGTAGCGAGACCCCTGCAGGATTTCTTGCCAGGGTGCAGAGGGCCAGAGATCACGGAGCCATCTCTTCCCAGACAGGGAAACTGAGGCTGTGGCTTTTCACCCTCCTCTGGCTGCAAGTCTGGAGCTGAAGCTCCTCATCAGACACAAGCCTCAGTCTCCTCCTTCAGGCCCCATGTGGGACTTGTTGGTTGCCTGAGCTCAGTCGGTTCAGTGAGGGTTAATTGCCTTTATGCTCCCTGCACCCCCCCCCCCCCCGTTCCTCCTGCCCCCCAAGCAGCTCCTGCCACTCTTCCTGCTTCCCACTCCAGCCTCCTGTCCCCAGGGACTACTGATGGCTTGGCTGGGATCTAGCCAAATGGGGGAGGCAGAACGCCTGGCAGTACCCCCCTCAGTCTTAATGGACTGGGAGTCTCACCCTCAGCCGTGCTGCTCTCAGGTCAGGCTGTACTCCTCAGGCCCCTGCTGCTTGCTCTTACAGCCTACCCTCTCAGCACGCTTCCATTCCTGCATGCAGCCATTCATTTACTCAGTCATTCGACAGGGACTCCTCGGTATCTGCTTGGTGACCACTGAGCTGGTCACTGGGGACACAAAGAGACACCAACCCAGACCCTGCTCTCAGGGAGGCAGAGGTGGAAACCTACAACCCTGCAGTGTGAACAGTGCTTGCAGAGGGAAGCCCCAGGAACTGTGGCTGCCACACCAAGCCCGGGCTTCAGAAGAAGAGAACTTTGAGCTGCGTCTTGAAGGGTGGATAGGAATTGCCAGGGTAGGAAGAGCAGATTGAACAGCAGGTAAAGGTGGATAGATGTGAGGAAGCACAGCAGGTTCAAAGGACAGAAGGAGTGTGGGTTGGCAGGAGTGAGAAGGGCATTGAGAAGAGGAAGAAAGGCAGAAGGGTCCAGATGCTTAGGGTCTCACGTGCCAGGCGAAGGAACTTGGACTTTTCCTCATTGGATTAGGGAGCTGAGGAAAAGGAATCCTCCCCTAGGAAGCCCTCCTTGGTTCCCTCTCCCTCTGTCCCCATGAATCACCCTGAAGTCTCTTCCCCTGATACTACAGGGTCAAAAATGCGGCCCAGACTCGGCCTCCCCTGTGAGGCCCCGTGTGTGTGAGCTCCTTACTGGGCCAGCCACGGAGTTCCTCAAAGGCAGGAGCCACCTCCTTGTGCTTCCCTACTCACAGCGCTGGGCAGCCAGGCCCAGTGCCACCTCTGAGGGGAGAGGATGTGAAGAACATCTGGGCGAATAGCTGCCTTCTAGCAGCTATTCACTCCTTTCCGCAGCGTGCCTGCAGCTCTGTCTAGCACAGCCTACATCACATACCCCCAGGCCAGGGTGCTCATCCCTTCCCTCTGGGGCAGCCCCGCCCTTGTAGTGGTCATAGCTGCCCTGGGCTCCTCTGCACAGCCTGGCTACTCCAGGCTACCTGGCCTGGTCTCATGTCACTTCTCTTTCCTGGTCACTGTCCTTCCTGGGATATAATGGTTCAGGAGTGGTATGAATACATCCTGGGAAGAGAGAGATGAGCAGATGGTACAGCTGAGATGGGATAGTCCTTGACCCGTCTCCAGAAATAAGAAAGAAGCAGGCATGGCCAGAAAAGGGAGTGAGCATAGACAATAGGAAGAACTTCCTGTTGCTCAGAGGGGCTGTGGGACCTCCTGGCTCATGAGAGTGGGCTGTGGGCATGAGGGGAAGGCTCCCAGGATAGGGGGTACGGGGGACGTGGGGGCAGAGGCACTCTCCATCCCTTCCCTGCCTATAAGTCAGTGACATCCTCAGGGAGAGGGGCTCAGAGAGGCAGGGGAGGGGGATCAGAATTCATTAATTCCTTGCGTCACTCGGCAGCCATTCACTGGGTTGCTGCCCAACCAAACAAGGCAGCCCTGCGGGGAGAAGGACGGAGCCAGTGACCACATGGAGGGAAGCTGTGGTCTTTCCTATCTCTGCCAGTGTCAGGGGTAGGCATTTAAGAGGAGGGGCTTTGGGGTTGAGCTTAGAAGGAGGAGTAACTTCTCCAGGCGGAATTGAGGGCCAGCCCCAAAAAGCAGGAATACCATGTGCAAAGGCCTTGAGGTGAACACAAGCATGGCTTTGTTTATGTGAGAACTGTGGGTGTTCAAATTGACCTAAGCATGAAGTGCAACGGGAGGGGAGGGACTGGGCAGAGCTGGAGCAGGAAAAGAGTGAGGGAATTGAGGTTAGACTACAGGAAGCACTGTCTGCTGCCAATGTGTCTGTCCCCCAATGGACTTGCCCTGTAGACGTAGCCTTAAATTTGCAGCTTCTTGGTCTCCCCTGGTGCCCCCAGCAGTTTTATTGAGGGGCTCCTCCTTGCTTGAGAATGGGGTGTTCAGTGAAAAAACAGAAACCCTGGAAATGGGGGAGAGTCAATGGCTGAAGAATGTGGGCCGCTTCTAGAAAGTGGCATGCAAATGAATGCAAAGTAATATGCAAATCAGCCAGCTTGGGTTTGGCAGCTTTGGCCTGGAGGGTGAGACATCACCCCTTTCATGCTGGCCTCCCACCCCTCTGCCCAGCCCCTGGGACAGCGGGAGGTGCCTTTGCTGCTCTGTGTGCCCCAGCTTGTCTGAGCCACAAGACTGTGGCCTCCAGGGCAGGGGCCACGGGTTCCCTGTCAGCACCACCGTCCTCTCAGGACGTTGATATATTTAGTAACAGGGTTGTTTTCAACACATTTGTCTCCCATTGTTCAGCTGCCTGCTCCTTAGGAAAGGCCAGGTCCCCAGGGACATGACCCAATTTTTGAAGTCCCTGAAGTCACCCTTCTCACTGCCCTCCCTGAAAAACAGGAGGCCCCTGGGGCTTGGTGCAGCAGAAGAGATTTTAAATCAGACATCTGGTAGGACTTCCCAACAGTGTAGTTGCTGAGTTAGATGGACCCTGGGACTGCTGGGCTCTCACTCTTTGGATGGCTACCCTGGGTTCTGAGGCGGCTTTGAAAATAGAGTAGAGAAGGTGGCAGACAGGCAGAGGTTCAAATTTCAACAACTTACTTAACTTCTCTGAACCCTATGTGAATAGTGGAGTGGGAATAATAACACTTTGCTGGCAGGATGAAGAATCTGGAAGTGGAGAGCTTAGTGCCAGGCATGCAGCAGGTGCTTATAAAGGTTAGCTGCTGCCATTATGAACCACCCACACTCACCTACACTTTTAGATTCAGTGGGGCCTGGAGGGGGAGGGACCAGAGCTGGGAGCCCAGAAACTGTCATCGTGTGGGAGACAAGGAGGTCTAAAATGGAGCTGTGGTGGTAGAAGTGTGGATGCTCTCTGGGAGGGGCCGAGGGGCTCAGAGACATGTGACCACCTCCCTAGGCTGCCCTGTCTGGTCTGAGAATAATCCCCAGAGAATGCAATGGAGGAAAAGGCATGATGAGATAGGGTTTAAGCCTGTGGCCACGCCCCTGGCAGTCTGTGAGTCATTCTGGGAGTTGTAGTCCAGGGTGAATTTGCAGTAAGTACACTTAGGACTGCCTGCTCGGATCCAAATCCACACCTTGCTGCTGTGGCTGGCTGGGGGCAGACCCTGGTGGGTGTTGTGATATGCGGGCCCCAAAGGCAAAGCGGCCTCAGTCCTTCTCCTCAGGGATCCCTCAGCTATGTATTGGGGGCAGGGATAAAAAGATTAAGCCATGATTATGACTCTTAACACATTCACACACAAGTGTACAGCTTCCAGAGCGCTGTTTTCATATCCGTGATCTCATTTCATCCTCACCACAAACCCGAGAGACTACTGTTTTCTGGAGGAAGAGACAGAGGATGTGAGAGAGGAAATAACTTGCTCAGAGGTACTCAGCCAGTGGCTGATGGAGCCGGGCCCGGCGCACAGGTCGGCCTGCCCCCAAAGCGCCTGCTCTTTCCATGGATTGTTGTTCCAGATGACAAAGGCTGTGCCTTGAAAGACTGGCAAGATATGAGCAGTTAGACATCTCAGCACAGGGGCGGCTGAGCTCAAGGGACAGAAGGTAAGGCCTGGGCTCCTTGCGAGACGAGGTTTGGAGGTCGACCAGTCAGCTCAGAGACCTGATTCCAGGCTGTAAGTTCTTGCTGTGGCTCACTAGGATCTACCCAAGAGTTTTGAGCAGGGGCAGAACGTGATTAGAGTTGGCCTTTGGGAAGATGGATCTTGCAGCCTGGGCTGAATGGATTGGAGTGGAGAAACCCAAGACAGCCTGAGGTTTCAGAACTCCATCGTTGGTGCTCCCAGCATTGTGCTCCTCTTCTTCCTCCATATTTCTTCTCAACTTCTTCCTCCTCTTCCTCTTCTTCCTCTCCCTTCCACCCCAACCTGGGGAGTGATGACCATGTACTAGAGCTGTGCTGTAATGCCACATGTCTCCAGCAGGGGTTGCTGTCACATATTGTGCATTCCAGCCTGGATCTTCTTTATGTTTGAAAAGCCAGAGAGACGGAGGGAAGAAGCTGAAGAGCAGAGATGAAAGGTGGAGAGAGGACAGCCCATTGTTCTCCATTTCCAATGGGCGGGGGTTGGGAGGGCCCTGTTGAAACAGTATAGGGAGGAAAGAAGGCTGAGGAGAGGCTAGACCCTCCACAGCAGGGACAGACACTGGAGGGGGTAAGCCAGTGGAAAAGAAATTTTCTCCTCACAGTTCTGGGACAGGCTTAGAGTTGGACATGGATTTAGAACGACATTGCAGTTGGGGTCTGGGTTTCTGTTAGATTGTGAATTGATTGATGCTGAGATGGGGTGAGATTGGTTGGTTTATTTGTGCTTTGTATCTGAGTGTGTGTGTGTCTGAATGTGAGCTCCAGTTGTGCACATATGTATATAGGTCTAAGAGGACCAGTGTTTGTATAAAAGTGTGGACATATTCATATGTGTGAACATGCAAGTGGCCATTTTTATGCCTGATTTATTGGTGAATGGTTACATACATGCAAATGTGGCTTGTGTGTGTGTTCACCTGTGTGTAGAGTGTTACGTACCTATGTTCCAGTAAAACTGTGTGTGGGTGTGGATCTCTGTGTATGGGTGTCCATGTTTGAACACGAGGATATGAATGAGTGTGTGTGGGGGAGCATACACCTGCTCTGCTGACCCAGCAAGGCCACGCCCAAGATCTGGCTACTCAACACTTTCTCTCCTGGGTCACACCTGCTTGAAGGTAGCGACAAGATGTGTGTGGACTTGGGCTGAAGGGCCGTCATGCATGGGGCTGGGCTTCCCTCAGGGGACTCTGGGACCCCTGCCAGTCGGTGAGGGCTCAGGGAGTCACAGGTTGTCTTTGTGTTCAGGCTCAGATCGGGTCAGCCAGGATCTGGGACTGTTAGGTTGAGATGCTGGACATGGCTGAGAGGTGTCCAAGTTCCATTCTCCTGGGAACTCTTAATGGCCACACTTGCACTCCCCTAGAGAGTTTCAGGGACTCCTGGCCCAGTCCTTTTTTTGTATAGATGCAAATATTGAAGCCCAGAGAAGAGTGGTGATTAACCCAAAGTCCTACAGCAGGATCCAGGGCCAGATGGCAGGGCTTGGAGCAGGGAGAGTGGTGTGTCTGGCCTCCCTCCCTCCCTTCTTTCCTCCCTCTAGGCTCTAGAAAAGGTGGGGAGCTCAGAGTAGAGGTTTAAATCTTTGGCATGAGGTCACCTCCTGTACCTGGCAATTTCCACTCCTCCTAGGCCTTAGATGCTGCCTTTGAAGTTTGAACCAGAGCTTCTGCCTGCTGTGAGGCTCCTCCCAGGAGCTTGTGAAGTCTGTCATCCTGTGGAGCATGGAGACTCCATGGAGAGGAGCCCAGTGGTAGGGCGGGACCAGGCAAGGGACCTCCGCTAGAAGCCTCAATTTCCTCATCTTTCTGTCAGATGCTTTTTTCGGTTTCCACTATCCTAACTTTCAAGATTTTCTTTATAATCTCTACTCAGGCTCTTAGTACTGAGACAGCTCGGGGATGATGGGAGAGTCCTGGAGACCCAGCTTGGCTCAGTGCTGTGGGGCAGGGCAGTTCCATAAGGAAGGGGCTGCCTGGGAGGCAGGGATGAGCTTCCTGCATGTGGGGCGGGGAGGTGTGAGCAGGCACCGGGCAGCCTGGTTACGGAGGCTGCAGGTGAGACTCCTGCCATAGCAGGGAAGTTGGTTGCAAGGTCTCTGAAGTTCACTCAAGCTGTAGCTGCCGTGGAGGGGCCAGAAAAGGGCATGCCTCACCCCACTCAGCTTGGGGAAGTTTGAGCTCCAGTGTCCCCCTAGCAGCTTGGGTAGTGAGAAGGTGAGAGGTTAGATGGTCCAGCTGGAAGCAGGCAGAGTCCCTTCCCTGGGGAACTAGAGATAAATATGTCTTCCTGTAGGCTTGGGATTGGAGGCAAGGGGCTGGATGCAAGGACACGGGTGGAAATGAGCTTGTGATGGGTAGAACTGGGTAACTCTGCAGTGCCTTTTCCAATTTAGCACTGGCTGGGTGGGAGCAGACAAGCAAATAGACAGCTTCCTTTGTGCTGAGTTGTGGGGGGCTCTAGGGTGGGGCCATGGCTGGGGTTCTGGGTGGAGGCTTCCTGGTGCTGGGAGCTGGGCCAGAAGTGGGTAGGACTGGAGAGAAGCAGGAGGCAGCTTGGTGTAGCATTCCTCTCATGCCAGAGAATTCAGAGTTCTCTTACAACTTTAAGTGGGGTGAGGTTTAGGGGCTAGATATAGAGAACTAAGGTTTACAGAGTGCCCTTTATATTTTAACATTACCTTGTTTAATCACCTCCACTAGCCTTCAAGGAGCTAGCCCTATTTTGTAGCAGGGAAACAGATGATACACTCAAATGGTTTAATTGAAGGTAGTTTGACGGGGCAGCTATTACGGAGGTGGTGCAGGACAAGAGAACCACAGAGCATGTCGGGGGCAGTGAGGAGGAACATCTGAGAGGCCTGAGGGGTAAGGAGAGTGCTCCAGATCCAAGAGGGGGTGAGGCTGTAAATATCCAGATCACTCTCACTTCTCACTCGGCTCTCCCATGCTCATTGGCAGAACCTGACTGGAGGCCAGAGGGCAAGAGGTAGGGGTGGGTGTTGGGGTGAAGCAGCACTAAAAGTCAGCTTCTGGGGCACAGAGCATGGCAGGAATAGGTGGAGACCTGGATGGAAAAATGGGTGATGGGAAACTGAAGCCCAGAGAGGGCGCTGATTTGTCCAAGGTCACACAGCTGGTTGATCTCACAGCAGGCACCAGAAGCCAGGCCCTGCCCTCTGAACACCCACTTTGTCACATTCACTGAGGCCTGGAGGGCGCCCAGGCACCACCAGGGCTTCCTGCGTGCACTCACGTGCACCTAGTCGTCTGCTGCTGGGCTGGAGCTATTAATACTTCCTTCCATGACCTCCCTGCTCCCTGACTGGGAAGCAATGGGACTGCTAACAAATGCCATTGAGGTCATGATTAGCTTTGGTTTTAGGAAGCTCCAAGTGAAGGGGGAGTTACAGGGGCCAGCAGGGAGGCTTGTGTAGGTGAAAGGCAGAAAGGCTGCGTCCGGGTTAGCTGCGGACATGTGAGTTGTGTAGACAGGTCAGGAAAAGAGTGACAGCCCCCACCCTGCAGCTCACCTACCTGAGCTATGGCCTAGCTCCCCAGTGTCCACCTACCAAATGCAGGGACATGTGGCAACTTAAACCCCCTTCCAGGGGCGTCCCTCTTTTCCTCATCTGGCCTGTGACTTCCACACTCCACGGCACCCATTCATGGCACCCCCTGCCCCCAGGCTTCTCCCCCGGACCCTGGTTACCTGAGCTAAGGGACCAAGTGTCCCAGCCACAAACATTCAATAGACACAGAGGCCCACACACAAAGAAGCAGACGACAGCACACAGACATGGAGAGACCCGCAACGAACACACACACAACACACACATCAGTACACACTGAGAAACACACAGGATGAATCTAAAACTGGAGCTAGAAACAACAGAAACAGAATGAACTGCAATGCCCACAATCCAGATATACACGCCCAGGTGTGCAATGCAGACACGATGGAGCACACACATGGCGCACCCCCCGAAACATTCACACTCGGCGTAGGCACAGACTGCAGCAGGTGGTCAGACTGAGCCACCTTTGGTCCCCACCTGAGCAGTATGTCTCACCTCTGGACTGTTGCATGTGCTGTTCCCTTTGCCTGGAACACCCTTCCTCGATGCCCCCTCCCGTTACCTGGCTAACTCCTAGTATTCCTCAGGTCTTGGTTTCCCTTCCATTCTCCTCAATCTTGGAGTACTCCCCTGCCACATGGCACCCTTGATGGTTTTCCCACCAGCCTTTAACAAGTTTGGGGACGAAGGCTTTTGCCTGTGTCAGAGGCAGTGACTGGTTGTGAATTGGCGATCAGGGCCAAGAAACCGGGAGGAGACAAATCGTGGGGGGAGTGAGTCAGGAATAGCACTGAGAATCCCTGGATGCTCAGGGCCTGAGCAGGCATTTAGCCCACGGGCTGGCATAGCTGGGTGCCCTCTGCCACATTTTTTCAGACTCTGCCTGATTTCTTTTGTGTTTCTTCCAGGCTCGCTGCCTGACCCAATTCCCTCCTTCCCAAAGCCGGCCCTGCCTCTTGCCACCTCTCTAAGCTCACACACGTTCACTTGCCTTCTTTGCTTGGGTGGACCTCTACTTGCAAGCCTCGTGGAAACCTCATTAGTCGAGGCCTGGGGTCAGAGGCATGTCCTCTGTGCGTGGCTTCCAACCCATGTCGCTAACTAGTATAGGCGAGTGAGTATGACCACGAGCCTTGGGGACTGTCTCCTGGTTCAGATCTTAGCTCCTCTGCTTCTTAGCTGCAGGCACTTTGTCCCCTCATCTGTAAAAAGGGGACAATAATAGAGCCCACCTCATTAGGGTTTCTGTGAGGATTGAATGAGAAAAAAATGTGTAATGCGCCTACCTGGTGTGCAGTTTGGCTCCCTCTTGGGGGTGTGCAAGAACAGGGGGACAGCTACTGAGCTCCAGGAGTACAGGTGTCCCCCGGGGGTGCCTAGTGAATTCTTGCTGACTGGAACGCAGTGAAACAAATATCTGTTGTGTGAGCACCTACTATGTGTCATCCATAGGTGGTTTTTTGTACTTGCCCTCCTCAGTTCCTGCATGGCTGCCAATTCTACACAGCTGTTATGCTACAGGAGCCCAGAAGGTGGGGGTATGACTTCTTTTTTAAATTTTATTTTTATTTTTCTTACATCTATTTTATTGAGGTATAATTTTCATACAGTAAAATCACTAATTTAAGGTATATGATTCAATTAGTTTGGGTAAATATAGACAGTCATATAACCACCATTTCAATCAAGAAAATAATATTTTGTCATCCTCCAAACTTCTGTTGTGCCCTTTGCAGTTAGTCACCTTTGTGGGGTGACTTCTTACAGGGCTGTTAGAGGTGTTGGGTTTTCCTTGAGCTGACAAACTGGGCACATAACATGGAGCTGCCTCTGACATGCTGGGAGCTGCCAGGGTACTGGTTATCGTCTCTGGGCCTTGGATCCTATGGACCGGCAGAAGCAGTGAGGCCAGGCGGGGAAGGGGTGCTCAGGACACGGTCTCCTGAGGACAGGCCTTCAGTCTGAGGGTTGGGCCAGCTGGGAATGGTAACCTCAGAAATCCACAGACTGGTGACAGCGTGGAGAGGTGGTGTTTCCATAAACCTGCTTCTCCTGGATCCGGCACGCCCTGCAGCCCTGGTAGCCGGCATGCCCTGCAGCCCTGGTAGACATGGCCATATGTTGAACCAGACTAGAGCAGGGGCCTGTCCAAGATGATTCCACTTCTCTCCCTATGTACCCCCATTAGGGGCCATAAACCCCTCTGTGGATTAACAGTTCTGTGAAATGAAGGGGGGCATTTTTGTTCCCCAATTCTAGAACCAAATATTAAAGCAATTATGTAACTAGCAATAAATTACTTAAAGTAGTGACTCACTCCGCTTAATTAGAGCGCAAGCTGGGAGGGATTAAGGTATTTTTAGAACACACACCTCCCCCCGTCCTGTGGGGGGGCCAATGTGGGGGTGGAGAAAGGACTGGGAACTCACAGAAGCACCCCAGGTGTCTGCAAGGAGAAGGAAGCAGATCTTCTTCCTCACTGAGGTCCCAACAAAGACAGGCCAAGTTAGAGTCCAGCAGGGGTATTCACATCAGACTCCAGGAACACTTTCCTGTGATGCTCATTGGAGAACTGGGACAGATAAACTAGATTATGAACTCTTGGAGAGCATAGGTCTGTCACCCCCCTCCCCCCCACCCCACCCAGGACTTTGGAATAAGAATGAGACGTGGGGTCAGATACATCTGGGTTTGAATCCTGCCTTTACTGGTTACTAGCTGTGTGGCCTTTGGCAGGTTCTTTTCACTCTAAGTTTCAGTTTTCTTCACTGTAAAATGGGCATAATAATATCCACCTTTATACATATTGTAACAATCAAGTAGGCTAATATGTGTAAAGCAAACCCCAGTGCTGACTTTACGGAACCAAAATCCCCAAAAGGACAGGGATTAATTCTGTTTCATTCACTATTGTATCATATCTCAAGATACAGTTTTATTCACTATTGTATCCATTCACAGACCACACATAGTAGGTGTTCAATAAATGCTTGTTGAGTGAATGCATAATAGTTTCGTTCCCATTCTCCTGCTCCAAATGGGTTCCTTGTTTTGAGGTTCTGGGACTGAAGTAACTAAGTGAGAGGAGGGCAGCGGTGCCTCGCAGGTGGAGTCTGGCCTTTTCCCTAGGCTGAGGAACGAGTGACTTCCAATAGGCAAACAGCCAGACTTCCTGGGAAATGCCTGGGAGGGTTCAGAACCACGGACAGCTGCAGCCTGTGTTCTCGCTCTCCAGGAGGGTAGGTGGGGTGGGAGGGTCCACCATGTGTGCCCTTCATAACCCTGGGTAGCAGAAGGAGGCAGCGGTCCAGTCTGACTTCAGAAACCAGGACCCTCACCCCCGTCTCTGGGCGTTCAGAGGAAGGGGAATGGGTACAGAGTGGGGTGTTCTGAAAGACTTCTCAGAGGAGCGGATGGGATAGGCTGGAAGGATTCAGGCAGAGAGAACATCCAGGCATCTATAAAATGGAGTAGTAATCCCGACCCTGTAGGTGTTCTGTGTGAATTGAATGAGTTACTTTTTAGGAATGTCTGGCACATGCCTGCCTGGAGGGGGCACAATATGGGCTCACTTCCTCCCCCTTCCCTCCACCCCTTCTCAGCCCCTGTGACATTAGGAGGGATAGCCCCCTGCCCTATTGGGGACAGCAGGACATAGATACCTGCTCACAGGCACTGGGGTGTGGGGCTTCCTATCCTGGCAGTCACTGCCCCCCACGTCTGCGATTGGATTGAACTGGACACATAGTAGGTGCACAGGACAGACTGGGGAAAGGTCTGTGTCTCTCCTTCCTCCCAGGGCAGTAGGAGACTAAGGGGAGGGCACAGCTGGATGGGGTGATGGAGTCACCCTAAGCTTCCCCCAGGCCCATAGCCCCAAGTCTCCTGCTCCCAGTGGCTGCTCTGATCAGCTCTGACCAGCTCTCCTCACACCTCGCTGGCCTCCCAGGGCTATGGCGATGAATTAGTGATGACAGCATCACAGCAGCATTGCTATGACGACCAGGCATGTTCTTAGCCTCCAGTCAGGGTACAATGGCAGAGGCCAGAGACCACTTTGGCTCTGGGCTTTTGTACTAATGTGTGTGACAGGCTGGGGTCCAAAGGGGAGGTGGGGAGAGGTAAGTGGGGGATGGGGTAGGGGCCAGGGCATGGGGGCTCCGTCTGGAGTGAACTAGAGTTCATTCAGATTGTTAGATCCCAATGGACCTTGGGGACAGTTGTTTCTCTCTCTCCCTCCTTTCTTCTCTCTCTCTCTCTCTCTTTTTTTCCTCATTCCTCCTTCCCTTCCTTCTGTGCTGAAGGCCCTGACCTTCCCACCTCTTCCCCCAACTCTGAGAATCAGGCCCAGCCCAGCCCTCACCCTCAGGACCTCCGTGAGATGCAGACACAGACACTCCAGAGAAGGCGTGTGAGGGCCACTGATGCCTCTGCAAGAAGGTCTGGCTTAGCTGTCAGGGGCCATGCAAGTGGCTTTGCAGAGGGAGTGATACTTTTGGCCCTGTTGAGTGAGGAAGAGATTTTCCAGTGGAGAGGCAGAGGACCAGAGGTGGACCAGTGAACCCTGAGGCCTGAGTCCAGAGGAGCCTAAGTGTAGGATGTGTCGCAGGGAGCCGGGGGAAGGACTGGGAAGAAGTGGATGCAATGAGTTTGCACCTTGTCCTGCTGGGGAGGAGGAGCCCCTGAAGATTATTGTTGTTGTTGCTTGTTTGATTTTAGGGATGGGGAAACTGAGGCCCAGAGGGGTAGTGACGTGATTAAGCTCACTGAGGTCATTAGAGACAGACTGCGACCATGGGCCCTGCAATGGTCCTACCAGACCCCAGATAGGACCTCCTGCCCCGGACTTGCTAACCAGGATTTTTCCAGGTAACTGCTACCTCCAAAAGCGGAGGGGGCCCATGGGTGATTTCATCCTCTCTTTGAATGAAATTTGCATAAGCAAGGGCCGTGCTTATGGCCCTTTGTTCCTCTGACAGACTGGGCATGTATATGGTAGCAATAGTGGGGGAAGGCATTCAGGGAAGGACCTGGAAAGTCAGGGGTTTGGCTAAGGTCAGCAAGGGTCATAAATTAATTCAAACTTGGGTCTTAAGGCTCCCAGCCCAGACACTGTGCCACATCACCTTACTCTGTACCTGCAGAAATCTTTGGCTGAACTGGACCCCTGTAGAAGTTAAGAGCATCTTTGAACGCCTCACACCCTCCCCAAGGTTCCTGTGGGCGCTGGAGCCTGATATTAGGTCTGCTGTATCTGGAACTTACCCAGGCAGAGAAAGCAATTTAGCCCCATTGTCCTGATGAGGAAACTGAGGTGCAAAGGTTACAGTGACTCATTCAGGGTTACTGAATGGGTCAGTGCTGGGCTGAGCCTGGCTGCCTGCCTGGCCCTTAGCTTATCTACACTTCCCCCACCTTCCAGCTGTCCCCTTGCCTCTCTTCCATCCTGCTGTGCAGCATTGCTGGGCCTGCTAGCTTTGATGGATGGCCCCACAATTCAGCCTCCCTCTCATTGCTTTCCGGACACTGGGCTGTTAGCCTCCTAATTACCAGTCCTGCCTGGTGGCCTCCAAGCCATCCATCTTTCTCACACAGGCTCGCCTAGCACAGGTGGGGTTTTTTTTGGGGGGGGAGTAGGTCCCCATTCTCTGAAGATAAGCTGAGAGTGCGGCTGCAGTCCCTACTCTATGGGGGTTGAGGGTTAGCGAGCAGCCTACACCCCTTTGCTGGAGCGCCAGAAATCTCTCCTGGACCTTCCAAGGGTACCTACATATGCATACATGCACATGTACACACACACTCACAATAACAGTAAGAAAAGCATTCATGTATCAAAAAATACTATTTGCCAAGCATTGTGCCAGAGCTCTGCGTGTATAACCTCACTTATCCTATTAGTTGGGTACTGTTGGTAACCTCACTGTAGAGATAAGGAAACTGAGGCTCAGAGAGGTCCCATATCCAGGAAATGGAAGGTCCCATATCCAGGAAATGGAAGAGCTGGGATTTGAACCCAGGTCGAATGGCTCACATTTTGTATTTACATCTCCTCTGCCCTACTGACTTATTTATGCATGCACATATGAACACACACACCTGTGCACACTCACACATGTGCATGCACAAACACAAGCCTTCATCTCAGCCCTTGCACTACCCATCTACCTGGACCAGGTTCCTGAGTAGGAGAAACGCAAAGCTGAGGAAGCGATGAGGGATCACTGCTCGTTGTCCCCAGGCTGCCCCGGACTTTCACCCCGGCAGTGACATTGATCAGGCGGGGTGCTGCATGGAGGAGGCGTCCTACAGGCAGTGAGAAGAGGAGGCTGGGAGGCGGTCGATCAATAGTCCCTGCAGCACTGCCTTCCAGGAACCGGGGCCCAGGGGAGTGTGGCGCCGTGGGTCGATTGTCTGGGCTGCGGCCAGAAGGGTGTGTGTATGTGGCGTGCAGCAGCCTGTGTCCCGGCCCTCCCTGTCCACTGCTCTACCTTCCCTCTTCCTCTCGCCTTCCACTGCCCACCTATACCTGTCCCCTTCTTCCTTTACTGCCCCCCACCATGGGCACTGCAGCTGAGGATGAAACTTCCAGTTCCCAGGCACCTGTCTGCACCCACTGGCGCAGTGAGGTGGGGGCAGGGTGAGCAGCGAGGCCCGCTGGCCTCAGGAGCTGCAGGAGGTGGGTCGAGCCCTCCGAGACCTCTGAGGACAGTTGAATGAAATGGTGAATGTTAAGTGCTTTACATCACCAAGGGCACATAGTAGGCACTTAATTAATCTTGGTCTTGTTCTTCACTCAGTAGTCTGGAGAGAGCAAGGCTGCTGGGAGTGGATGGGGGGTGAGCTCCCAGGGAGGCTGTCAGATGCTGCTGACAGTGTTAACAATTAGGGGAGGCCAAGAGAGAGAGAGGGAGAGGGAGACCTGACACCTGACCGAGTCTAGCAAAGCCCTGTCACCCATTCTGACATGGGGCAAAGAATGCCTGGTGCTGGGAGGACTGGTGGCCAGCACGGGGCTTGGGACCTAACTCCACTCTCCCTCTGGGAAGGGTCCCTGAGCAGGCTGGGATTGCCCCCTTTCTTGGCACAGCTGTCTCCACCATGGCAGAGGGGCCTCCATCAGGCCCTCCAACTTGCACTGGCCCCAAGAGACCTGGATTCAAGTCCTCCTTCAGGCACCTTCCTGGATGGTAGTGGTTAGGGCGAGTCACTTTCTTTTTGGGGGCCTCAGTCTTCTCATCTGTAACAGGTTACTTAGAGGATTATTTAAGATGTCACCTGTCAAGTGCCTGTCACTTCCCTGCCACCATGGGGCCAGACCACACTGGGTTCCCCAGAGCCTGCCATCCCTGAGAGGGACAGCTGTGGGCCAGCTCTCTACCAGATGCCATCTGCTCCATCCTTGGGTTCCCAGGGCTGCAACACAGGGCCTGTTGTTGAGGAAGGAGGAAGTAAAGGGGGGTCCCATCTTAGCTCGTTCACTCTGGTAGAGGGACAAGTATGCTCTCGGTACTGCAGGTGCCTCCCTGGGTAACCAAGGAGTGGCTGGTCTCGGGTGAGGATGAGGAGGGAGCTCGGGCTGTGATTCTCGAGGCCTCACTTCCTGCTGTTTCAGATGCTGCCTCACCGTACGTTCTTGGACAAGACCTGTCCCTGGTGGGTAAGAGAGACATGGGACTTTTGACCAGTCTCTTTTCTGAAGGTCTGTGCCTAGATGATTCGGTGTTCTGGGGGAGAGACCGATGGTGAGGGGGTGGTACAAGGCTGGTGACACCCATGCCCCAGATGGGCAGACGCAGAAGGAGGGGCCCAGGACTTGTGTGGCCCTGGTCCCCTGTGCTCACACGGCCTTGTCTCACCCTGCTTACTGTCTGCGCCACCTCCCAGGCTGCCCTGTTCCACCTGCCTCTTGCGTCCTAGTCCTCTCTTCTTTTATCATGGTATCTGCCTCTATATTGCCTCCTGCCTCAGGCTTATCTCCTCCTGTCACTCATCCATCTAGCTCTGTCATTCCCCTGTGGCTTTCCTCTGCTCTCCTGCACACCATCTCCCTCCCTGCGAGTCGGCCTGTCTGGGAGTCATTTGCTCCTTGCCTGTCGTCTAACTGGTCTCTGTGACTGACCAGCTCTTATCTTCGTCTACCTTCCCGCATCTCCCTCTCTCTGATGGTGTTTCTGCCTTTCACCGTCTCTGGACTCCCTTTGTCTGTCTCTGCAAGTCTCTCTCTTATCTCTGCAAGTCTCGCCCTTACCTCTGGGTCTCACTCTCTCAGGATCTGCCTAGTCCTGCCCCGTCTGCCTCCTTCCCCCTCCTCGCAAGCCCAGCCAGGACGGCAAGTCTAGCCCTCCAGCCTGAGGATAAAGTAGTTCACCCCATCTCTCTTGCTGGCTGCCTCAGAATCTCCTGACAGTGCCCTCCACCCAGCACCACATCGCACCTTGTTGCTAGGCTTTGGGCTGGCAGCACCTGGCTTCCATAGCAACGGGTGCTTAGAAACAGACGCCACATCTCCCAGTCCCACCAAGGAGTCTGCGAATCCAGTGCCTTTCGATCGATCAGGAAACGTGGCAGGCTCTAGGCTGCCTACAGCTTGGAAAAGCAAGAGAAGAGAGGGCCATGGTCCCTACCTTCTGGAGCTGGGAAGCCGCTGGGATGGGAGGAGCTGCTCCAGTGTGGCCCTAAAACTGAGGAGGGGTGGGGGGCAGGTTCTTTTGGGGAGCCAACCTGCTACTGGAGCGAACGGGTTTGCCAGGGGCCAGGTTTGGGTTGCTGTTCGACTATTTCTAGTGTGTGACTTTAGACAAATGACCTCATGTTCCAGGACCTCAGTTTTATCAACTGTAAAGTCAGGCTAATAATATCATGAGGATTAAATGAGATAATCAACTGAGTGGAACTGGCATTCAGAAGGTAGTCACTGATGGCAATGCCCTCCCTTCCCCTTTACAGTTAAGATTTCATTAGAAGAGAGGAGGGCAGTGGAAACCTAGGCATGGACAAGGGTGTAAGCAAAAAAGTGGAGGCTGGAATGAAACTCACTTGAGCAGGGGTTCACTGGGGCTTGCTCTTACCTGGTATTCACAGAGACTCAAGCCCACAGACCACTGGACTCTGAGGAGGGGAAACCCTGGTGTTGGGGTCCAGGAGTCCTGACATCTCAGGCAGTTAGAATAATAGAATGTTAGGATCTTGGGTGCCTGTATTCTCAGGACTCCAGGCTCTCACTTTCATAGAATGTAAGAAGCACAGACTCTTCAAACAATAGGGTATTATAATAGAGGCTCTGATTTTCTTAGAACGCAAAGTTCTGCTCATTCTTGGAAGCTCGAAGCCACACACTGGGGCCTCCATGTATGATGGTTTCTGAGTCAGCGGGGAGTTTTCAGAGCATGGGGCCTTGGGTCCTTGTTGCTGAGAATTTCTTTCTTTTTTCTTCTTCTCCTTCTCGCTCTTCTTTATTTTAATTTATTTATTTTTATATTTTTAAAATTTTTTCTTCTTCTTTTTTGCTTAGACTTTGTATGCCTTGATAGGCCTCATGGCTCAGCTCCGAGCAGCCCTGGTGTGTGCGTGTGTGCGTGTGTGCATGCGTGTACGTGTGTGTATGGGGGGCTGGCGTCAATGACTGACTGCAGCCTGAGGTACCTTTGGAGCAGGGCCAGCCTAGGAATAGCCAGTGGAGGAAAGCTGGGCAGCTCGCGGGCTGCAGCTGTCCAGGAGGAGCTGGGTGGGACTCTGGGCAGCCACTGTTGGCTGGGGACCGGCCTGCCCTCCTCCATCCACCCAGCTGCCAGCCAGAGCTCAGGAGGAAGCATCCTAGGGCTAGAATCAGCGCAGCCCCATAAGGTCCTACAGACTGGAAGGCAGGTGCACCAGTGAGAGGAAGAGATGGGAGGATAGGGGCATAGGGGAAGAGAGATGGAGTGGGCTCAGTGGGGGTTGGGGCTTAGTGGGGGGAGGGGTCTCAGTGAGGGGATGGGGCTCAGTGAGGGGATGGGGCTCAGTGGGGGGGGCTCAGTGGGGGGTTGGGGCTCAGTGAGGGGATGGGGCTCAGTGAGGGGGGATGGAGGTTAGTGAGGGGGATGGAGGTTAGTGAGGGGATGGGGTTCAGTGAGGAGATGGGGCTCTGAGGGGATGGGGCTCAGTGAGGGGGACTCTGAGGATGGGGCTCAGTGAGGGGATGGGGTTCAGTGGCGGTGGCTGAAGAGTTTCTTATACTACACCCTCTCTGCACTGCCTCAGGCTCCTGCAGATGGTTTTGGGGTGGAGGCAGCCTGATCACCTTGAACCCATTTGCCTGTCCCTGGGGTAGGCTGAGAGCCAAGAGTTCCTTTTCCCACCTCTGACCAAAGCTGGAAAGGTTGGTAGAGCTGCTGAGAAAGCTGGAATCTGCCTCTCCTTTTGCTCATCTTCCTTGCTGGTTTCCATGGGAATTGTGGCTCAGAATGATCAGAGTTTGACAGGATGGTGCTATGGGAGGAGTCAGCGTCAGGCAGAGCCATCTCACAGGGGAAGGGGTTGGCTCCAAAGAAAGTGAGCTCCCTGTTCCTGGGAGTGTGCAAGCAGAGGCTGGATTGTCTGTCAGGGTGACTTCAGAAAGGGGCTCCGATGGGGGAAGGTGGTCGAGAGGCCTCTTCCCTGCGACAGGCGGGCTTTGTGTGATGGGGCCAGGTGGCCCCACCTTCCAGACCTCCCTGTGCCTCACTGGGGGTGTCACCACACCCCGGGATCTTCCCAGAGGAGCAGGAGGCACACAGGGAAGCAAGTACAGTTGGGCAAGTCCTACAATAAGGGGAAAGGCCAGGCTGGCAGGAAGTTTCTACCACTGATTTGTATGGTTGTTAGATGTCTTTTTGAGCAATTCTTCTGGGTTGAGCTTTGTTCCAGGCGCTGGGGCCACAGCAATGAGCAAAACAGGGTCCTGTCCCCTGGAGTATAGTGGGGAGGCCGAGCACTGGCAGAAGTGTGGAGGAGCGCTGGGAAGTGCTGGGCAGAGGACCGGTGAGCAGGGATGTATCGCCACATGGCACAGTGTGGGCATGGCAAGAAAGGAAGGTTTTCCAGGAGGTGGGGTGGTTGTGGGTGGGTGTTAAGGGCATTGAAGGCCAGGACCAGGGCTCCGACTTTATCCTGTGGGCACTGGAGAGAGTGTGGGTGTGGGCCAGGCAGACTCAGGCTTGGGGGAAGAGAAGCCGATCCAGCAGGTACGGGCATCAGGGAGAAGGAGGCCCAGTGGTCCCCAAGGGGTACTGGGATAGCCATGCCCACCCGTGCCTCTCTGTGTAGGAGCCACGTGAGCGTGTGTATAGGGATGTGTGCCTGTGTGTAGAAGTGTATTTGTGTCTATGTGTAGGAGTGAAGGGCGTGTGTATCTGTGGAAAGGCAGTGAGTGTGTGTATGATTGTGTATGGCCTGGGGCAGCCTTGTGCAGAAGAAGGATCTCAGGGTTTGTGGATGACAATAAGCCGCTCCCCAGGCCAAGGTGTGCCACGTGCCCTGGACCTCAGCCCCGATGTGAACAAGCAGGTCCTGGATTAGTCCTGGGCCGGAATCCTATAGCTTCCCTTCCCCTCTGGGGTCACGGAGCTGGCCATCTGCTGCCCACAAGACAAATGCATATGCAAATAACATGGAAATGAGATGGAAATGAGTGAGACCTGTGGCTGACCTCCCCTCGGCCCCTCACCCCAGGGGCCTGAGGACGTAGGCTCTCAGAGCCGCTGCAGGGGCTCTGGGAGCAGCTCCTGCCCAACCAGAGCCCAAATCGCCCTTGTCCCCAGAACGGCCTGTGGCCAGATTCTTTCTGTGTGAGGGCCGCCCTCACATCCGGAAGACACACTACTGATCCCAGCTAGTGGCTATGGGCAGCTTCGCTCTTTGGTGTGAATTTGGCTACACACATACTCACACATTTGCACACACACATTCACACATGCATGCATATATGTGCCATACATGGACATTTGTGCACACCCACAATTGTACACTCATACCTGCAGGGTACATACACTCATAACTCACACAGACACACACATATGCACATTCTGTAGATACACTCACATCTGTGTACACACCCACATTCAGCTATGATATCGTGGAAGTATCACAAGTCTTCACAAAGCTACAAATTTGCAAACCTGTACCTGCCCTCACCCACATTGTGCTCACAGACCCGGTTGCAGGGCCTTACACACACCCAGAGAGAGAGAGAGAGAGAGAGAAAGACAGAGAGACAGAGAGACAGAGACAGAGACAGAGAGACAGAGAGAGAGAGAGAGCTACCTGAGGGCTGCTCACACCCATGGCCCCTCCAGGACTGAAGTATTGAGGACGGTCTCTAGATGGACGCAGAACCTGCCGAGCTTTAAGCTTCTTCCAGGATGCTTCTTGGATTCTCTCTTTGCTGGGCCCCTTGGATGGTGGAGGCCTCTTTCAGAGCATGGGCTCCACCCCAAGTCAGAGAGAGACTGAGTCAACACAGTTTCCTAAGGGGCCTCCCGCATTGGGATCTGGTCCTTGCTCAGTCCTCGGGCCTAGCATGGCTGGGCAGGCCTCCTTGCCCAGGACAGCTGTCTTCTGCCCAGCGAGGCCTACCTGGAACCTGCCTCCCTCCACCTGAGCTGCCTGAGACTTCAAAGACAACCAGGCCAACCTTCACAGCTGCTGAGAAGTCTGAGGCCAGAGAGGGCCAGAGCCTTTCCTGAGGTCACCCAGCATGTCAGGACAGGGCTCAGCTTTGAACCTGAGTTTGACCATGGTTAGTAGCAACAGGATAGATGCATGTCAGGCACCAGCCAGGCTCATGGATGCAGGACACGTGCTCATGGGGGATGGGAACAGATTTGGGGTCTATTGAGGGGCTGCTGGTGCCACACTGCCAGGTGGAGAGATTATTAGCAGGAAAGCTGTTCACCAGTCCTGGGTGAGGAAATGCTTTGTAAACAGAATGGCCCACAGAGGTGTCATTATTTTTAGGCATGAGGGAGGGCCAGTTCCCGGACAGGGTCTGAGGTCAAATGGGTCTAGTACCCAGGCTCTTGGCTGAGTCACCTTTTCTGAAATACCCACTCTGAGGTAGCTGGGTCACTGGGCAGCTTAGAGTTGCCCACAAAGCAGGGAAATGAAAAGAGATGGCTAGAGAGGCTGGGCCAGCCACTCCTGTGGCAGAGGTGGGCGGAGGGTTCAGGAACTTGGAATGGAAGACCCTCAGTCACTGCATTGTTGGAGAGAAAAGGAGAGGTGGGAAAATCTGTTTTTCTTACCTGCCTTTCCTCTCTAGATAGAGCATGAATTTAAGGCACAGGTTGGAGCCAGATAACCTAGGTTTGAATTTTGGCTCCACTACTTACTAGCAGTGTGACTGTGGGCAAGTAACTTAGTCTCTCTGTGCCTCAGTTTTCCTTATCTGTAAAATGTGCTTAATAATAGATCCTACCTTATACTGCTGTTAAGATGACATGTGAGGCATAGTAAGTGCTTAATAAATGTTAAAGCCCATCAAACACAGAGCCCACAGTCCAGATGGACACACTCAGTCCTGACCCTCAATTCCATGGGACTGAGGTCACCCAGGGACAAGGTGCATCTAATTCAAGATTTGTAAACCTGGCAGCAAATTAGAATTGCCTGGGAACACTTAAAAATATCTGGGATTGGCGGGGGCTGTCCAAGGCACGGGCCGGGGTGAGAACTCAGCTCAGAATCACAGAAAGTAAAGTTGGAGGAGTGGAGGAGTCCTAGTCTTGGAGCAAGGGTCACTTTCTAGCCATGAGAACTCAGACAAGGCCTGTCACCTTTTCACCTCGAGGAACCTGGTTGCCTCTTTTGGGCGGGGGCTCATTGGAGAATTTCAAGGATTACATGAAGGGATGTTTGTGAAAGAAAGGTCTCTGTATCCTGCCAAGCATCAAAAGGAAGAAGTTTGTGTGTTGACTCTAGTGTGTTACCATTTCACAGATGGGAAACATTAGATCCAGAGAGGTGCAGTGGCCTGTCCAGAATCACAAGTCTATGGCAGATTTAGGACTCAAAAACTCTGAGGAATGCTTGACACAAAACAAATCTCTCTGAGTTGGGGGAGACACAGAGCATGTTCCTGGGGCACCAGCCATTGAGCTGCAGTATGAGAGACCAAGTAAGATTTAAGAAATAACTTCTCAAGAGCAGTGCTGGGGAGGTCCTGCCTCAATCTGGGAGCCCAAGAGATGGCAGCTGTGCCAGGCCAGGGTTGGCTCTTGACTGCGGGGTCTGAGACGGCTTCCACTGAGGAACAAATAGCTCTGGTCAGTGGCCGTAACAGATGCCTCCTGGGTACCTATGTCCCAGCCTGGCAATGCAGAGTCCAGGACAGACCTGGTGACAGGTGTGCAGGATTAACTAAGACGTTTGTGAACGGGGCTCAGACTCACTCCTTTCAATAACCCTTATGTTGGTCACTTTCTTTACAGAGCAAGAAACTGAGGCCAAAAAAAGAAAGGGAGGCCCTTCTCTGGGCCATAACCTTTACACATCTCAGCTCATGTCATGTTTTTTACAGTGTTAATAAGTAGGACAAATTTCCCCTAGTTTGAAGATGCAGTCAAATACATTGACTTGGCCTGCATCACTTAGTGACAGAGATGGTCACCCCTCCCCAGGTCCCCAGATGTGACTCCCAGGAAAGACACAAGAAGGGGAACCCAGAGGACTAAGGTAGCCTCTTGGAGGAGGTGGGCCTCTGCCTGGGCCCTGAATGATAAGCAGGCTGACCAGATCTGGAGGGCATTGGGGGTGGGGTGGCATGGGTGAAGGCCTGGAGGTAAGAATGAGTCATTCACCCATGTGAGAAGAACCGGAAGTATAAATTTAAGGAATGGTGTGGAGAGGGTCAAAACTGGAAAAACAAGCCAGGGCTAAGTTATAGAGGGTCTGCCATGTCGGGTTGAAGGGTTTGGCTTTATTGTGCTGGTGGTAGGGAGTCACTGACGGTTTTCGAGCAGGGGAAGAAGCATGTCTAGAGCTGGGACTCAGAAAGAGAGGTGGAGAAATCCTGGCATGGAGGGCCTTCCCCTGGGCTGGTGGCACAGCTTGTGTGCCAGGTGCCTGGACTCTGTCCAGGACTGGGCTTAGTGATTCGACATTGAGGAAATCACTCCCCAAGGAGAAAGGACTCAGATGAATCAGCCCATTGAGGAGAGGAGGCTGAGAGGCTGGGGGCTCACTGAGTCACCCTCCAAAGGGGGAAAGGAGAGCTGCAGGGAGAGGGGCCTGCAGTGCAGTGGGAAGGATTCAGGTCAGACCCCAGCAAGGGCGGTCAGGACTCTGGCTGCCTTCCAGCGTTGATTCTTCTGGCAGTCTTGTGAAAGAGATGGGAAAACTGAGGCCCAGAAACCGTGGAGGGGACCTGACCAAGGCCATACAGCAAGTCGTTGGCAAAGGCCATGCTCACCCTCTAGTCCAGACACGTCCCACCGCTGCTGCCCATCTCCTGCCAAACGGAGGCTAGGAACCGGCAGGGTCCAGGCAGGGAACTGACCCAGGTGACCCCTCCCTACTCACCGCCCGCCCCGCCCCGCCCCGCCAGGCAGACGGCAAATAAGGCCGGGATGCGCCGCCGCAGTGGGACAGCAGGGGGCGCAGGAGCGTCACGGCTGCCGTAGACGCTTGAGCGCAGAGGACGCTCTGCGGGGAACTGCGCTTCGGGCGCGGGGGTCCTACCGCGGAACTATGTATGGACTGTGTGGCCCTGGGGCCTGCATCCTCTCCGGCTTCCGAGGATGCCAGCGCAGACCTGCCTGCCCAGTGCTGGGTTCCCAGTGTTCCTATCCCCCACTCAGAAGGGGTGCGCCTGTCCGTGTGTGCGCACGTGTCTCCTTCACAGATTTGCTACTGCTGCTGGGGCCTGTCAGTCTCGGAGCGACCTCTAAAATTCTCCCTGATTTCCCCCTTTTTTCCTGGAAAAGGACCAAGCCCAGGGCTCCTTGTATTGTGTCAGCACCCCCTTTCCCCCATTCTACCCCCGCACCCCCCATTCACTGCGCTGGTTTCGGCCTTGGGTTTCTGACTTGGCTCCAGGACTTTCTAAGTGGTGGGGGAAGAGGATATGATCGGCTAGGAGAGGGGCTCTGAGTTGGCGACCCCTGCAAGGTAGAGAAAGGAAGGGTAAAGGGGCAAGAGAAGGGAGCGAAGGCTGGGAGCCGGCTACCTGGCGGGGATCCTAATAGCGGACGAGCCAGGAGACTTGAGAGCAGAGATGGAAAGGAGGTGAGAGCTGGTAGGGGGTCGGGTGGGGGTCCGAAGATCCGATCTGCTGAGAGGTGCTGTCCAGGGTTGCGCGGAAGTGGGCGGGGCTAGGGCGGTCGAGGGGCGGAGAGTGGGCGGTCCAAGGCGGGGCCGAGGCGGACAGTCGCGCGGACCCCGCGAAGCTGTCGCGGACGCGCTGACCGAGCGCAGCGTCCGGGCTGGCAGGCGGGCGGGCGGGCGGGCGGCTGCGAGTATGGTCCTGGTGTTGCACCACATTCTCATCGCTGTTGTCCAATTCCTCAGGCGGGGCCAGCAGGTCTTCCTCAAGCCGGACGAGCCGCCGCCGCCATGCGCCGACAGCCTGCAGGTAGGGGGGCTCCCGGTGCTGGGCACGAGGAGAAGCGGGTGTCTAGCAGAGCTGGGCCGGGTCCTCCGCAGAGCGTGCAGTCGCGGGCTCCATGGTCCACCCTGCCCCTGGGACCCCTCCCCTAGTTCTGAATCCCACTCCCAATGCCTACTGCAGCCCATCCCTGGAGCCCGTGAAGCACACGCTCACGGTCCAAACCTCACCCTAGACTCTGACCCCTTTCTGACCCTGGACTCCACCCCAAGCACTGAACTCTCAATTCACAATGGGACCCCAGTCCACACCAAGAGCTCTCTTCAAGTCTGGAACCCCCGGCCTCCCAGATTAGGGAGGGCCCCTGCCCAAACCTCTGAATTGCCACTATATATATATATAATCAGACTCCAGGCACATCTAGAATACACCTGAGCCCCCAACTCTCAGCCAGGACCCCATCTCAGAGCTGGGCTTTATCCCCAAGACCCTAAACCTCTACTCCGCAGCCTCATTTGTGCCCCCACCCAGATTCCCACTCAAACATCTGGACTGGCCTTCAGTCCTCACCTGGGACCCGACCCCAGCGTCCAAACGCTTTCTCTCTCTGCAGGATCACCCTCCTACCCTCCCTGCTTTCCCTCCCTTCTTCCCGTATAGAAGGTCCCCTAGTTTTTTCCAGCTCATCTCACCCTCTCCTCTTGTTTCTCTCTGGGTGTGCTGGTCCCACTTTATTCTCTGGCTTCTCCTCTGGCTTCTCCGAGTCTTGCTGGGTGTCCTCTCTCTCTGCTTTTGTGTTTCTCTCTTGTTTGGTCCCTTTTGCCCATGTGCCCAACTCTCTTGGTCTGTCCATCACCCCCCCACCACCACCACAGTTTCTCTAGGTTTCTATCTTTGTTCTAGCGTCTCTCCCTGTGGTCATCCCTTCTCCTTACACCTGCCTCTGATTTGGGGTGAGGAGGGGACAGGCTCAGAGTGCCAGTGTCCCTAGGACCTGCACCCCTCCCGTGTGGTCAGGCGTGGCACGGTGTGGGCACTGGTGGAAGGGACTAAACATGGAATGCGCAGCCCGCGGGTGGTGCTCAGGGATCTAAGGTGGGTGGGGGTGATGCAGTGGGGGCACTGGGGTTCCTAACTTTAAACCCTCTCAGCCCTGCTGTCCTGGTCTTGACTCGGGGCAGTTGGGGGTGTGGGTTGGGGGAGTGGAGGAGCAGAGTGCACCGTCAGTCGCCTGTGGTGAGAGGTGTCCAGGACTGGGTGAGTCTGGAGTATGTGTTTGTGTTGCACAAGCTGGGTTGCATGTGTTGGGTATGGCTTGTGTGTGATCATGTGTGTTGTGTCATGTAGAATTGTGTGTCATTGTGAGTGGGATTACTTGGGGGGATTCTCAGAGGCTTATGGTGAGTATGAGGATTGTGAGTGTGTGGCACTGCGTGCTGTGTGTGGCGAGGGAGGCTGTGTTGTGTGTAGTGCCAGCTGTATATGTGGCTGTTGTGTGTGTAGGGAACTTCTGTGTATGTGATTGTGTCATCGTGGGGTGGAGTTATTGTGGGGGCAGCTTGCAGAGGGGAGTGCTTGTGTGGTTTTGTATGTTAGTTGTTGTGTGTAGCCACGAATAGCCACTGTAGGGACCTGAAGAAAGGTTTCATTTGGTGTCTTGGCAGAGGGGCGTTGGGGTGGGGGGAACTGTGTGTGCCTGAGTGTGTTTGCAGCCTAGGTGATGGCTTAGAGTCACTGGGCTTGCTTGGAAAGTAGATCAGGACCTGTGTGTTGGTGTTTAAGGGTCATGTGTCTGTGTGGGGGCTGTTTGAACAACTCTGGGTGGGAAAGAGTGCAGCAGCCAGGGCCAAGGGGTCCAAGGCAAGGAGTGGTTGTGTGTGTGTGTGTGTGTGTGTGTGTGTGTGTGTGCCCGTGTGCGCATGGGAGGGAAGCAGTGGGCAAACGGGATTGTCTATGCTGAGGGGTTGTGTGCACAAATGTGTGTCGCGTTAGGCGTGCACATTATCTATGCAGGGTGTGTCTCTATGTCTGGGTGGTGTGTGTGTTGAATGTAATTGGATGTGTGTATCTGTGCTTGGGGAGGTGAGTCTGGGGTGTGTGAAGTGTGTGATGGAAGGTTGAGTGTGAGTGTGATGTGAAGTGTGGGTGTGTGAGCTGTGTGGCTTTTTGGTGTGATGTGTGGATTATGTGATCTTTTCTCCTTGTGAGCTGTTTATGTGTGTGGTGAGGAGTGTGTGCGGGGCTTCCAGGAAGATAAGGGTTGTGTGTGTGTGGGGGGGGGGGGGGTATTGAGGGCTGTGGAATTTGCTGCGGGGGGTAAGGGAGTGTGTGCATAAGGTGTGTGGGGTGAGGTATGAGGTATGTAATGTTTCGGGTGTGTGACATCCACCAGGTGTCCCATAAATGTTTGTAGAGTGACGTGTGTGTGTGTAGGGAGGGCTTGGCTGCCATCCTGTCCTCACTTCCCTCCCGATTAGGTCCCCAGAGATGCCCAGTGACGTTCTCAAATGGCTCCCCCAGCCTAGGCTGTGTCTACCCTTTGCCCTTCATCCCCCTTGCTTTGACCAAGGCCTTTGTCTTGGGTTTCCGGCTGAACAGGCCCTGGACAAGCAGGCGTTGGGCGATGTCGCAGTCCGGGAACCTTTGTTCTTTTCCTCTTAGCCTGTCTCATGTTTTGGGCCGGGATTTGGAAGGGGGTGGAGAGAGGATGCACGTGTCGCAGGGTCACTGTGTTTACTGCCACGTCATAGTGCTCTACAAAGAGGAGGTGTCTGGGCACAGGCAGTGAGGCCTGGGTGGTACCCCCAGTGGCACTTCCTTGGTGCAAGAGCACCTTGGGCCAGACTTGGTGTTGGGTGAGGTTGTAGGCCCCTGGGTGGCCACATAACCTCTGGGGTGCTGAATAGTGAAGTACCCCCTTCTGCATGCTGGCCTGTCTTCTTCCCTTCTCTGTGTGGCCCCCAGGGAGAGTTCCCAGGCTGGGAGACAACCAGGAAGACCTCAGTCTATTTCCACTTTTGTTGACTTCACATCTGCTGGGGGAATAGTCCCTGTTCTCACAGAGAGCCTTATCTGAGAAGGAGAGCGTGATCACTCCTTTGGGGACCCTAGTCTGATGGGAGAGATCCAGTCAATAGGAGAATCCAGGTCATACCCTCCAGAGAAAGGAATGAGGAAACCTTAGTAGACAGTCTGCCAACAGGTATTGGAGAGCGTGAAAAACGAGGACTCCTTACAGTTGGAAAGTACAGAGACTATCAGTGTGAGTCAGGGGAAGGGGCCGGGGGGCCCTTCAGAAGTTTCTCTGAAGTGAGTGGGCTTGAGCTGGGCCTTGAAGCGGGTGTTCGGTGAACAGAAATGTGGCCTGGGGCTGAGGAAGATTCTGACCCAGCCGGAAACAGGGATATTGAATGCAGCTGATCCTTTCCAAGCAATACTGTCGCTTTGGATGGCCCTCCCTGGGCCTCCAGCCTCTTGAGCCTTCACACCCAGTCTCGTTGCCCATCCCATTGTCTTTGGCCACAATCCTCCTCATCGTCATCATTATCTTTTTTTTTAAACTTTTAAAATTTATTTTAAGTGTATTTTTCCAGAACAAGTCAAGTATTGTTTCAAGCTAGTTGTGGAGGGCGCAGCTCACAGTGGCCCATGCGGGGATCGAACCGGCCGGCAGCCTTGGTGTTAAGAGCACCACGTTCTAACCAACTAAGCTAACAGGCCGCCCCCATCCTCATCATCTTTTAGGCAGCTCTTTCCAAATTCAAAGCTCCTTAAACAAATGTGTCATTTAACAGATTAGCTCATTCATTTGTCTAAAAGCATTTATCAAGTACCTGTTATGTACCAGTCAGGCACAATTGTAAGTGCTAGGGTCAGAACAGTGACAAAACCAGCCTCCTGGGGCTCCTCCTCCTGTGTCTGAGAAACCCCGTCTTCCTGGCTCAGCCACACTGTCAGCCCCCAGGCCCTGGGCAGACGGCTCTCCCTTCTGTGTTTCCCAGCCTGACGTGCACTTGGTTCTACAAGGCTTCTCTTAAGACACTGGATGGCGTCTGCCCATCCCAGGTGTCCTAAGCTGGACTTGCCATCGTCCAGATGTTCATATCAATCATCAGATGTTTGTAACCCCCTGTAGGGTTGGCAGCCCAATTGCCATCTAAGGAAACTGAGGCCCAGACTAGGGTGGGGGTCTTTAGACAGCCTCCTCTTTTTAGACACTCCTTTTACCAGCCTTACCAGAGACCAGGAGAGGTCAGGTGACGTGTCCAAGTTTCACAGCAAAGTGGCAGGGCTGGTCTCAGAATACAGCACGCTTGGCCACCAGGCTGGGCTCTGGCCCCAGCACCATGCTGCTCCCTGGCTGGCCTCCGTGCTGCCTGTGGCGGGTAAATGATTATTAATGACCCCTCTGGCTAGGAGACAGGAAACGTTTCCCAGCCACAGCTGGGGACCTGCTCCCTGCCAGCCCCCGCCATCCATAGCCGCCCTGGCCATGGTGTCGGCTTGATGTTATATTTCCATTTGGCCGTGGCCTTCTTTGCGCCTCCTGCTGTCCACTTTCCCCCTCCCTTTTCTCTCCGGGGTGAAGGACAAGAAGGGACAGAGCTTTCTCTTCCACGTCTCTGTCTCTCTCCATTTTCTCCATCATGATTCATCTCTACCTTCTTCCCTGCCCCAAACCAGCCAGAAGTACTCTCTCTTCAGGAAGCCTCTTTGAAGGCACTGCCAACCCCTCCAGTGGCCCTATTCTGGGCCCTGGCCATTGCGGACTCTGGTACCTTTCTGATCATTTGCTTTGATGCCCCTAAGTCTGGGCTGGAGACTTCCTGTGGCCTATCCTCTGTCGCTGTCTTAGGACTGACACATGAAGGATCCTCCTAGATACTTCCTCCAGAAAGCCCCCAGCCCAGCCCAGGGATTCTCACTTCCTCTGAGCACCCCAGCCCTACCTGTGTGCTGCCAAGCCTTCACAAGTGGACGTTAAGTGAGAATCTACTATGTGTCTAACAGAGAGGGAAAGTAGAGATGAGCATGACGTGTGCCTTAAAGTTCTGCCACACATGACCCCAAGTCCGAGTGACAATGTGTATGCCCCAGGGCGGGTAGAGAGACCGAGGTACCAGGACTGACGACGGGCAGGGAGTGGGGGATGGGAGGGGGCACAGACAAAGATTGATGCTAGTAGATTGTGTGGTGAGGGCCATGCTGGAAAAAAACTCGGGAACCAGGGTGGGACAGAGCTGAGACCCCTAATTCAGCCCAGAGTGGGAGGGAGGGGCAAGTTGGGGAGCTTCCAGGAGGAAACATATCTAAACTGAGAACGAAGGGATGAGCCAGGAGAAGGTTCTGGGCTGAGAGAAGGAGAGAAATGGTGCATGTGAAGGCTGGCTGGTGACAGACAGAGGGAGGAAAGTGTGGTTCTGCATGCAGTTCCCTTGGAGCTGGGTCCTGGACTGTCAGGGTGGCTGAGTCGGTGGGATTGGGGGGGAGTGTAGGGGTGAAGCATCAAGACACGAGGCTGGTGAGGCTGGCAGGGGCCAAATTGTGCAAGACTTATAAGCCGTGTCAAGGAATTGGGACTTTTTCCTGAGGGAACTAGGCCCTGGGCAAAGTGTTGAAAGCAGGGCTGGGACGGCTCAGACCTGTGTGTTAGGGAGCCCACTGGGCCCAGGGGTAGAGAGCACATAGGAGGGGGCAGGGGGGAGGCTGGGCTGCCTGTGTGGAGACTGGTGCAGTGTGGTCCAGACCAGGAGGGATGAGGCTGTCAGGGAAGTGTCAAGGATGGAGGGGAAGGGACAGAGGGGTGAGGGGTAGAGGAGGGAGCTGGTCACCTGTAGAGGTGAAGGGAGAGAGAGAACGCCGCCCCAGTGTCAGAGAGGGCACGAGAGGGAAGACAGGGTTTGAGGGCAGATGCCTGGACCTGTGTCAGGGCCCACTAAAGACCAGCTGGTCTCAAGGAAGGCCTCTTAGGTCAGGAGCTTTAAGGCTAAATGGAGACCAGGAGACCTGGCCCAGGCTCGGCGCTGCTGCGTCATCCTCTGTAGCACGCAGACTTGGATCTGCCCTGGGAAGAATGTTCAGAATTCGAAAATTAAAACAATCTGTGAAATGTAATATTTAATAAAATTCAAATCCAAAACTGTATGAATGCATTCCAAAACTAGTTAAAATGTAAATTTATGAAAATGCTAAACATACGTGATGGTTCTAAGATCACTTGTAAGCCTCCACCACTTCCCTCCACTTTGGATCCAGCCCTAGAAGCTGCTGCCTCTGAGGCTGGACCCCAGGGGCTCCAGGACCTTTGGTCTTATGTTCAGGGCACTTCCTATGGGGAGCCTGTCCCCTGGCTGATGGCTTCAGGTGGCAGGTATTTTACTTTTTCTGTCCCCCATCCTGAGGCAGTTAGTCCCTCGAGCTCCTCCCATCTATGGTTGCCATTAGTTGGGGGGCCTCAGTACAGAGGTAGGGGAGAGGGAACGGTGAGGAAGTTGCAGGAGCTGAGGGTAACTTTCAGGCAAGTTGCACAGTTTCCAGAACACCAGAATGTTAAGGTCCCATCTTGCAATCTTGGGGCTGGGCCCTGCTTAGCTCTCACTCTCGCGATCTTGCATAGGCCATTTTCTGGGCTGCATCTTCTCACCTGTAACAGGAGGAAGTTGGGGTCACTATCTCCAGGGGACTGTATGAGCTCTAAGGACAGGTGACTGAGAATCCGGCATTGTCAGTGTATGGGGTTCTAGCCGTCCTCAGCTCTCAGCTTCCAGCCAGGGCTGTGTGGTGGTGTGGTGGTGTGATTCTGACATTCTGTGACTTTAAGATGCTGAGGCACCAGGAGCCAAAGATGCAGACATTCTGTGAATCCAGGATTCTAGGATTTGATGATTTGATGATTCAATGATTCTAAATGGGGCTGCTGGGAAGAGCTGCAACCACCTGCCTTGTTAACATTGATGTTCAGTTATTAAAACAGAAAAAGAAGCAATGGAGACAGATAGCTTGGGGTAGTGGGAGGCCCCCACCCCCAGTGAGGGACAGAAGGAGGGGCCGGGCTGGCATTAGGGGTGATGGAGACCCTCTCAACCTGGCTCCCCCGAGCTTTGTCTCCTGCCACAACAGAGTTGGTGTGTATGTATTTGTGAGACCTGCTACTCCGTAAGCTTGCAGGGTAAGGGGTCATTTCCTTCATTCCTCTATCTCCATTGCTCAACCATTTCAGAATTATGGCAGAAAGAAGAGTGCCCTTGCCTCCCAGCCCCTAAAGTCTCTGGGCAGAAATGTCGACAGTGGAGGAAGGAGAGGCCTGCTCATCCCCGCCCCCTCCCAGGCAGCCCCAGCCTGAGGGGGAAAACAGGACATGAACACTTCCTGGACACAGACATGGAAACGTACAAACCCCTGCCTGTGAGGGCCCCAAGTCCAAGGGCCTCTGACTAGGGCAGAGGCCAGGGCGGCCAGAAAGGTAGTGTGGGCATTGGCTGGTGACCCATCAGCACCCCTTGAGTGCAGGCCGAGGAGGGAGGACCCTGCTCGTGCCCTGGGGACGGCTGTGAGAAAGGCTTAAGGAAATGGGTCCCAGGCCAGGATGCCTGGAGAGCGGATGACCGGTAGGCACTCCCCGGTGGCATGCGCCCACAGCCCAGCCTGGCACAAAGCCAGCCCATCTGTCCAGTGGCTTGCTGCCTCTTAAATTGTGCCTCAGCACCCACGCCAGGGTTGGGGAAGGAACATCCAGGCAGGAGAGAAGGATCTCAGCCCTCTGGAGAGCCTGTCCTGGCTGGGTCCCTCAGAAGCCCGGTACCACTGCAGGAGTCCCAGCCTGGAGGGTTCACAGATCAGGTGACAGAGGCTCGGAGTGGGCGCAGGTCACACAGAACGGCAGGACCTGAAACCTGCCTTCCTGATTCCTGGTCCTGGGTGCTCCCCATTGCCTGCAGTTCTCCTCTTTCCCCTGGAACACCTTGGGAGCAGGAGTGGAGGAAAGGAGAGGAAGGTTAGGGGGTGGCAGAGTCCTTGTCCATCACTCCTCCATCTTTCTCCTCCCACAGGCCAGAAGGCAGATGGGGTGGCAACAGCTGCTCCCTGTCATCCACAAGGCTCCATTGTCTACCACCTTCTGTCTTGGCCCTGAGGGTAGGGCCCCCAGCAGGGAGCCCCGCCCCAGCTGCCCAACCCACAGTGGGCCTCCTCTCTTTTCCCTGCATCACTCTCTTCCTGCTGCCCCATCCTTTACTCTCATCGCTGCTTCCCTTGGACTCTCGCCCTACCCTTGTAAAGCCTCTGTCTCTGTCTTTTTGTGTTAGTCTCTCTCAAAAGATTGTTAGACTTGGAAGGGCCCTAGATCATCAAGTCCAACCCTTTCATTCTTCCGGTGAGGAAGGTAGCTCAGCAAGGGGAAGGTCTCCAGAGGGGAAGTTGCACAGTAGGTTGTGGCAGGGCCCAGGTCACGGAAGCACACTGCCCTTGGTGGCCTGAGTCTTGGGTTTGAGGATAGACCAATGCGACAGGCTTCTCTCCTCAGCCCTGAGCTGTTCTCTCTGCCTCTTCTTTGCCCAGACTACTGTCTTCTCTGTCACTGTGCCTGCTGCCTAGCTGACCCCCACCTTGGGCATATCCTGCCCCGGGGACTCCATGACTGGAATGTGTACCCATGCACACGTGGACACATGCAAGTACATACATGAGTACATACAAGTCCCAGGTGAAAACTGATATCTCATAGTTAGGAGGCTGTCCTGGAACCTGTGTTCTTTTCCTTTAAGGTACCACACACCTTTTCCAGGAAGTCCCCCAGAATCTCCCTGTAGACTGTCTCCATCCCACTAGCCCCTTTGTCACAACTGAGTTTTATGAGTTTTATGAGTTCCCTCTTTGTGACTTCAAGGGCCTGGCTGAGTCTCCCCTGAGTCCCGGAGCACCTCCTTCAGTGTTCCCTCCTTCTGTCTCCAGGAGGGGCTCAGTTTCCTGTGGCTGGGTGGGGAGGGCCCTGAGGTCCCCAGAGGACAGTGGGACAATGGGGAGGCGGTGACAGATGAGACATTGCGTCTTCCCCAAAGCAGGCTCCACCCTACCTGACCTTCTGGCTGGTGCCTGGGACACAGTCCTGGCCTGTGGGCCCTTTGGGATCCTGGTCTGCCCCACACCTTGGACCTCTCAGCACCGAGGGCAGGGAATCAGAACTCCTGATCTCACAACAGCAGGTCTCTCACTGGAGGCTGTGGAGCCAGGTCCCCAGGGCGCCAGCAGCATATTACCGGGGTGGTGTAGGTACCCCGGGCTCTGGGAGGGGTGAGCTGGCCAGCTCTGACAGGGGGTAGGCAGGAGGATGGGCTTATGGAGGAGCTGTGAATGCCTAGCTGAGGTGCCCCTCCACCTGTCCACCTTTCCCCATGTTTAAAGTCGGACACACAGAACCACAGGGCACGAGGCAGTTGGGGAATCAAGTGAAAGTAGCTGCCCGTCTTAGGGAAGGGGCGGGGCTGTCCTGGGAAGCACAGTGGGTGGGTCATCAGAGGCCAGTGTGGAAAAGGAGTCTCAGGCTTGTGGACAAAAGGGATGGGCTCTGGGGTCAGGCACTTATCTGGGCCCTCGTCATTTCCTCTGCCGGACTCGGCTAGGCTAGCAGGGTCATTGCACAGAGGGAAGGAACGGGTCAGAGCCAAGGCACACCAGCCCTACAGTGGATTCAGGCACATGGATGAACTTGTCGTGCCCTGGGCTGCAGTTAGTCTCCCATGGAAGCTCAGCCATGTGGCTACCGTCACCCTGGGAGACGGTCACATATAGACCATTGTCCTGCATACAGACCCAGTCATCCTGGGCGACGCTCGGGTCCAGCTGCAAGCATGGCTGAGCAGGAAGACCCACAGGACACAGGCATTTGGGACAACCAGACACCCTGCACAGCCACACCACAAGCATCCACACACCAGGTGCAGCTGCTGTCACCCCTGTGGTGACCCAAGGAGAGCCATAGATTGCAGCAGTCGTGGGCAGGCAGCCAGGGCCTGGGTAAGAAGAGGGGACACCAGGCAGGGAACCCAGAACCCCCCCCCCCCCGTACTGACTGTGCCTTCCCCCACGCTCTCTGACTACCTGAGGCTGTTTATTTCCTAGCAAGGATGGGTGTCTCATCCCCCTCCCCTTCCCCGTCCCCACCACATGCTTTCAAAGCTGCCAAATCAAATCAGCCCCTGCACTCGCGCCAGGCTGGCATGGCGGCCAGCAGCTGACGGGAATGAAGCCAGGCTCAGAATATCCCGCCGCCTGTGCCTGTGCCATGCCTGGGTGCACTTATCGGGTGGGGGTGGGGGGGCGCAGCCAGCCCTTGGGCAGTTCTTGGGGGAGGCTGGGGTTTCTGGACACCACCTGGGTGGTGAGGTCCCAGAGATCGAGTGAGCAGGTCCCTGGTATATCCACTAGTGTTCGAGGAGCTATGGAAATGTTGCTGATGAGGCGCAGGTTGGGAGCGTCTAATCGGAGCCCAGACAACTGGGCACCAGGCTGGGGTTGGGGGCTTATACACGTGATCACATTCATTTAGGATTCATAGCAACCCCAGCTGAGAGTCTACCCCCCGACTATGTGAGCTTGATACTACAAATCCCATTTTATAGATGGGGAAACTGAGGCTTAGAGAGGGGCAGTGAAGTTCCCTGGAGAGAAGCAGAAGCTCCTTGAGAAAGGGTAAAAATATGGTCGATTCTACTTCTGAGGAGCCCCAGGCTGAAAGGAACAGCTTGGCTCTGTTCTCAGAGTTGAGGGGCAGAGAAAATGCCATAGCTAGAGGTGCCCAAGGAAGCTGGAAACAAGAAGGGAGTGTGGGGAAAGAGCAAGGTACAGTCAGGCAAGACTCCATGGCCCAGGCCTCCTGTGGAGCACTAGGGCTGGGAGTGGGGGCAGGCTGGGGAGAAGGGGAGAAGGACGGGTAGGCCTGAGCCCCTGGACTTCTTGTCTCTGCAGCCAGCCAGGACCTCCTTGCACAGGAGCCAGTGCCCCCAAGAAGTAGAGACGTCCGACTGGAGGTGAGAGCTCAGCAGACGGAGGAGTGGGTGGGCTTGGGGTATGGGGGCACAGGCTGGGGGTCAGTCTGAGCATTGCCTCCGACCCTGGGAGGACCGGGAGGCTGGAGCCGAATCCCAGCTCTACCCACTCCAGCCTAGGGTCACCCCCTACCACGACTACCTCCCCCACCCTGCTCTTGCGGGGTGGGGGGTTCCTTCCCACAGAGGACTGGCCTCCTTCCGTGTCATCCGGGAGTCATTTCAGACTCCTTCCTCATCCTCCCCACCCTCATCCAACAAGTCTCCAGTGATTCTCTACCCAAAGTATTTCTTGAATTCCTCTCCTCCTGTTCATCGTCGCTGCCTGCCCTCGTCTGGGACTTGTCATCCTACTCCTGGACGGCTCACTGCTGTCTGCTTTTAGTTGCCCCCACCTTCTATGTGGCTGCCAGAAGGCTCTTTCTAACATACAAACCTGAGCTTGTCACTGTTCTGCTAAAAACTTCTCCATGTTACCCAACCCCCTGCTCCCTCTGCAGCCCCAGTCGGGCCGCAGCCTCCCTTCATCCATTCTTGCCTCCCCAGAACCACTCCTGCTGGCCTCTTCCTGCCTCAGCTTCCCAAATCCTTCTGGGCTCAGCTCTAGCCTCCCCTCCTCCAGGAAGCCTTCCGTGCCCCTCGCACTCCCTCCTCTGAGCTCTCCTGCCCTGGCTGTCAGACACTGGGGGGGCATTCTGCTGTCTGTGCCATTGGCGCCCTGTTTGCTCTGTTATGTGACTCTGTATGTCTTTCCCTCTGAATTGTGAGCAACTTGAGCCCAGGGACTGTGATGGTTTTCATTTCTGTGTCTCAGCACGTCATTTCCTTTGAGATGAGGGGTGCTATCCCTAGCCCCTGCCAGGGCCTTTGGGTGCCTTGTAGGAATCTACAGTGTTCAGAGGGGACTCGAAATGGGGGGGGGGTTGGCACAGAAGAGGGGTGTGTGTGAAATGGACCAAGCAGCAAGACCGACATGAGCCCGCTCTTGTGCCCACGCCTGGTTGAGAGGAAGGGGAAGGCTGCTGCTGCTGTATGAGCTGCTCCTCTGTGCCAGGAGCTTTAACACACTTCCCTGTGTAATCCTCACAGACGCCCTATGAGGCAGACGCTGTTCTTCTCCTTTCACATTTGGGGCAGCTGAGGCCTAGTGGGGTCACACAGTGAGTGAGTCAGGGGCAGGGCTGAGAGTGGAGACCAGATGTGGCTCGTGCCCAACCCTCGCTCTCTCCCTGGCCTCCTGTAAGATGGGAAAGATGCCCACACAGGGCCTGGGGCACGGGGCCGGGGGTAGGGGGGCAGCATGGGCTCACAGCTGGGACGTGGGGCCAAGCCTGAAAATGTCCCTACAGATGGGAGCTGGGGAAGGGACTGAGGAGGGGGTCCTGGAAAGTCATTATTAATTTATTTAGAGCCATGGCATTTCAAGGGCGGGGGAAGCTCCCCCAGAGCTAGGACAGATGGCGTTCCTGGGAGCCAGCAGTGTGTCAGCAGCCACTGCCACCTGCCAGGAAAGACTGTATTTGTCATCCTCCCAGGAAGCCGTGAGGGGAGAAGGCTTTGGAGAAGCTGAGACCCTCCTGGGCGACGGGAGCTGGGCCTCGAGGAAAGGAGCCGGGCTCAGGCTCCTTGTTTGTGCCTCTGTGCACGGGCCCTTTGCTGAGGCCCTTGGCCCTGCTCTCTGCACGGTCAGGCTCGGCCCCTCCTGCCCAGCTCCGCAAGCTCATCCTCACCGCGGTGCATTCCTGTATCATCCCCGTTTGCTCCCTTTGCCTTCGTTCTCTTTCCACTTTTCCTTTGTTGGGTCCTGCTGCCCCCTCCCTTGGACTGAGGATCTTAGGCTATGAACCCCTCCGCCCTGCCCCCCACATACACCCACCCAGAAGATGGCATGTGTCTGCCTGGCCCCTTGGCAGAGCCAGTTCTATTTGTGGGTCTAGTTAGCACCCTATGCTGAGGGCCCAGGCCCACGTTCGGTCCTGCTGGGAGAGATGGGTTGCCACCCTCGGGGATTCCCCAACATAGGAAAGACAGCACTGGAGAGAGAAGGGACCCTGGGGTGTTGCTCCGACTATAGGCACAGCTGGAAGGAAAGAGAGACGAGGGATGGGGGGGATGATGGGGAGCCCTCCTGTCAGGGTGGAGGCTGGGGGGACAAGATGGCCTCATCTAATGGACAGACCATGGAGTCGGATGGGCCTGAGTTCAAGTCCCAGCTTCACTAATTCCTAGGTGTGTGATCTTGGGCCAGTTCCTTAACTGGCCTGAGCGTCAATTGCCTCACCTGTCAAGGGGATAAGAAGCTCCATCATTATTAGGCATAATCACACTTACTGGACGTAATCACAGCAGAGCTGCTGGAAGACGTCACAAAGACAGTATGTGTGAGGTGCCTGGCTGAGGCCTGGCGCGCAGCAGGTCCTTGGAGGGAGTTGGCACCCTCCCTGCTTCCCTCAAGGGTGAGCTCCTTGGAGCCAGGACTAGGCTATGTGCCCTGTGAGACAGGGTGTACCACAGGGCTGGGCTGCGTTCATGGAACGTCTGTGAGCACGGCACGTTTTCCTAGCACTGGCAGCACGACAGCCAGGGGAGCAGGGCTGCCAGCACCTACCGCACCTAGCGGTGGTCTGTTTAGCACACCCTCAGGGATGTGCCTGGCCCCTGTGCCAGCCAGCCAACCTGGGGGAGGAGCTCTTTGGGGTCAGTCTGGAATCCGCGTTAGGGGCCAGGGCCATCACTCCCTCTGGATGTCAAGGCCGAAGCAGTTCACTCAGTGAGCTGAGCACACTGGGTCCATGCCCCTCTGTGCTGGCTCTCAGGGCCCAGACGGGGACTTAGGAGCCCTGGCTGGGTTGCGGGCTAGGAGAGAGGCAGACGTAAACAAGGGCACAGGTATCCACAGTGAGCACCCAAATGCACAGCCTAGCAGCACTGGCTCCTCTGTTGCTGTGCATGGAACAAGTAAAGACCACACCCGTTGGCATGCCATTGCCGGCTGGCTGCGCCCCTTCATGTCCACCCTTTGCCCCCAGACATGGCAGTGCTCACTCCCCAGGACACCAGCTCTTCCAGGCTTCCCTGCCTTTGCTCACACTGAGCACTCTCTCTGGAGTGCCTTTCCCTTTTTTCTCCACCGACTCCCTTTTCAAGCCCCAGATTAGTTGTCACCTCCTCTGTGAAGTCCTCTCAGGTTGCTCCCTCTACCTCAGGTCAAATCAGTCTCCCCTCTTTCCTGGGTACTCACAGCCCCCAAGCTTTTCTGAGCTTCCAGTCAGGTAATTTGTTACCCCATGTAGTTATATATCCTTTCCCATATTGTTGTAAACACTTGGGGCATAGGAACCAAGACTGTTTCCTTTGTCTCTCCTGGGCCCACATGGGGCCTGGCATAAGCCTGGTGTATAGTAGATGCTCAATAAATACTTCTTGATTGAATGAGAATCATTGTGAGGGGGTCGGAGCAGTTCCAAGGAGGGGGCAGTTGCTGTATTGGTGGCAATCTCAGAGACTTCCTGGAACTTTGGAGGATGGGGAGGGCCAAGGCCACCGACTGATGAGGCCAGAGATCAGCTGGATAGTCAGAGAAGCTTCTGATAGTCAGCTTCTGAGAGGACCACCTGAGGGCAATAAGGACCAGCACAGGACTGGGAACAGCAGCTAGGGGAGCCTGGAACAAGACTTGGCCCCAGAGGCGCTGCAGGAAGCTGTCTCCGTGTTGAGAACTGAGTTCCCAAAACCTCTCTGCCCGAGTCCTGAGCTGAGGAACGCTTGGTCTCAGAGGCTGGGGGGGAGGCTGAGGCCACCAATGGTGAGGTGGACCCTGCCTGCTGTGATAGTGATAGACAGTGCCAGGGGCCAGGGTGGGCATTTAAGGTAGGATTTCCATGGGGTTGAGAAAGGCTTTGCAAGTGAAAAGAGCTGCTTGTGCAAGGACATGCAGGGTACGTGCTGTGGGTCTCTCTGGGAGAAGGGCCAACGCGCCAATGGAGCTCAAGTACCTGCAGGAAGCATTGCGGTGAGGCTGGAAGGGTTGCTTGCTGCAGGCAGGACTTTTCTGGCCCGTAGTTAAAATTGAGTGCTCGTAACTGGCAGATGTGCCAGCCTCCTCCTGGATTCTACACATCAGAAGCGAGTGGCCTCGATGATGCCCTCATGGCCCCGAGGGAGCTGCTGCCAACAACTTGGCCATAGCATCTGGCATCCAGAAGGGCCCCGGGGCCATGCCATCTGTCTGTGCCCACCTGTTGGGCTGCACAGGCCTGGAGTGTGCAGGGACTTGGAGCCAGGGAGACGGTCTCAGCTGCCATCCCAGCCTGTCTCTCGGTCTCTCCGTCCGTCTGTCTGTCCACACCCCTGACTGACTGAGGACAAGGCGGAGATGGGCAGACGCAGGTCTCACCATCAGGGACTGAATGGGGAGGCATCCATACCAGGGACTCATACCCAGAGAAGATAGGCACGGAGCCTGCGTGAGGCGCGTGGGCAGGCCAAGGCTCAGCGAGGACCCGCCCCCTGAGGGCTCGTGGTGGCTCTGAGGAGCAAGGACTGGTTGGGCACACAGAAAGCAGGTCTGGGCTAGATGCCGTAGGCCAAGGACAAGATTCCTCCAGCGGGCCCCTCCCCCACCACCCTCCCTGGTCCTTGGCTGTAAACACAAAGAGAACAAGTTCCGTTTCCCGGGAAATATTTATCTCAGGCGGTGTGGGGAGCGTGTGCTGGCCTCTGCGTGTCCTTCCTGCGGGCTGGCCTGGGGCAGGAGGTGAGGGGGCTTGGCATCTGTTGGGGGCAATCTGTGGGCCCCCCCGAAGGCAGGGCAGGAAGGGTGTGCCCTGAGGCTCCTGCTTGGAGCCAGAATCTGAATGCTTGTTTGGGGGAGAGGAGGGAGCTGATAGGAGAGAAACTGGGTTTTCTCCAAATCCCACCACATAACCTCCTCCTCTTTCACGTTCCTCTCTTCATCCTTGTTGGCCCTCCTCTCCTGGCTTCCTGCATCCAAGCCTTGGCTCCTGTGTGGTGCCCTGACCTGTGATGCTTTTTCTTCCTCTTCCTCCTATTTCCTACTCTCAGCTGGCTTCTAACTCTCAAACCCCCTCACCCCGTCCTGCCATCCACGGTCTGTTCCCTTCCGCTGGCTCCCAGCAGCTTCAGACTGAGCCCTTGAACCGGCGTCTTGTCCCTGACTACAGGACAATGTCAGCTTCTTCCAGGCTACCCGAGGGTGTGCCATTGAGCACAGGCCTGGGCACCCTGGCAGGGGGGCAGGGCCCAGACGCCCTTTCAGTGGAGCCAGCACAAGCCCAGGGTGATTGAATGGGGGGAAATCCCACAGGTCCAGCCAGCATGAGTGGGGCCCAGGGGCCCAGGGTTCCTGCTGGCCGGCTCCCAGGCTTCGGGCTGTGTCTCCCAGGCAGGGCCAGGCCTGACGGGGACCCTGACAACAGGAAATCCTTGAAGGAACAAGCAGTGGCTGAGGACTTGGAGCACAACAACAGGAAACAACCTTGACATGGGGCAGCAGCTCTGGCGATTGTGCCCTGTGGGTGGGGGAGAGGGGAGCTTGTGGGCCCCAGGGTGATGCCGAGGTGCCACTGAGACACTGACTGTGGGGCAGGGGGTGTCCTGAGTGTGTGACATCGTGTGACATCAGGGATGTGACCTCAATCATGGGATACTGTGTGGAGAATGGCTGAGTCATTGAGTGCAACACTGGGTGTGACGGAGTGATACCAAGTGTGTGACACCACTTGTTGGAGACTGTGTGAGACAGTGGCTGTACCGCGGAGTATGTGACATTGTGATACTGGGTGATACTGATTGTGTGATGCTGGGTGATACCAAGTGTGTGACGCTGAGGGTGTGACACCATGAGGAGCAAATATGTAACTGGATAAATAACACTATGTAATAACACGTATGGTCTCAAGTTTGACTCAAGTGTTCGACACTGAATTGTGAAACCAAGTGTGTGTCCCAAGCATATGAGAGAATGAGGCGGGTGTGCCATTGAGTGACATCAAAAGTTCATGAAAACCAGTGTGTGATGCTGTGTGACCCTGCGCTTGACATTGAATGTGTGATGTTATGTGTAATGGTTGTGACAATGTGACATGTGAGCACATGACACTGCGTGTGATGCTGTCATGGGAAGACCCTGATGGTTCAGTCAGGGAAGGGACATGGTTCAATTTATGATTTTGAAAGATGGCTCTGGCTGCGGAGTGTTTGTGGGGAATGACTTGAAGGGGCGGAGAGGAGGCAGGCCGACACGTCGGCGGCTACGGCCGCTCAGGCAGGAGGGGGTGGTGCCTGGGCTGTGGTGGTGCCTGGCTGTGGTGGTGCCTGGGCTGTGGTGGTACCTGGGCTGTGGTGGTACCTGGGCTGAGGAGACAGCAGAAGAGTTGCAGGAACTCTTGGAGATATTTGGGAGGTAGAAATGATGGGATTTCTGATGAGTGAGAGGATGAGCGAGAGGGAAAACAAGGACGGTTCCCAGGTTTCTCATTTGAAGAACCAAGTGAGGGATGGTGATGTTACCGAGATGGGTGAAGACTGGGGGATGGGAGAGAGCAAGGAGGCAGAGGTGAAGAGACCTGGTTTGGACGTAAGTCAAACGTGCAGGTGAAGATGTCCAGTGGGCAGCAGAGGTCATGCTGGGGAGATATTTGGGAGTTGGTAGGCATGGCTGGTTTCTTAAACCGTGGACCTGGCTAAGATGACGTAGGGAGAGAGCACAGGGAAAGAAGAGGTGAGGACTGAGCCCCAGGCCCCGAGCCCTGTATACTCCATTATCTAGAGGCCGGGGAGGTGTGGAGGAGGAGCAAAAAGGCAGCCGAGAAGGTGGAGGAGACCAGGAGTGTGAAGCCTGAGTGGGAGGGGAGAGTTTAAGTGGGGGAGGGGTGTTGCTGCTGCACTGTGAGGCACGGCGGGGATGGGGAGATTTTGCTGGACTTGGCCACGTGCACAAGTCTGCCTGTCAACCATGTCAGTGACAGGGTGGAACCAGAAGCCAGATGGTCTGGGCAGGTGGTGAGAGGGAGGTGAAGACAAAGCACCGTCAGCCCTTTGGAGATGTTTGGCCATGAATGGATGAAGAAAAGGGGCATGGTCGCTGGAAAGAAGTGTGAGGTCAAGGGAGAGTAAAATTGTTTTTTATTATGGAATATTTTAAACACACACAATAGTAGAAAGCATAATACAATAAACTGGCCATATGCCCATCACCCAAATCTAACAGTTGTCAAGATTTGGGTACATTTAGTTCATCCATCACTCCTCCCCACCGCCTTTTTTTTTTTTTCCCTATAGTACTTTATTTAAAAATTTTTAATTGTGGGACAACCAGTTAGCTCAGTTGGTTAGAGCGCAGTGCTCTTAACAAGGTTGCCAGTTCGATCCCCACATGGGCCACTGTGAGCTGCGCCCTCCACAACTAGATTGAAACAACTACTTGACTTGTTGCTGATGGGTCCTGGAAAAACACACTTAAATAAATTTTTTTAAAAAGTTAAAAAAATTTTTTTTAATTCTGGTAAAGTATGCATAACATAAAATTTACCATCTGAACCATTTTTAAGTCAATAATTCAGTAGTGTTAAGTACGTCCACCTTGACGTGCAGTCAATCTCCAGAACTTTGTCATTTTGCAAAACAAGTTACGCCCATTAAATAACTTTCCCTCCCCCACCCCCTGGCAATCACCATTCTATTTCTGTCTTTACGAATGTGATTATTCTAGGTATCTCATGTAAGTGGAATCATACAGTATTGGTCCTTTCGTGACTGGCTTATTTCACTTAGCATGATGTCCTCCAGGTTCATCCCTGTTGTTGCCTGTGTCAGAATGTCCTTCCCTTTTGAGGCCAATCTTTATTGCGTATCTATATACACCACATTTTGTTTATCCATTCATCCACTGATGGACGCTTGGGTTGCTCCCACCTTTTGATTCTTGTTTATAATGCTGCTATGACTATTGACCATGCACAAATATCTCTTCAAGATTCTGTTTCAGTTCTTTTAAATATATACCCAGCAATGAAATTTCTGGGTCATATGGCAATTTATTTTTAATTTGTGAGAAACATCATGGTTTTCCACAGCAGCTGTACCGTTTTACATTTCCATCAATAGTGCACCAGAGTTCCAATGTGTCCACATCCTTGGCAGCACTGGCTCATTTCTATTTTTTTGTTTTTATAGTAGCCATACTAATGTCTGTGAAGTGGTAACTAATTGTGGTTTTGATTTGCATCTCCCTAATGACTAGTGCTGGTGAGCATCTTTTTCATGTGCCTGTTGGCCATGTGTGTATATTCTTTGTAGAAACGTCTATTCAAGTCCTTTGCCCATTTTTAAATCAGGCTGTTTGTTTTGTGCTTGAGTTGTAGGCTGTTTTTTCATATATTCTGGATATTAACCCCTTATCCCATATATGATTTGTAAATAGTTTCTCATATTCCATAGGTTGCTTTGCTGAAGTATTTTAAAATAAATTCTAGACATCATGTCATTTCACCAAAGGTGGATTTTATTAAGATCACAAGGTCCTGGACGAGGCTGAAATGCGACAGTGCAACACAGAGCCAGCTTGGGACTGTGCATGGTGCTGTGTGAGGCTGATTCAGTGGACATTGGGGACATGGTCTGCGACATGGAAAATGGGGCCCCCTGACCAGGGTGATAGTTTCACCGTGTGTCTCCCTGTGACACTAGTGATGTGTGACACTGTGGACACCATGAAATGACTATGTGTCACTGAGTATGTGGGACCTGCCATGGGAAGGCAACAGTGATTATGTCCCTGTGTGTCATCCTGGGGTGATGACTGTGCCACAGATTGGGACCCAGCGTGGGAGTGAGTGTGCTGTGGGTGAAGGGGTGTGTGGCCCATGGTGGCTCAGCCTCAGCCTCAGCTGCTGGCCGTCAGCGGGAGGACGGACGTCAGAGAGTGGAGGAGGACTGCCGGATGGGGACCAGAGTGGTGTCTGGGCCCCAGTGTGCGCTGGCATGAAGCCTCCTCCTTCCTCTGACCTCGCCAGGAAGGCTTCTGGAGGCGGGCTGGGGGCACCCCGGTGGGAGGCTGTGGGCCCTAGGTAAGAGCAAAGGCACTGGTGTCAGCCAGGCCTGTCTGGCTCTGCCATTTAGCAAATTGTTTTGTCTTTGAGCCTCAATTCCCTCAAGTAGAAAATGGGGCTGTTGGGAGGCTTACATGAAACAGTGCTTTTAAATGAACGAAGTACCTGGCACTAAGCAAATGCTCAGTGGTCTCTTGGGGAGCACCACTGCTCATATCCGTCTGCCCAGACACCTCGTTGAGGGGAGCACTAGTGAGTGTGCAGAGAGGGTGTACTGAATGCTGTCGTGCTCCCCTGTGCCCACAGCCCTCCTCTCTCCCCTGCTGTCTTCTGCTCAATGCTGTCAGTGCCTCACCCTCCAACTTGCCAAGCTCCTGCTGTCCTCACCCACTGTCAGCCCCCCGCCCAGGCTCCTGCAGCCTCATTCAATTAGGCCAATGCAATTTACTCAAGAAAAAAACCCATAATTTGGTTAATCACACCAATAGGGGATCTGGCCCGGTGGGGAGAGTGGGGATGGGTCCCAACAGCTGAGAGCACGTCTGGAAGGGCCCGTCTCTCATGACCCCCCCACCCACTCCCTTGGGCTCCATGGAGGTGCCCACAGAGTCCAAAACTTGTATCTCCCCAACTCCAGCTACAGAGGTGTTGAGAGAGAAGCTTGGACTGCCGGGTTCACTTGTGTCCCTTGGACGGTCCCTGGTCTTTTCCATGTCCCAGTCTCCCTGCCTGACAATGGGAGCTGGGCTGGGGGAGCAGGGGGCCTCTGAGCCTCCAGCCATCCCAGGTCTGCTCAGGCGCCTGCACGGCTTCAGGGGGGCCTTCTCTCTTGGGCTCTGGGGAAGGAGGAGTGAAGGGAGGGTGGAGGAGACAGAGCCCCAGGGGAAGCTCAGAGGGGTAGGTGTCCTTACGGCCTCGTCTGCAACGTCCATCCCAGTCCCGTGTCAGAGACCCTTTAGTCCCAGGCTGCACACCTGGAGTGACAATGGAAGGAAGGGAATGGCTATTTCTCGGCCACCTGCAAAGCCATTGCTTCTAAGCTCACAGGTTGTATCTTGCACTTGGGACTCCAGGAGGTGGGGCGGCTGTGACACCCATCCCACGTCCCCACACTGCCAGTCCTTGCCCCTCAGGGCTGCATTTGCCCAGGGGGCTGGGATCACCTCTTTCTAACTTGCACAGAGGTGGCCTACCCACCTGCGGGGAGCCAGCTTAGGCAGGATTTGTATGGTTCCAGTTTAGTCTTCTCAGCAGCGCTGGGAGAAGGCATGATTTTGTAGATGAGGAAACTGAGCCCAGGAAGGTTAAAAGACGTGTCCAGTGCCACATTGGTGATGTGTGACAGGATGGGGATGAGAGCCCAGGGTGGCAGAGGTAATGGAGGAGGTGATGGGATGTACGGAGGAGGAGAATCGGAACCTCCACACGCATAGACACAGCACTCTCAGCCACACACTCATTCACTCATTTGGAGACAGAACCAGCCACTGGGGAACTCACAGTCCCTCAGTCAGCAACACACGCACTGCACACACCCAGGCTCACACAGATACGCACACGGGCCGTGATGGTCACTGCACGTGCAGATGGCTCACGCACACACGTGGACACCGGGGTACTCACACGTTTACACTCTCATACACATTCTCCCACAGAATCGCAGACCCACATGCTTTCACACATTCTCCTAGTGACCCAAGGGACATATTCTGCTGTGGTCACATGATAGCCCATAGGGACATGCTTAATGGACGACTAATGGGCAGGCCACACATGTGCTTAGGTCACTAGCCAAGCGGGAGCTCCCACGCATAAGAGAAAAATTCAGTTTTGATGAGTGTATCCAGAAATTGGCAATCAAAAAAAGTCACACAAAAGCAATTTTAATTTTCATTTCCAAGACAAAATTTACATAGGGTCTGGTGGGTGGGGGGGGGCATTATCATCCTTTTGGGCTATCTTTTTGGGTTTCTAAAGGATCTGCTCAGCTTCATAGGCACAACAATCACGTGAGGTCTCCTGGGCTCACATGTTTACCCAGCCCTGGGCGGTGTATGTGTGTTTGTGTGTGCATGTGTGTGTGTGTGTGTGTGCACATATGCATGTGCGTGCATGTGTGTACGTGTGTGGGGGGTGTATGTGTAACATGCACGCTCAGGTGCTCCCGGATCCTTGGGATGTGAGGAGAGAGAGTAGGAGAAGTTCCAGAGACTCTGGATGTTTGTTCTCTGGCTTCCGGGGCCCTCCAAAGGCAAACAACTCTGGATGCCAGGCTGCTCTTCCCCAGGCGGGGTGGGTGGGTTGCGTAAGGAGTCCCACTGCCTCTGGAGTCCCACTGACAGTGACCCTGCATAATGATGCAGTGTGACCGAGGCCCATGGCCAGCTTCCTGTGGGCTCATGGGCCCATCAGCTCCCCTCTCTGGGGCTCAGTTCCCCATCTGGAAAATGAAGGCAAGGAGGAGTAGACTGGATGGCTTTCCCCTGGAGACTAAAATTGAGAGACATTACAGTCCTGGGGTGCAGAAAAGAAAGCCAAAGCTGGGGAGGGGTGATGGATGAGCCTATAGGGTCCAGGGTTCAGGGCAGGGTATGGGGCCCGAGAGTCTGCAGTCTCTTTCCACCAATGTCCCCTTACCTGGAGAAGGGCTGTGCCTCAGTGCCAACCACTGCTCCGGGTCCCTGCAGCCCAGCCCCTTGCTGATGCGCCCAGGGGAACAGTGCAGGGGAGGTGACCACTGGAGGACAGGACCAGAGGGGTAGAAGTGCATAGCAGGGGCAGGGCACTAGAGCAGGCCAGATTAGAACCAGGCCTGGAAGCACAGAAAAGAGAGGACATCCCAGTGCAAGAGATGGAAATGCAGAAGCCAAGACCGGGAGGTGGGAGAGACGAACGGGTCGGGGAGTAAGGTTGGAGAGTTAAATGAGGCTAGAGCTTGGGGGTCAGTAGGAACAGTAGTGACACCAAATCAGAAGGAACAGCAGTAGTGCTGTCGAGTGCTCAGAGCTTTACAGAGAGCTCCCAACAAGGCCTGAGTGGTCAGAGCCTATCCCAGGGGCCCCAGGGCCATGGCAGTCGTGCCAGGGAGGGATACAGTTAGATTTACTTTGAACAAAGCACTGCAGGAGGGGTGAGGGTGGGGGGGGCAGCTCAGAGAGGTTTCTACCCTGGGGACACGGTGGATGAGAGCCCAGAGGCAGGGGCATGCCCCAGGAACCCTGCCCAGAAGAGTCCTCACTCCAACCCCCAATACAGAGGGCTATTTTTAGAAACAATAAAAGTGCTCACACATGCCTGCAGGGGCAGAGAGAAGGAGGGGTCCAAAAGCCAGCACAGAGGGAAAGGGTGGACCCCACTCCTGCTTCCAGCTCTGGCTCTGTCTTCAGGTCTGGGGAGACTATATGAACCTGGCCAGTCCTGTGTCCCCTGCCCCTGTCCCCAGGGTCTCCTCTTGGCTCTTGTCTGTCCCTCTGCTTCTAAATCAGTCCTTGGCTGTCCACTCTCTTTCTCGTATTCCCCCTCCCCCCAGTATTTGGGGAACAGCTGGGATGGGCCAGTCCCTGAAGACAGAGCCAAATACAGTCATAGGACCAAGCAGTGAGGCTGTGGGAGAGACACACAGCAGAGAAGAACAGACAGCAAGAGGGACAGACATGGAAAAGCCACAGAGACTGACAGACAGAAACCCAGAGCTCAGGACAGAATCGGGGAGAATCAAACTCACTAAGCCCTTTTCCCAGGGCACAGAGTGTCTGGCAGCCCCCCACCCCAATCCTTGATTGCACACCCTTGGGGATTGGGAGCTCACCCCTCCCTCCTGTCCAGGCTTCTCCTTTGTGGTAGGACTGACTCACAGCAGGCTTACACCCACCTCCTTGTGACTGCCCCGCGCGGCCCCCAGCCAGGAGTCAAGCACAGGAGAGGCATCAGGTGACCAGAGGACTGGGACAGCTGTGATGACAGGGATGGTGTTGATGTGCCTTGGGAGGAGGGAGTGACATAGACGACAGTGTGAGCCGTGGCGCGGAGGCACTATTGGCACTGCCATGTGGAGAGGCTGCCCCTGGGGGGAAGGCACAGGAGGAGCCCCG